>NC_092095.1:18831035-19172942 GCF_045679555.1 Salvelinus alpinus
CCTGCTTCACATCAGAACCTAACACAGCTGTGCTGTACACACACACACGCATGCAGACTCACTTCAAAAACACACTCTTCCTTCTTCACACACCCGCTTATAGAGACATACCATAACAGTCAATGTGTTACTCTGGTAGTTTCTGAATTCTGACGACACACTTTCAGGTTCATTCAGACCAACTGCAATCTTTCAGAAAGACAAAATCTTCCTAAAATGGCCCCTGTACTCAACTCTACATACCAAGGAAAGTGAGTTACAAATTTGATGCATCTAAAAACAAGTCAACCAAAGCTGAATTAATATTGAGACTATGGTCAAACAAACACTACTTAGCTTCCTAACGACAAACTAAACCACTCTGGTAAAAGAAAGTAAATAGTCAACCTCACAGTGGAAGAGGGAAGTCATAGTTAGTGGCTTTATATGTTGAGAGAAAGAGGGCACATTCCAACACACAGCTCCCTCAACACAAGCCTCGTACTGTGTGTGTGTGGACAGAGTGGTGGTATATGGATGTTGCCCTCTGGTGGAGGCAAAGTGAAGCTACAAAGTTTAGCGAGAACTAATGGTATGTTCCCTGAGAGTGTACAGCCACTGGGCTCCAACGGTTCTTATAGAAGTCAATGAGGAAGAACCAGCGGATGCATTCCAACACCACACTCTGCAGAAGTATATTGAAAGTACATTGAGTCTTCCTTCTTTATCTTTGATCCACCGTCCTGGTTCCATTGTGCAGCCAAACAGAATGGAAGCTGAAATCAGCATGGCTGGAAGAGGCTGCTTTGATATTGGATATTCTGATAGCAGTCCTATGTATTGATGCGTGTCTGAAAGCATGAACCGTCTGCAAAAACCAGACAGCAAAGCTTAGTAGCTGAGTGAAACCTGAGGTATTTTGATGTACCAATATCAGACAGTCTAGATGTAAGTAACGTCTATCTGCAGTCTTATCCCCTGAGGCCTCCGGTGGTGAAGCATTCACATGAGCTAATAGCCTGGAGGTCAACGGGGAGACAGAGAAAGAGCCAAATCAGGCATTTATACCACAAAGACAGAGTGCTTCATCATGAAATCTGTTTCATTCTGACCACCAATCTCCCCCATTAACCTCTACTTCAGCCTGTCAAGTGTCCCTCACAACCTCCCTAGACAATGTGGAAGTCAATCCTGTCAACCAGTGACTGAGCGTGTGTGTGAGACAGAGAGTGTGTGTTTTCTGGGCTACGTAGAGGGGGCGACTCCAACCCCCCTTCATTAAGGTGAAGTGGGAGCAGATTTAAATGTGTTAAGAAAACTAAAGCGTGTCTGCACAGTCCTCCCCACACCCCTCTCATATTGACATTTCCTGTGTGCGTGTGTATACTGTATGTGTGTTTCTCTCTCTCTCTCTCTCTGTGTGTGTGTGTGTGTGTCTCTCTCTCTTTCTCTGTGTGTGTGTGTGTGTGTGTGTCTCTCTCTGTGTGTGTGTGTGTGTGTGTGTGTGTGTGTGTGTGTGTGTGTGTGTGTGTGTGTGTGTGTGTGTGTGTGTGTGTGTGTGTGTGTGTGTGTGTGTGTGTGTGTGTGTGTGTGTGTGTCTGTGTGTGTGTGTGTGTGTCTCTGTGTGTGTGTGTGTGTATGTCTCTCTGTGTGTGTGTGTATGTCTCTCTGTGTGTGTGTGTGTGTGTGTGTGTGTGTGTGTGTGTGTGTGTGTGTGTGTGTGTGTGTGTGTGTGTGTGTGTGTGTGTGTGTGTGTGTGTGTGTGTGTGTGTGTGTGTGTGTGTGTGTGTGTGTGTGTGCAACGTGCATCTACCCTAAATGAGAACATAACATTTTAACGTAATGCCTGTGCATTAGGAGTGTGTATGTGGTATGTGGAGCGGCTGGCTGGTGTAGAAGAGGATAAAGGACTCTCCTTTGACTCCCAAGAGGCAGATAAAGGAGGGTTCCCAGATGGGAATGTCCCCAGGTCTCGGGGTGTGTGAGGGGGGGTATAGAGCCACTGGGGCAAGGTTAATCCCCATTCATCCCCTCCTCCACTCAGCCGCACAGAACACAATAGACCCCTCCCCCTCCCCCTGTTATCACCGTGACGACCCTTAACCCTGCGTTTACCGCCGATGCTCCCGGGCTCTTTATGCAGCAGCAGTTATTATCTGACATATTTACTCCTTTAGATATTCCCCCTGGCTATTGTGGCACTGTCACCCCTCTCTGTAAAAAATCAAGTGGTCCTCTCCTTTTACCCACTCTAATCTGCTCTACTCTGACCCCTGGCCCTTCAGCCTGCAGACCACATAATATAGCATAGTACACACCTGAGGGGATAAATATTATATTGTTTGGTTCATAAAATGGTTTGTGGATAAAAGTTAATAAAGCAGTCTAAACAGCTACTATATAATCACTCAAAATGTAGGAGAGAGAAAAAAATCGGATCCTTTGCTACAGTACCTCTCTATGTTTTGTCTGGACTGAAATTAAAGAGAGCGGGAAGGCTTTAGGAACTGCTCATCATACTAATATTATGGAGCTTATTTTGCTGTTGGGGACATTGTGGACTTTCTTGCTTCCTCAAAGTTTAGACAGGCTAGCTAATAAGACATCACATTGCACTATATCAATTGCAGCAAAGAAACTCTTGCTTTTATTTCTCTATATTGTGCCTTTGGGTCCACTAAGTCCCCAAAAGCTCCCCCAATAATTACCTCCTCAAATACTGTATTTCCAAATTCACTTTCATATCAATTAAGTTTTGATTGAAACACCCCCATCTGTTGGCAACTTAGTGGTATTGCAACATCTAGATGCAACGTACTTTTGCTTTAGGGGAAATGTTGAAACAACCCCATTCAGTAGATAAAACATTTAATGCATGTTTTGAATAATTGCGGTAGAGTCAACTGCTTGAATGTGGAAGGTCAACTCAACCTGCTCTCTGGTGATGAAGCTGATCTGTGACAGAGAGGTCAAGGGTGAAAATGTAATGACCCTTACAAACTTCTACAAATACGCTATTGAGAGCATCCTGTCAGGCTGTATCACTGCCTGGTACGGCAATTGCATTGTCCGCAATCGCAGGGCTCTCCAGAGGATGAGAGACTGAAAAACAGCTCCTATCTCCAGGCCATCAGACTGTTAAATGGTCACCACTAGCCAGCTACCACCCAGGACTCTACCCTGCACCTTAAAGACTGCTGCCCTATGTACATAGTCTTTAACACTGGTCACTTAAATGTTTACATACTGTTACACAATTTATATCTATATACTGTATTCTAGTCAAGGCTCATCCTATATAACTACTGCTGTAAACACCTTTTATTTTAATATACTGTCCAAACTGTTTATACACACCATCATATACATACATATGTAACAGTTTAACTTTACGTCCGTCCCCTCGCCCCGACCCGGGCGCGAACCAGGGACCCTCTGCACACATCAACAACAGTCACCCACGAAGCATCGTTACCCATCGCTCCACAAAAGCCGCGGCTTCAAGGTCTCAGAGCAAGTGACGTCACCGATTGAAAGGCTATTAGCGCGCACCACCGCTAACTAGATAGCAATTTCACATCCGTTACACATACACTATATATAGAAAAGTATGTGGACACCCCTTCAAATGAGTGGATTCAGCTATTTCAGCCACACCCGTTGTTGACAGTTGTATAAAATTGAGCACACAGCCATGCAGTCTCCATAGACAAACATTGGCAGTAGAATGGCCTTACTGAAGAGCTCAGTGAATTTCAACGTGGCACCTTCACAGGATGCCACCTTTTCTGCCCTGCTAGAGCTGCCCCGGTAAACTGTAAGTGTTGTTATTGTGCAGTGGAAACGTCTAGGAGTAACAACGGCTCAGCCGCGAAGTGGTAGGCCACACACGCTCACAGAACAGGACCACCGAGTGCTAAAGTGCATAGCGTGTAAAGATTGCCTGTCCTCAGTTGCAACACTCACTACCTAGTTCCAAACTGGAGCAGTGGAAACGCATTCTCTGGAGTGATGAATCACATTTCACCATCTGGCAGTCCGACGGACGAATCTGGGATTGGCAGATGATGAGAACGCTACCTGCCCCAATGCGTAGTGCCAACTGTAAAGTTTGGTGGAGGAGTAATAATGGTCTGGGGCTGTTTTTCATGGTTTGGGCTAGGCCCCTTAGTTCCAGTGAAGGAAAATCTTAACGCTACAGCATACAATGACATTCTAGATGATTCTGTGCTTCCAAATTTGTGGCAACAGTTTGGGGAAGGTGCACTTTCCTGTTTCAGCATGACAATGCCCCAGTGCACAAAGCGAAGTCCATACAGAAATTGTTTGTTGAGATCGGTGTGGAAGAACTTGACTGGCCTGCACAGAGCTCTGACCTCAACCCCATCAAACACCTTTGGGATAAATTTGGAATGCTGACTGCGAGCCAGGCCTAATCGCCCAACATTAGTGCCCGACCTCACTAATGCTCTTGTGGCTGAATGGAAGCTAGTCTCCGAAAGAAATGTTCCAACATCTAGTGGAAAGCCTTCCCAGAAGAGTGGAGGCTGTTATAGCAGCAAAGGTGGGGGGATCAACTCCATAATAATGCCCATGATTTTGGAATGAGATGTTCGACGAGCAGGTGTCCACATAATTTTGGTCGTGTAGTGTATCTACCTCAATTACCTCGTACCGATGCACATTGACTCGGTGCTGGTACCCCTTATATATAGCCAAGTTATCATTACTAATTGTGTATCTGTTATTAAGTGTTTTACTTTTCTATTATTTCTGTATTTTCTTTCCCTCGTCATTGTAGGGAAGGGCCTGTAATTAAGCATTTCACTGTTAGTTCACACCTGCTGTTTAAGAGGCTTGTGACAAATTAAATTCAGATTTTATCAGGCAGGTGGAGTTGACAGTTTATGGTTGCAACCATAGTGATTCCAATATGCTTAAGAAAATAATGATAATACACTAATATTATCACACAATAACACAAAAACATCACAGAAAGTTAAGTTTGTTAACAAACATTAAATAAGAAATACAAATTTTGATCTTTGCATAATAATATATAAAATGACAATAAATCAAATCGACTGAACATTTAGTCCACTTTTATGGAAAGTTTTCCAGGTGATACCTAGCCTAACCTAGTCCTGACAGGCAGCGCAGACATAATCTTCCAATGATGGGATGGTTTTCCTACAGGACTGGTGGAACCATCGTGGGCAGCGGTCACAACCAATCTGAAATTTATGAGGAAAAATTTGAATATATTTAAAACTTGAAACACATTTTCTTGAATTACAATTATTTCATTATCAGACAAAGCGAATGATACTACCTCTAGAAATATTACTGCTTATACAATCCGTGGGGCGACGCACAATTGGCATAGCGTCGTCCGGGTTAGGGAGGGTTTGGCCGGTAGGGAGGGTTTGGCCGGTAGGGATATCCTTGTCTCAGTATGTAAAAAAAATGTAATAAAATGTATGCACTCTACTGTAAGTCGCTCTGGATAAGAGCGTCTGCTCTTGGCCGGTAGGGATATCCTTGTCTCAGTATGTAAAAATGTAATAAAAATGTATGCACTCTACTGTAAGTCGCTCTGGATAAGAGCGTCTGCTAAATGACTAAAATGTAAATGTAAATGTACAATTTCGTACTCATAAAAATGTCCCTTTAGAAGTGAACAAGCAAATACCCAGTTAGTGTCTTCCTCATTATTGTCCACCTCCTCACAGAAGTGGTACAGTTGGCTCAGGTCATCTAGCAAAACATAATGTCAAGTAGTCTATACATCTTTACATTTATTTTTCTGAGCAAACAGGGAACAGGGAACAACGGAATAGTATAGGTTTCTTGTAACATAATTATTTAAATACATGTGTTTTAGTGGCCATCTAGTCAGAAGTTGGATCAAAGATAACCTTGAAAGATCCATGTAAATGTTATTTTTTATCTACAATTATATTAAATTAGAAATTGACAATCGATTTCTCCTTCAGGAACACATTCAGCAAACTGGGGAATATTTTTTTTATGGGCATTTCAGTTTTCCCCAACAAATTTATGTTACACTTAAGATTCTAATTCGCAAGTATACAACGACACAGCTAGAATATAATTTGACAGTTCTGTTTGGCCTTTTAGTCAGTATACTTTCAGTAGGTTAATTGTACATTACTTATACTCTCATACTTACTTTCAAGACAAAGACCCCACAAGAAGTAACATATAGTTGGCATGGGTGAGGAAGGGTACCACACGCCCATCTGGAGATACTACACCCCTTCTCTCTCAGGAATGATCTGAACATTATAAGTTCAAAAAAGTACAGCATTTTGAAACACTTTATTGATTACAATATAGAGATTAAAAAACAGAGGGGAATCTGAGAATGCAGCGATTCCAGCAGGGTGTGAGTTGAAGTAGTCAAATCTGGAGGTGACAAGGGCTGTAATGTAAATTAAGTGATCATCTCGGATTGTCTAACATCTGAGAATGGGCAGGCATTCCCTCGGATGATGAGCATCCCCGTCTTGCTGATTATGTGCTGTCATCCAGGTGGAAATGTCACCTGCATATCTGATGAAGGAAAAGAGATAAGTTGAGTGTCCTGTGAATATGTTTATGTATACAGTTGAAGTCGGAAGTTTACATACACCTTAGCCAAGTACATTTAAACTCAGTGTTTCACAATTCCTGACATTTAATCCTAGTAAAAAATCCCTGTCTTAGGTCAGTTAGGATCACCACCTCATGTTAAGAATGTGAAATGTCAGAATAATAGTAGAGAGATTGATTTATTTCAGCTTTTATTTCCTTCATCACATTCCCAGTGGGTCAGAAGTTTACATACATTCAATTAGTATTTGGTAGCGTTGCCTTTAAATTGCTTAACTTGGGTCAAACGTTTCGGGTAGCCTTCCACAAGCTTCCCACAATAAGTTGGGTGAATTTTGGCCCATTCCGCCTGACAGAGCTGGTGTAACTGAGTTAGGTTTGTAGGCCTCCTTGCTCGCACACGCCTTTTCAGTTCTGTCCACACATTTTCTATAGGATTGAGGTCAGGGCTTTGTGATGGCCACTCCAATACCTTGACTTTGTTGTCCTTAAGCCATTTTGCCACAACTTTGGAAGTATGCTTGGGGTCATTGTCCATTTGGAAGATCCATTTGCGACCAAGCTTTAACTTCCTGACTGATGTCTTGAGATGTTGCTTCAATATATCCACATAATTTTCATGCCTCATGATGCCATCTATTTTGTGAAGTGCACCAGTCCCTCCTGCAGTAAAGCACCCCCACAACATGATGCTGCCACCCCTGTGCTTCACGGTTGGGATGGTGTTCTCCGGCTTGCAAGCCTCCCCCTTCTTCCTCCAAACATAACGATGGTCATTATGGCCCAACAGTTCTATTTTTGTTTCATCAGACCAGAGGACATTTCTCAAAAAAGTACGATCTTTGTCCCCATGTGCAGTTGCAAACCGTAGTCTTGCTTTTTTATGGCGGTTTTGGAGCAGTGGCTTCTTCCTTGCTGAGCGGCCATTCAGGTTATGTCGATATAGGACTTGTTTTACTGTGGATATAGATACTTTTGTACCTGCTTCCTCCAGCATCTTCACAATGGGCGGCAGGTAGCCTAGTGGCCTAGTGTTTAGCGCGTTGGACTAGTAACCGAAAGGTTGCAAGATCAAATCTCTGAGCTGACAAGGTAAAAAATCTGTCGTTCTGCCCCTGAACAAGGCAGTTAACCCATTGTTCCTAGGCCGTCATTGAAAATAAGAATTTGTTCATAACTGACTTGCCTAGTTAAATAAAGGTTAAAAAAATAAATAATTTAAAGGTCCTTTGCTGTTGTTCTGGGATTGATTTCCACTTTTCGCACCAAAGTACGTTAATCTCTAGGAGACAGAACGCGTCTCCTTCTTGAACGGTAGGACGGCTGCATGGTCATGGTGTCTATACTTGCGTACTATTGTTTGTACAGATGAACGTGGTACCTTCAGGTGTTTGGAAACTGCTCCCAAGGATGAACCAGACTTGTGGAGGTCTACAATTATTTTTCTGAGGTCTTGGCTGATATCTTTTGATTTTCCCATGATGTCAAGCAAAGAGTCACTGAGGTTGAAGGTAGGCCTTGAAATACATCCACAGGTACACCTCCAATTGACTTAAATTATGTCAATTAGCCTATCAGAAGCTTCTAAAGCCATGACATAATTTTCTGGAATTTTCCAAGCTGTTTAAAGGCACAGTCAACTTAGTGTATGTTAACTTCTGACCCACTGGAATTGTGATACAATGAATTATAAGTTAAATAAACTGTCTGTAAACAATTGTTGGAAAAATTACTTGTGTCATGCACAAAGTAGATGTCCTAACCGACTTGCCAAAACTATAGTTTGTTGACAAGAAATGTGTTGAGTGGTTGAAAAACGAGTTTTAATGACTCCAACATAAGTGTATGTAAACTTCCGACTTCAACAGTTTTTACTGTACATGTGTGTGTATATGTATATATATGTTGGTATATATTTTTTTAATTTTAATTTCTATTATTATTATCATTATTGTGTTTTGTGGTTGAGGGGTGGGGGGAGGTTGATGGGGATGGTGGAGGTGCTGTGGGTGTGCTATTGAGGGCGAAGGGACCTATTGGGGAGGGGATTCTACATGGAGGCACATTCAGTCATAGTTTTGTTTATTATATTATTATACTTTTTTTTATTTTTCTATTAGTTTAACAGTTTACTGTGATTATGGATATGCACTCATGTTGACTTATATATTTGAACTTTCTTTTTCGCCCAGAGTTCAATTTTTTAAAATGTATTATTGTTATTATTACTGCAATACCTACATTCTTAAAAAATTAAAACAGAAAAGTGTAACAATTTTTTTTAGGAAAAGCCATAAGAGGGAAAGCACAATGGGATGGGGGATTGGGGGATGGGTAGAGAGAACAGTAGAGGGCTCCGAAAACTATTGCTGAAATAACCACTTCCTTTTGTGGAAGGCAGGCAAGAAAATAGCCTTGCCGAAATCCCCCCCCCCCCCCCCCCCCTCTTCTAATTTCTTTAATTTTGTGGCTAGAGTCAAATACTTTCTGTGGCACACATCAGAGTCAAATATCTTCTATAGAACAAACTTCACGTCAGAAGAGGCAACCGAAATGAATAATTCATGTATGTGTGTTATATGAAACATAGAGGAAGAAGTCAAATGTAGGCAAGTAATAAACATTTCAGAACAAGATGACGAGATTACGAATTTTGGCAAAGATATTTATTTATAGACTAATACACTTGAAACAAATAGCCAAACCGAAAACTGCAGACATTACTAGCGCTTCCCCCGCGATGAAAACGACATAAAATAAAATGAAACGCAGCCTAACGTGATCAGAAATCTCAACTAGCAAGCAATTGAGTGCGTGCGCGTTCACGCGAGCTGTTCGTCACAACACCTGTGCTGTGTATCCAACAGTTGCGCGCTTCTGGGTTAAATAACTTGCATTCCTAGTTACCAAGGACGCTATTTTACAGTAGAGCATGATGGGAAAGGTAGTCTTCAACATAGCCAAAAGTAAAGGGTGTAGTGTAGCTAGTGGGAGCTTCAGACAGGGCTGAATAGTGAAAATAAAATGACCTGAAACATAGGCCAACTATTCATCACGTCCCCCCCCAAAATATAAACAATGTAAATAATTTGCATAATTTGTGTAATTTATGGAAAACAATGTTATACTGTCATGTGTACTAATATTTATAACCACCAGGTGGCAATGTCATCTAACGAATGATTTTCAACTTCACTAATGTTTCAAATGTGCTCGATGATTGAACAGTAGACCTACACATACAGTGGTGTAAAGTACTTAAGTAAAAATACTTTAAAGTACTACTTAAGTAGTTTTGTATATAAATATACTATTTATATTTTTGACAACTTTTACTTTTACTCCACTACATCCCTAAAGAAACGCAGTTATCAAGAGATTATCCTTGGTCATCCCTACTGCCTCTGATCTGGTGGACTCATTAAACACAAATGCTTCCTTTGTAAAGATGTCTGAGTGTTGGAGTTTGGCCCAGGCTTTCCATAAATTAGAAAAACATCACAATCTTGCCATCTGGGTTACGTAAAATAGGGCA
Organism: Salvelinus alpinus; assembly: GCF_045679555.1. Lineage (NCBI taxonomy): Eukaryota > Metazoa > Chordata > Actinopteri > Salmoniformes > Salmonidae > Salvelinus > Salvelinus alpinus. The sequence continues at coordinate 18,841,165 of NC_092095.1, forward strand.
TTTGAAATGATATATACTTCTAAATTGGATACTTATGTATATTTTAGCAAATAGATTTACTTTTGATAGTTAAGTATATTTAAAACCAGACACTTTTAACTTTTACTCAAGTAGTATTTTACTGGATGGCTTTCACTTGAGTCATTTTCTATAAAGGAATCTTTAATTGGGTACTTTTTCGTCACTGTACACATAGCATAACGAGGCCTATATCACTGTACACATAGCATAACGAGGCCTATATCACTGTATACATAGCATAACGAGGCCTATATCACTGTACACATAGCATAACGAGGCCTATATCACTGTACACATAGCATAACGAGGCCTATATCACTGTACACATAGCATAACGAGGCCTATATCACTGTACACATAGCATAACGAGGCCTATATCACTGTACACATAGCATAACGAGGCCTATATCACTGTACACATAGCATAACGAGGCCTATACCACTGTACACATAGCATAACGAGGCCTATATCACTGTACACATAGCATAACGAGGCCTATACCATAACTACTTTTGTAATTTTCTAGCTCTTGTAGAATACACCTTATTCCCAAGGCCATGAACACTGAGCATGCAATAAGTAGGTAGGTAATGAGTTAGCATTCACTTGATAGGGCCTATTAATATCCAACTATGTGTGTGTGTGTGTGTGTGTGTGTGTGTGTGTGTGTGTGTGTGTGTGTGTGTGTGTGTGTGTGTGTGTGTGTGTGTGTGTGTGTACGTGCGTGCGTCTTGGCCATAGTTTGTATGCACACAAGTCAATTTAAGGTGATAATGTATGAGTGAGAGCTACTCTCGGCCAGCAGTCAATACGTGCACTCCATTCAACAATCGGGCCTTCCATTGTGCGCGCAGGGGTCCCAAGGGGGTAACCACACCCAACACCGCACGGGGGCTACCCTCGGAAAGCGGAGGGGCTCTTCAGAACTGAGCGCAGTGACACTTGTTCACACTGACAACTGGCTGGCTGGCTGAGCACTGAAAAGTCTAGGAACATGTCAGTGACCAATGCGCAAGCGGAAGTTTAACTGTTGCCCACCTTCCATTGAAACGGGACACGCTAATTCGAAGCACTCTCGCCCTAGATGGACTCAGACTGGGAGGCAATACTGTATGAATGGGTGCACAATTGATATCTCTTGCACGGATCTTTCTGACGTAGACTATCCACAAGAAACCGTGAATAACATGCTCTGTTCGAATTTAGTCTCATGGTCTAGTTTCCTATATGTTAATCTACTGTAGAAACGTTTGGAGGAGTTCATCGACATGCATTAGAAGAGGACAAACACAACTTGCTGGGCTGGTGGACTGGACAGAGGAAGATTTCGCGAGGACACTCGCAGGGCGCGTATGGATTACATGTAAAGCCAGTGTTGGTTTCGCTGCTATTTGGGGGAAAGTCATCCGAGAAGTGCATTTTCAGGAGACCATGGACAGCCTCGCTTCGGTGCCAGAGCGATTCCGTTCAGCCTGGATTGATGTTTCCCGGGACTAGCAGAGCTCACAGCCGTGGAATGGAGAGTGAAATAAGCTCTATGAAACAATAGGCTATTTATAAGATTGGTTTCAAATGTATTTATGTTCTGGGTATCATGGTTTATTTCCAAAACAATCGTAAATAAACTACTTGGAATCTTGTGATACACTTCGAACAGTGGATACTTTTAAAAGGAGCGCTTTGGTGACAAATGTGTGGATCTATTGAGTTAGGCTATGCACGGAATTCAACTGTCAAATGACAGTTTCAAAAACGTTTTGTTTTGTTTCCACTTTGTCGCCACTATCTCTTTAATTTCATCCATCCACCGTATCACTCCAGTAACCAGGTTAGAGCCGTAGAGAAAGAGAAACAAACCCTCTGTCTCTTATAGCGCGCCCACACGGGTACCGGGGTCGGGATGTGGGGTGGCCGAGGTCTCCTAATGTCTGTCACCGTGGTTGTAACTCTACTCCTGGTTATTATTGACGTTAAGGCGAGTGGAGAGTACTGTCACGGTTGGCATGACACCCAGGGCACCTGGAGAGAGGGCTTCCAGTGCCCGGAGAAGTTTGATGGTGAGGATGCCATCATCTGCTGCGGGAAATGCGAGCTCCGGTACTGCTGCTCCAGCACTGAAGCACGGCTGGACCAGGGTACTTGTGAAAACGACAAGCAAGCCCAGGAACCGGGCACCAACAGCAAGGAGAACAAGGATACGGGCGCAGGTAAGAACTCTGTCTCTCTGTCTGGCCAAGCACGGTCAGCTTTAGGGGCCATAGCAGCTGTGTGCCTGCCAAACGCTCTGCCTTAAGGCTGCAAAGCTCTCATTGTCTACTCAAAATTATAATGTATTTTATAAATTAGATTTCATACTGGTCTAGTTTAAATTGTTTAACTTAATTGTTATACACCAGCAATATTGCATTTCCAAGTAGTTGAGAGTGAGACAGAAAGAGTGGGCCTAATTGCCTATGTTTAAAGGTTAGGCTACACTGGCCCAGGACTGGAACAAATTACACAGGTCTAATTTAAGTTGGAGGTATGGGGTTCTTCGTTATTTCAAAAATGTGGGTATGTTCTAGTTTTTCCAAACACTATCTCTATCTGGGATCTTAACAATCGCTTAAACAGATGCAGTAGGCCTATATTCCGCTTCAGTTGGCAGCGACAGCTGCAGAGGAGTTTGCCTGGCTACCCAGACTCCCTACTCCGGCCAAACGCTACGCCACGCCCATGGACATTAGTTTCTTCTCTGTAACGAGTCTGGATCTGAGTACCCCAAACGTGAACACATTCGGGGCAGTCTGATTGGTCAAGGAACCGATGGGTTGGGCCAGAGCCAGAACACACTTGTGTAAAACAGGAGTTTGAAAATTCTTCATTGTCTTTGATACTCTGATTGGTTAGATGACTACTTTGTTTTGTGCAATGCCCCTTGTGCCCCTTGTCAACACAAATGACTTCAATGATGGGCGTCTAACACCATGGTTACACCAGCCACAATCTAAACATGTTGATTTAGTCAAATACAATAATTAATGTTTTATTGTCACATACACCAGATAGGTACAGTGAAATTAGTTGTTTTACAGGGTCAGCCATAGTAGTACAGCACCCCTGGGGAAAATTAGGATTAAGTGCCTTGCTGAAGGGCACATTGGCAGATTATGCACCTTGTTGGATTGGGTATTCAAACTAGTGACCTTTCAGTTACTGGCCCAACACTCGAACCACTAGGCTACCTGACGCCCCTACACTCTAGCCACTAGGCTACCTGACACCCCTACACTCTAACCACTACCACTAGGCTACCTGACGCCCCTACACTCTAGCCACTACCACTAGGCTACCTGACGCCCCTACACTCTAACCACTAGGCTACCTGACGCCCCTACACTCTAGCCACTAGGCTACCTGACACCCCTACACTCTAACCACTAGGCTACCCCCCCCCCCCACACTCTAACCACTATGCTACCTCCCCACCCCTACACTCTAACCAATAGGCTACCTGACGCCCCTACACTCTAACCACTAGGCTACCTGACGCCCCTACACTCTAACCAATAGGCTACCTGACGCCCCTACTCTCTAACCACTAGGCTACCTGACGCCCCTACACTCTAGCCACTAGGCTACCTGACACCCCTACACTCTAACCACTAGGCTACCCCCCCCCCCACCCCTACACGCTAACCACTAGGCTACCTGCCTCCATCTATTTTAGCACTTGGCTCCAGTAGACCCTGGTACATGCACGTCGATGTGCCCTTGAGCAAGGCACTTAACCCTAATTGCTCCTGTAAATTGCTCAGGATAAGAGCATCTGCTAAATGACTAAAATGTAAATGTGATGTGTAAATTTATGTTTCAATGCTCGCGCATGCAACGTGGCAAGTGAGGGTTGCATGAGTATTTCGGCTACAGAGACAGTGGACACCAGAAAGTCAACCAACTACCGACTCACTCACAAATGGCAAATTGTGCTGCGTTGCATTATAAATATCTGTGTTTGTTCTAGCTCTAACAAAAGCGCGCGCCGCAGGGAATGCAGAGCAGGAGCTCTGTCCCCATGAGGATCATGTTTGGACTTGACCGGATCTTTAGGGCAGTGGTTCGCAACGGCGCTGACAGCTCTGTTCATAAAAACAAATCGCGATATGGATCATTTCCCCGCGCTTGCGTGTTGATTTCCATTCAGAACACCTCGAGAGTGGGGATCCCTTGAGTGTTCCAGAAGTTTGCTGAGCTAAAGTGACGTCTGTTTGTCTGGTTACCTTCACATGATTTTCTGCGGGCTGGCCTTTTTATGTTGCGGATGACTAGGGTGTCCATATAACCCATTGCCACGGAACAGAAGCCCCTAATAATGTCACATTATAACTTCATCTCAGGTTTAGTAGTGATTAAGTATTAATAATTGGGTGTGATTGGAAGAACAGATGTCATAACTCTTTATAATTTGTATTGAAAGTAGATTTGCTGAAAAACTTAAAGGTCTCAACTGGTATTAGGTCTTAATCTCTTGTTTCCAACATGTTTCCATCTTTTTCATAACATCAGAGTTTGTAGGAAGAAAAGAGAAATTACATAATTGAATTATGCAAAATGAGAGGCACATTTACTATGACTCCAAAATCTTGCATTGGTAATTTTTCAAAGAAAAATAATAGTTGGCTAGACTTAGTCCAGATATTAAACATCTGCATCAACAGAGCATGCCTTTCTTGTAGAGTAACCTATAGTATGCTTCTCTCTTGGCATTTGTTGAAACAATCATCCCTTATCACTCCAGAAAGAGCTATTTACATTTTCATACAGTTGCCAAAATAACTAAAAGTATGGAGGGTTTTTCTCCCAAGAGCCAAAAAGGAAGTATTTTGTCGTGCAAGGCACCCTTTGTACATTTTATATATTGTTCATCTACAGGGCAAAGTATTAATCATGAAGCAAAGATACACACAGCCACGTCAATGAATAACCCCGAGGAGGATATTATATATGCATTAAGAACAACAAACAGAGCGTAACATTCAACATTAAGGAACATGTGTTGGATTCAGGAAAGGAGAGGACCCCTGGAATTATCTTGCCGGCGAGATATTTAAACTGACACTGTTGCTGTTCAGTAGGAAATAGGTCATGGTCTCAGATTATTGATGTCGTAGTGTCTCAGAGTACAGAAGAGGGAGAAACTATCTAGGCTAAATCTAGTCTAGTCAGCTGTTCAAATAAAATGACATTTTATTTGTCACATGCGCCGAATACAACAGGTGTAGACTTAACCAATAATGCAGTTCAAGAAATAGAGTTAAAGAAATATTTACTAAATGAAATAAAGTAAAAATAAAATAAAATGTAACAATAAAATAACAATAACGAGGCTATATACAGGTTAGTTGAGGTAGTTTGTACATGTAGGTAGGGGTAAAGTGACTATGCATAGATAATAAACAGTGAGTAGCGGGGGAGGGTGTCAATGTAAATAGTCTGGGAGGCCAATTGATTAATTGTTCAGCAGTCTTATGGCTTGGGGGTAGAAGCTATTAAGGAGCCTTTTGTACCTAAACTTGGCGCTCCGGTACCGCTTGCCATCTATGAATTGGGTGACTGGAGTTTTTGACAATTTTTGGGGCCTTCCTCTGACACCGCCTAGTATATAGGTCCTGGATGGCAGGAAGCTTGGCCCCAGTGATGTACTGGAACTAAATCACCACCCTCTGTAGCGCCTTACGGTCGGATGCCGAACAGTTGCCATACCAGGCGGTGATGCAACCGGTCAGGATGCTCTCGATGGTGCAGCTGTAGAACTTCAGCCCCGTCAATGTTAATGGGGGCCTGTTTGGCCCTCCTTTTCCTGTAGTCCACGATCAGCTCCTTTGTCTTGCTCACATTGAGGGAGAGGTTGTTGTTCTGGCACCTCCCTATAGGCTGTCTCATCGTTGTCGGTGATCAGGCCTACCACTGTTGTTTTGTCAGCAAACATAATGATGTTGTTGGAGTTTAAGTTTAAGAATGTGAAATGTCAGAATAATTACATTTACATTTAATAGTAGAGAGAATTCTTTATTTCAGCTTTTATTTCTTTCATCACATTCCCAGTGGGTCAGAAGTTTACATACACTCAATTAGTATTCAGTAGCATTGCCTTTAAATTGTTTAACTTGGGTCAAACGTTTTGGGTAGCCTTCCACACAAAGTTGGGTGAATTTTGGCCCATTCCTCCTGACAGAGCTGGTGTAACTGAGTCAGGTTTGTAGGTCTCCTTGCTCACACACGCTTTTTCAGTTCTGCCCACAAATTTTCTATAGGATTGAGGTCAGGGCTTTGTGATGGCCACTCCAATACCTTGACTTTGTTGTCCTTAAGCCATTTTGCCACAACTTTGGAAGTATGCTTGGGGTCATTGTCCATTTGGAAGATCCATTTGCGACCAAGCTTTAACTTCCTGACTGATGTCTTGAGATATTGCTTCAATATATCCACATAATTTTCATTCCTCATGATGCCATCTATTTTGTGAAGTGCACCAGTCCCTCCTGCAGCAAAGCACCCCCACAACATGATGCTGCCACCCCCGTGCTTCACGGTTGGGATGGTGTTCTCCGGCTTGCAAGTCTCCCCCTTTTTCCTCCAAACATAATGATGGTCATTATGGCCAAACAGTTCTATTTTTGTTTCATCAGACCAGAGGACATTTCTCCAAAAAGTACGATCTTTGTCCCCATGTGCAGTTGCAAACCGTAGTCTGGCTTTTATATGGCGGTTTTGGAGCAGTGGCTTCTTCCTTGCTGAGCGGCCATTCAGGTTATGTCGATATAGGACTCGTTTTACTGTGGATATAGATACTTTTTTACCTGCTTCCTCCAGCATCTTCACAATGGGCGGCAGGTAGCCTAGTGGCCTAGTGTTTAGCGCGTTGGACTAGTAACCGAAAGTTTGCAAGATCGAATCCCAGAGCTGACAAGGTAAAAATCTGTCGTTCTGCCCCTGAACAAGGCAGTTAACCCACTGTTCCTAGGCCGTCATTGAAAATAAGAATTTGTTCATAACAGACTTGCCTAGTTAAATAAAGGTAAACATATATATTTTTTAAATGTCCTTTGCTGTTGTTCTGGGATTGATTAGCATTTTTCGCACCAAAGTACGTTCATCTCTAGGAGACAGAACGCGTCTCCTTCCTGAGCGGTATGACGGCTGCGTGGTCCCATGGTCTTTATACTTTCGTACTATTGTTTGTACAGATGAACGTGGTACCTTCAGGCGTTTGGAAATTGCTCCCAAGGATGAACCAGACTTGTGGAGGTCTACAATTTTTTTTCTGAGGTCTTGGCTGATTTTGATTTTCCCATGATGTCAAGCAAAGAGGCACTGAGTTTGAAGGTAGGCCTTGAAATACATCCACAAGTACACCTCCAAATGACTCAAATGATGTCAATTAGCCTATCAGACGCTTCTAAAACCATGACATAATTTTCTGGAATTTTCCAAGCTGTTTAAAAGGCACAGTCAACTTAGTGTATGTAAACTTCTGACCCACTGGAATTGTGATACAGTGAAATAAACTGTCTGTAAACAATTGTTGGAAAAATGACTTCTGTCATGCACAAAGTAGATGCCCTAATCGACTTGCCAAAACTATAGTTTGTTAACAAGAAATTTGTGGAGTGGTTGAAAAACAAGTTTTAATGACTCCAACCTAACTGTATGTAAACTTCCGACTTCAACTGTACAGCAGGCTAGACCAAAGAGTCTAGCCTGCTGACCTTACTGGGTCGATGGGAACATTAGCCCCAAGCATTTTGGAGGGATATCACACCTGGCACAAATTATTGTTTAGTTCTGTTTTTCCTGCTGAGGGGTGCCCTATACCTGCGCTCAGAGGGGAGTAGTTCAAAGTCCGGGTACAGGTGGTGGCTTGGGTCTAAAATGATTTTGTGAGCCTTGCGGAGGGCCCTGACCTTAAAGATCTCATCCAGGCCTGTCTGTTTGACTCCAAGTACCTTGCTTGCTGTGGTGATAATCCTTCTCAGCATATTTCTCTGGCTGACAGTGGCATTGCCAAACCAACAAACAAACTAACTAACATTTAGGCAGGTTACCTTCGCTTTCTTGGGCACAGGGACTATGGTGGTCTGCTTGAAACATTACAGACTCGGTCAGGGACAGGTTGAAAATGTCAGTGAAGTCACTTTCCAGTTGGTCTGTTGTCCCAGAATTACAGTAATCTAATGGCCAACTGGGCACACACTGGTTGAATCAACGTTGTTTCGGAGTCATGTCAAAGAAATGATGTTGAACCAACGTGGAATAGATGTTGAATTGACGTCTGTGACCAGTGGGGAGTGCCTATAGCTTCAGACTTTAGAGTTCTATAAAGGTCCTTAGAAATGCTGGTGACTTTTGATGTTGATACGAGAAAGAGAGACTGACAAAGAGACAGAGAGAGGGAGAGACACAGACAGACAGACAGACAGACAGACAGACAGACAGACAGACAGACAGACAGACAGACAGACAGAATGAAAAAGAAAACAACAGAGGAACCGAGTCACTGCATTTCTCAGGGTTATACTCCATAACACTGGAATATTCAAACTGGAAAATGAGCAACTTCACCAGAGGAACAATACATCACATGAAATCAGTTGTAATATCATTGTGCTCCAAAAGGATGTGTGTGTGTGTGTGTAACACCTCTCGGCCCATTGCTGCCAACATTCCCCATGAGTGCTCACTGTTGGGTCAAAAGTTACCTCCCCCCCAAAAAAACATTTAGTATGAACCACCTTGTTTACACTGTATTAGGCTACGCTGCCATTATCTACTTCACTCTGTAAGAGAGTTAGCCTACTGCTTGATTAGCAAGTCATCTTCAATCACTACAACAGGCAGACAGACGGTCTAATGCTCATAACGTGATTACTGTACTTCCTGGAGCTGATTTACAGTAGACACATGGTAGAAGAACAGCTATGTACTCTGTTATGGTCCTTAGAGGGGTAAATTATATGCTAATTATCACAGAATCATGCAGATCTAACACACAGTAGCCTGTTTCATGTCCAGAGTCACAGGGGTTATATTAAACACAGTTACAGAAAGATAGATGTAGTGTACATTAGAGCCCTACTGAAAGGTTGGCCTTTATAATACTGAAAATATGGATGGGATTAGGCCTGTAATGTGGCCTGTTTCACTACTCCAAACAAGCCACCGTTAATGCCACTCTCAATATGTCTTAATGCTGCCTCTATACAGTTTAAGTGACTATTTTGTCTTGAAGGGCGTGGCGTGATGTGGATTTATATATGAGAAAAGGGCAAGAGTACCCACATAACAAATTCTGTCTGCATAACTTTGGTATGAGACAGAATCCCCCCTCACACAGACATAAACACAGATCAAACACACACACACACACACACACACACACACACACACACACACACACACACACACACACACACACACACACACACACACACACACACAGAGGGGTGCAGGGTCGGCGGGGGAGGGGGGGGGTGGGGTCACAGCTGGGCGTGCAGGATTATAACAGATGAAAACAAAGTTGATAAGTACTAATGAGGGCCTGGGGCCCCCTGGGGACACGCCACTAGTCCACCTCTGTCTATCCCTTTCTTCCTCTCCTTTTGTCTCCACATCTTTTGTCTTTTATCTCGTTGTCTCTATCTCTCCTTCACTCACGTGGGAGATTTGTGTTTGTGGGTGAGGTTGAAACACGTGACTGTAAAAGCTCTTGGTTTAAACTCTAGACAACCTGGTTTCCTCATGGTGGTTGACTCGTAGTCTTTCAACTTTACTCATTCAAGCAAAGAGTGCATTTTCCAAAATCATGTCAAATGTCTTGATGGCAGAAAATAAATCACTTCATCATGTTGCTGTTGTACTGTGTTCAGTTTGTTTTCTCTGAGGGCGTAAGTGGTTATGGTCTGAGGAAGTTCTGTCCTCGCTCTGCTCTACTTGTTATAGAGAGAATGAGCCTGCTGCTTGATTCCTATCGTACTGTCATTCCTGTCATACTGTGTATTTGATAATGAGAGAAAGAGAACAGACATTTTTGGTTGAAAATCCATGTGTTATCGTCAGATCACTGACAATACCTTTCTCTCTTTCTCTCTCTCTTTTCAGTACCCATTTACGTTCCCTTCCTGATCGTGGGCTCTGTATTCGTGGCCTTCGTCCTGGTGGGTTCCGTCGTTGCCGTGTGCTGCTGCCGCTGTCTCCGCCCCAAACAGGAACTGTCGTCAGGGGGTGGGGGAGGAGGCGGGTCTGGTGGCGGCCGTCTCCTGGAGACCATTCCCATGATGGCCAGCGTGAGCACGTCTCGCGGTTCCTCCTCCCGCCAATCAAGCACAGCCACGTCGTCCAGTTCCTCTGCTCCTCCTGCCCAGGTGCCTCGCCCGGCCCCCCAGCCCATGATGCGCACCCAGGCATCCTGCTGTCTGCCTACAGACGCCAGTGTCTTTGTCAACATGCCCACCAACTTCTCCGTGCTCAACTGCCAGCAGGCCACCCAGATCATGCCCCACCAGGGACAGTTCATCCACCCCCAGTACATCGGCTACGCCACCCACCACATGTCCCCGCCCCAGGGGGTCTACCTGGACCCCACCCAGGGGGGCTACAGACAGCTGCAGTCCCCCTACCCCCCACCCACCAGTGTGGCCAGTGTCACCAGTGAGCAGAAGTACCCTCCAGTAACAGTTTGAGGAAGGGGCCATTTTGGTGACTGTGTGTAACAGACCGTGTGAGGACTTTGTGGAACTCTGCCAGAAAACCTTACGGAGACTGCGTGAGAAACCTTATGGGGACATTGGGAGCTCGCCAGCTTAGAGAGAGAATGATATGGACTCTGGCTCACACAGAGGACTCGTAAAACCCAAGCTGGGATCTGTGCCAGCCACAGTGTGTTGCGTGTGTGTGTCTGTCCTACATCCCACTGGGCACACACTGGTTGAATCAACGATGTTTCCACATTATTTCAATTAAATGACGTTGAACCAACGTGGAATAGACGTTGAATTGACTTCTGTGCCTAGTGGGATGTGTGTGATATTACGTTGCCTCAGGGTAATCATTCTGACTGAGTCAACCTCACCCCAAGATGGAGTATGTGAGGACAAGAAAGGGGTACATCTTTCTGGATGTCCTCATTCAAGAAAACACAATCACATAGAGGGGTTATGCTACTCACCATGGCCAACGACTCTCAGCATACAGTGGCTTGCGAAAGTATTCAACCCCTTGACATTTTTCCTATTTTGTTGCCTTACAACCTGGAATTAAAATAGATTTTGGGGGGGGGTTGTATCATTTGATTTACACAACATGCCTACCACTTTGAAGATGCAAAATATTTTTTGGGTGAAACAAACAAGAAATAACACAAAAAAACTGAAAACTTGAGCGTGCATAACTCTTCACCCCCCAAAGTCAATACTTTATAGAGCCACCTTTTGCAGCAATTACAGCGGCAAGTCTCTTGGGATATGTCTCTATAAGCTTGGCACATCTAGCCACTAGGACTTTTGCCAATTCTTCAAGGCAAAACTGCTCCAGCTCCTTCAAGTTGGATGGGTTCCGCTGGTGAACAGCAATCTTTAAGTCATACCACAGATTCTCAATTGGATTGAGGTCTGGGCTTTAACTAGGCCATTCCAAGACATTTAAATGTTTCCCCTTAAACCACTCAAGTGTTGCTTTAGCAGTGTGCTCAGTGTCATTGTCCTGATGGAAGGTGAACCTCCGTCCCAGTCTCAAATCTCTGGAAGACTGAAACAGGTTTCCCTCAAGAATTCCCCTGTATTTAGCGCCATCCATCATTCCTTCAATTCTGACCAGTTTCCCAGTCCCTGCCGATGAAAAACATCCCCACAGCATGATGCTGCCACCACCATGCTTCACTGTGGGGATGTTGTTCTCGGGGTGATGCGAGGTGTTGGGTTTGCGCCAGACATAGCGTTTTCCTTGACGGCCTAAAAGCTCAATTTTAGTCTCATCTGACCAGAGTACCTTCTTCCATATGTTTGGGGAGTCTCCCACATGCCTTTTGGCGAACACCAAACGTGTTTGCTTATTTTTTTCTTTAAGCAATGGCTTTTTTCTGGTCACTCTTCCGTAAAGCCAAACTCTGTGGAGTGTACGGCTTAAAGTGGTCCTATGGACAGATACTCCAATCTCCACTGTGGAGCTTTGCATGCTCCTTCAGGGTTATTTTTGGTATCTTTGCTGCCTCTCTGGTTAATGCCCTCCTTGCCTGGACCGTGAGTTTTGGTGGGCGGCCCTCTCTTGGAAGGTTTGTTGTGGTGCTATATTCTTTCAATTTTTTAATAATGGAATTAATGGTGCTCCATGGGATGTTCAAAGTTTCTGATATTTTTTTATAACCCAACCCTGATCTGTATTTCTCCACAACTTTGTCCCTGACCTGTTTGGAGAGCTCCTTGGTCTTCATGGTGCCGCTTGCTTGGTGGTGCCCCTTGCTTAGTGGTGTTGCAGACTCTGGGGCCTTTCAGAACAGGTGTATATATATATATTGAAATCATGGAACAGATCATGTGACACTTAGATTGCACACAGGTGGACTTTAACTAATTATGTGACTTCTGAAGGTAATTGGTTGCACCAGATCTTATTTAGGGGCTTCATAGCAAAGGGGGTGACACACCACTTTTGTATTTTTTAGAATTTTTTGAAACAAGTTATATTTTTCATTTCACTTTACCAATTTGGACTATTTTGTGTACGTCCATTACATGAAATCCAAATAAAAATACATTTAAATTACAGGTTGTAATGCAACAAAATAGGAAAAATGCCAAGGGGGATGAATACTTTTGCAAGGCACTGTACGTACATGTGTTTAACATCTTGAAGTTTGTCCATGTAGTATCTGTTGTATGTGTAAATGAGGGAATGTGTGTATGTACAGTACAGGTTGTGAGGTGCTGTGTCCTGTGTGTGTACTGTATGTGAATTGTGAATATATGAAGAGTTTATTTCCAAAACGCTATATCAACCAATTTTTCACGTGTTTTTAATTTTTTTTAATCAGAAATGATTACTTATGGGTACCTTCATGTGTGTGTAAAATATTACTGTTTTCAGATTTTTTATTAATAGATTTTAGATGCATATGAAAATGTGTTTTCCCCCCAAAATGCTATGTATCCATCGTTTAGCTGGAATGGAATGTTGGTATACTGTTTGACTAATGTGGTTGTCTCACCTAGCTATCTTAAGATGAATGGACTGTAACTGTTAGTCACTCTGGATAAGAGCATCAGCTAAATGACTAAAATGTCAAAGTTTTACATACAGATGTCATATTACCGTATTGATTTATTTTGTATTTTTTTATATTGATGTCACAAATGTATAATTGAGTTTTTTGTAATATGTGACTGTGTAAAAACGAACTACTTATTTCTCTCAGAGTGAGGTGGATATATAGCATTTTGCAAAAAAAACATGATTATTTGTCTCTCTGAAATGAAACCATTAAGTAATAGATTTCAAACAAATACATCTGTCATTGAACAAGCCCATGCCATGATTAGATAGTGAAAAACACAGCACTCATCATTTCTTTGAACAATAAAAGCTAATTTACTAACATTTCTGAAAATGGTTAGCGTTTTGGAATGAAACTCTTCATATGTACAGTATGTGCTGTGTGTGTGTGTGTGTGTGAGCAATATGTGGTGCTGAATGGCTCTATGTTAACAGAGGTACTGTGAGTGGATGTGTGTATATGAGTATATGTGGTGTGTAATGGGAAATGCAGGTGGTGGGATGTGAAAAGCAGTCCCTCTCTCCCTGTAGACCGGTTAAAGTCCAATGAAGTGAACACAGGACACAGACTGTGACGCCCGCAACCCCCCACACACACACACACACCACTGCCCTGAGCAGAAATACACACACACACACAAGAAAATACACAAACACTCACACAAGGATTTGGAAATAAATGTGCACGAAAGGTGAAAGGAGCGGTGAGACAGGAGTGTCGTGCTCTCTCCCTGTGTAGCTGTGAGACAGGAGTGCTGCTCTCTCCCTGTGTAGCTGTGAGACAGGAGTGTCGTGCTCTCTCCCTGTGTAGCTGTGAGACAGGAGTGTCGTGCTCTCTCCCTGTGTAGCTGTGAGACAGGAGTGCTGCTCTCTCCCTGTGTAGCTGTGAGACAGGAGTGTCGTGCTCTCTCCCTGTGTAGCTGTGAGACAGGAGTGCCGTGCTCTCTCCCTGTGTAGCTGTGAGACAGGAGTGCCGTGCTCTCTCCCTGTGTAGCTGTGAGACAGGAGTGCCGTGCTCTCTCCCTGTGTAGCTGTGATCGGCAGCCTTCTGAAGACTGCAGAGTTAATAATGCAATCAAACTGTTCCCCTTCACTAAGCCTCCCTCCTGTGAAAGAAGTGTGTGTATTTGTCCCTCTGTGCAAACTGAAGGTAGACTGGAGTTTTGTTGGAAGGTTTCAGGGTATTTCCAACATTTTGAGTCAATTCTTTTCACCTCATTAGGGTAGAAAAATACCTAGAAAGTCACAACTGCCAGTCACATTGGGTGGCTAGTCTTAAAGGGGCCTTTTGGACTCTGGAATCCCTCCTGCTTTAGAACTGGTTCTGAACACACAGTTCAGCCCCAAATGTCAGTTCATGAAATTGCATAAGTGCATAAATGTCCCAAAGCAGACTAATCTGACTGTGTGTGTCGTGGATTTCAAGCACAATGTCTGTATGATCAGCTGTGTGTGTGTGTGTGTGTGTGTGCGCGCACGTGTATCCTGAGGTTGAATGTGTACATGCTCAGTGTGCCATTTTTCATATGAATTATAATAAATAAATATGAAATAGAGTCCAAACTCTCATGGAGTCATATGTCCATTCTGCCTGTAGTTCAACTGCTACCATTTAACACGTTTCTAGAATTAGGAAAACACACATTGCTGAGGTTTTGCCTGGCTTAAGAAAGGAAATATACTGCTAACCTCACAGTCGTTTGGGCCATGTCTGTTCTTAAACCATCCATTTACACCCCCCCCCCCCACCACCCCCACCACCACCACCACCACCACCACCAGTCCACACAACACATGTTCCATGGTTAGGTTAGAGGCAACGTCTGTAGCCATAAGACTAGCACCATGGCTGACTCGGTCCTGGCAGGAGCTGTGAGATTTTAACACGCTTAGAGACGAGGCGAGAACTAGAACTACAGAAACAACACTCCCAAGTGTAAAAACTGACAGCCAGCAGGAGCCGAACCACAAAACAGTCTCGGGGAGTGAGTAGCCAACATACACACTAGATATAGCACTCACACTGTTACACACACTCGTTGCCTCACACTCTTGGTCTTTCTCACACTCTCCCGTTCATACACACAACATACAAATCATACTTAGTTACCATACCTTAATGCCTATAAACACACTAATTACAGACAGAGACAGCCGTACCACCCAGTGTAGACAACACAAATACCGGTCACATCCATCACCAGACACATAACGCTGTGATATTAACAAAACACAACAATTACAGTCCCTAAACCCAAACTATTTCCTCTGTGCTCGGGAGGTGTATTCTTGGCAAATCTCTATGGAAACTTGGGGACTAAAGGGGGAAGTGGAGTTGAGTGGAGAGAGAAAGGAGAAGGCCGAGGGCGAGTCGTTTTAGGAAGGTGAAATGGATCTACTACTCATGCTGGGGAGGAGGAATGGATTCTCCATATTGGAGCAGAGCGGCTGCAGGCTGGAGCTGGAGCCAGGCTGCAGGCTGGGAGACATCCAAGAAGGTGGGTGTGGCATCCCCATGCTTATTCCCACTGATCGGGGACAGGAGTTTAATGGTGATGCTAACAGGACGTGGCTGGCTTGCATAGCATTCACAGCTTACATTCATAATGTATATTCGTTCACATTCCATCTCTCTCTGTGAAACTGGCCGTAGGTTTACTATTTACTATGAGTGTTCATCTCATTCTCATTCAACATGCTCTTAGCCTTCAATCACCTTGGGAATGTATTTACCCTCATGTCACAACGTTTTCATTGATCAAGAAACCTAAACTGCCTACTCTATCCTGCAGAACAAAAGTTCAGATTTAGTAAGTAAAAGTCAAGAAGCATTTAAATCATTGATTGATTATATTTAATGATACATCTGAAATATAGTAAAATTCCCTGACCCTTGCATTCCTTCCCTGAAGTGTCCTTAACACAGTTTACAAACACACCACATAGGGTTGAAACCAACTACATTCTGCAGAATATTTATTGAAATGTTAACTATGTGGACTCCAATATAGTGGTTATTGATGAAGTGGAAATGGAATTGACCACAACCCTAACATTTGTGAAGCATATGTAGCACCTGTTATTAGTTCACATCATGGAATATCCCTTTTGCCTCCAGCTAATATAGTCTATAGTCCAGTATGGGATAGATAGAAAATATAATAATATATCTATCTATCAAGGAGCAGAAACACAGATATTAAAAGAGAAAGACGGAGACACAAGTCCATTTATTCAACGACAAAAGAAGTCCATAGCCGCAGATGAGAGGGGGGAGATATGAGGTCGCTGAGCCAGAGAGGTAAGTGGGGGTCCTTGTAGAGTAGTGGTCAGTATGGGTGGGGGTCCTCGTAGAGTAGTGGTCAGTATGGGTGGGGGTCCTCGTAGAGTAGTGGTCAGTATGGGTGGGGATCCTCGTAGAGTAGTGGTCAGTATGGGTGGGGGTCCTCGTAGAGTAGTGGTCAGTATGGGTGGGGGTCCTCGTAGAGTAGTGGTCAGTATGGGTGGGGATCCTCGTAGAGTAGTGGTCAGTATGGGTGGCGGTACTCGTAGAGTAGTGGTCAGTATGGGTGGGGGTCCTCGTAGAGTAGTGGTCAGTATGGGTGGGGATCCTCGTAGAGTAGTGGTCAGTATGGGTGGGGGTACTCGTAGAGTAGTGGTCAGTATGGGTGGGGGTCCTCGTAGAGTAGTGGTCAGTATGGGTGGGGATCCTCGTAGAGTAGTGGTCAGTATGGGTGGGGGTCCTCGTAGAGTAGTGGTCAGTATGGGTGGGGGTCCTCGTAGAGTAGTGGTCAGTATGGGTGGGGGTCCTCGTAGAGTAGTGGTCAGTATGGGTGGGGGTCCTCGTAGAGTAGTGGTCAGTATGGGTGGGGGTCCTCGTAGAGTAGTGGTCAGTATGGGTGGGGATCCTCGTAGAGTAGTGGTCAGTATGGGTGGGGATCCTCGTAGAGTAGTGGTCAGTATGGGTGGGGGTCCTCGTAGAGTAGTGGTCAGTATGGGTGGGGGTCCTCGTAGAGTAGTGGTCAGTATGGGTGGGGGTCCTCGTAGAGTAGTGGTCAGTATGGGTGGGGATCCTCGTAGAGTAGTGGTCAGTATGGGTGGGGGTCCTCGTAGAGTAGTGGTCAGTATGGGTGGGGGTCCTCGTAGAGTAGTGGTCAGTATGGGTGGGGATCCTCGTAGAGTAGTGGTCAGTATGGGTGGGGGTCCTCGTAGAGTAGTGGTCAGTATGGGTGGGGGTCCTCGTAGAGTAGTGGTCAGTATGGGTGGGGGTCCTCGTAGAGTAGTGGTCAGTATGGTTGGGGGTCCTCGTAGAGTAGTGGTCAGTATGGGTGGGGGTCCTCGTAGAGTAGTGGTCAGTATGGGTGGGGGTCCTCGTAGAGTAGTGGTCAGTATGGGTGGGGGTCCTCGTAGAGTAGTGGTCAGTATGGGTGGGGGTCCTCGTAGAGTAGTGGTCAGTATGGGTGGGGGTCCTCGTAGAGTAGTGGTCAGTATGGGTGGGGGTCCTCGTAGAGTAGTGGTCAGTATGGGTGGGGGTCCTCGTAGAGTAGTGGTCAGTATGGGTGGGGGTCCTCGTAGAGTAGTGGTCAGTATGGGTGGGGGTCCTCGTAGAGTAGTGGTCAGTATGGGTGGGGGTCCTCGTAGAGTAGTGGTCAGTATGGGTGGGGGTCCTCGTAGAGTAGTGGTCAGTATGGGTGGGGGTCCTCGTAGAGTAGTGGTCAGTATGGGTGGGGGTCCTCGTAGAGTAGTGGTCAGTATGGGTGGGGGTCCTCGTAGAGTAGTGGTCAGTATGGGTGGGGGTCCTCGTAGAGTAGTGGTCAGTATGGTTGGGGGTCCTCGTAGAGTAGTGGTCAGTATGGGTGGGGGTCCTCGTAGAGTAGTGGTCAGTATGGGTGGGGGTCCTCGTAGAGTAGTGGTCAGTATGGGTGGGGGTCCTCGTAGAGTAGTGGTCAGTATGGGTGGGGGTCCTCGTAGAGTAGTGGTCAGTATGGGTGGGGGTCCTCGTAGAGTAGTGGTCAGTATGGGTGGGGGTCCTCGTAGAGTAGTGGTCAGTATGGGTGGGGGTCCTCGTAGAGTAGTGGTCAGTATGGGTGGGGGTCCTCGTAGAGTAGTGGTCAGTATGGGTGGGGGTCCTCGTAGAGTAGTGGTCAGTATGGGTGGGGGTCCTCGTAGAGTAGTGGTCAGTATGGGTGGGGGTCCTCGTAGAGTAGTGGTCAGTATGGTTGGGGGTCCTCGTAGAGTAGTGGTCA
The DNA here is from genome assembly GCF_045679555.1 of Salvelinus alpinus. Classification (NCBI taxonomy): domain Eukaryota; kingdom Metazoa; phylum Chordata; class Actinopteri; order Salmoniformes; family Salmonidae; genus Salvelinus; species Salvelinus alpinus. Next base: position 18,859,735 of record NC_092095.1, read on the forward strand.
GTATGGGTGGGGGTCCTCGTAGAGTAGTGGTCAGTATGGGTGGGGGTCCTCGTAGAGTAGTGGTCAGTATGGGTGGGGGTCCTTGTAGAGTAGTGGTCAGTATGGGTGGGGGTCCTTGTAGAGTAGTGGTCAGTATGGGTGGGGGTCCTTGTAGAGTAGTGGTCAGTATGGGTGGGGGTTCCCCCTCAGTGGCATCTCTGTGATCTTTGGCTGTGGGGCAGTGGGGCTGTGGAGCAGTGGGGCAGGGGGCTGTGGGGCAGGGGGCAGTGGGGCAGTGGGGCTGTGGGGCAGTGGGGCTGTGGGGCAGTGGGGCTGTGGGGCTGTGGGGCAGTGGGGCTCTCTTCTCTTCAGCTGTCAAGAGAGGAATTCCTCCTGGGCCAGTATATGTTCAGTCTATTTTTCAAAGTGCTCCTCCTCCTTCCTTCCTTCCCCGTCTCCCATCGTCACGGTGATGACGGATGAGCTAAACCCCGGCTCAGGAGAGCGAGATGAGAGGGAGTGTGGCCACACACACACACACACACACACACACACACACACACACACACACACACACACACACACACACACACACACACACACACACACACACACACACACACGAGGGCAGATACATACAGTAGCACAGACAAGTGCAGACATACACACGGACAAAGACGCACTGATGTGTAAACTAAACCCAGTCCATGCTATAATTAGATACACATTACAGTCTCTGTGGTTGATCTATTATGTCTGTTTGTATGGTTGTGATTACTCGTGCCTGTGTGTCTGCTCTATGGGTGTGTGTGTGTGTGTGTGTGTGTGTGTGTGTGTGTGTGTGTGTGTGTGTGTGTGTGTGTGTGTGTGTATGTGAGTAAGCAAGAGCGGAGACCAGTTTGGACAGTACAGACGGGTCTGGTCCCTTCCCTTTAGTCAGTGTTCCATGCCGAGCAACGGCCTCCATGCCGAGCAACGGAGTCCATGCCGAGCAACGGAGTCCATGCCGAGCAACGGAGTCCATGCCGAGCAACGGAGTCCATGCCGAGCAACGGAGTCCATGCCGAGCAACAGAGTCCATGCCGAGCAACAGAGTCCATGCCGAGCAACGGAGTCCATGCCGAGCAACGGAGTCCATGCCGAGCAACGGAGTCCATGCCGAGCAACGGAGTCCATGCCGAGCAACGGAGTCCATGCCGAGCAACGGAGTCCATGCCGAGCAACGGCCTCCAGGGGTCAAGGTCCCAGGTCAAAGTCAGTATAAGTTCCAATAAGGCCACAGCAGGGGTGATGCCTCAGCATCAGTCTGTCTCCACTGTTGCCTGGGCAACCGTTGCCAAGAGCCCCGTAGCCAGGTGGGCCAAGGGCGGGACGGTGGGGGGAGGGCTAGACACTGGGCCGTTGGCGGGTGGTGTCGTAGGATCGACACACCTGGGACTGAGACACCACCCCATGTTCCTCCTGGGAGAAGGCATAGCCATCTAGAGAGATGGAGAGGGGCGAGAGAAGGAGAGAGCGTGAGAGAGAAGGAGAGAGCGTGAGAGAGAAGGAGAGAGAAAGAAAGAGTGAGAGAGAGAAGGCAAGAGAGCGAGAGAGGTGATAGAGATATGGAGAGAAAGCGAGAAAGCGAGAGAGAGATACAGTAAGTACACACCTGTGTTGTCACCTACCTAGACAGTATATTATATAACCTAGACAGTAAATTATATTTACTAGAAAGTATACTATATTTACTAGAAAGTATACTATATGACCGAGAAAGTATATTATATTTCCTAAACAGTATATTATATTACCTACAGAAAGTATATTAACTGTATACAGGGAATGAATACAAGTAGCCGGGACAGGGACAAGGACAGGGATACTCACGGGACACGTTGCTCTGCTGCACAGTGTTTTTGCACCCCACATTGGACGGTGTTTTCCTAAAGACCCGGGTCAACAGGTGGGCACGCTCGTTCAGACTGGAGGGGAGGAGACAGACAGGTCCGTCCATCAATCACAGAACACACAGACACTCAGTGACAGGTCACAGCACCAATCACCCGGGAGACTCTCTGTTACTGACAGGTTAACACGACCAACAGGACAGGTGGAAGTTCTACTCAGGAGACTAATTGTGACCTAATACTTCCAGAAGCCTTCCTTTCCTGAATGTCACTGACTTGCTACACTAGACGTACAGTGTGAGATGCTCATATTCATTCAATGAAACCATAAGCAGCTCAGGTCCGCTCTGGTTCCATGTTCAACATAACGCTCACGTCCCAGAACACTGGATAACGTGGCGCGCGCTCTGCTCTGCTGGCCAAAAGTTACTTGTCCAGTGTAGCAGGAAAAAAAACTACTGTGTTCCTGATACCCCAGTGTAGCTCCTATGTCAGTCTGTTTGACTACCCCAGTGTAGCTCCTATGTCAGCCTGTTTGACTACCCCAGTGTAGCTCCTATGTCAGCCTGTTTGACTACCCCAGTGTAGCTCCTATGTCAGCCTGTTTGACTACCCCAGTGTAGCTCCTATGTCAGCCTGTTTGACTACCCCAGTGTAGCTCCTATGTCAGTCTGTTTGACTACCCCAGTGTAGCTCCTATGTCAGTCTGTTTGACTACCCCAGTGTAGCTCCTATGTCAACCTGTTTGACTACCCCAGTGTAGCTCCTATGTCAGCCTGTTTGACTACCCCAGTGTAGCTCCTATGTCAGCCTGTTTGACTACCCCAGTGTAGCTCCTATGTCAGCCTGTTTGACTACCCCAGTGTAGCTCCTATGTCAGTCTGTTTGACTACCCCAGTGTAGCTCCTATGTCAACCTGTTTGACTACCCCAGTGTAGCTCCTATGTCAACCTGTTTGACTACCCCAGTGTAGCTCCTATGTCAGCCTGTTTGACTACCCCAGTGTAGCTCCTATGTCAGCCTGTTTGACTACCCCAGTGTAGCTCCTATGTCAGCCTGTTTGATTACCCCAGTGTAGCTCCTATGTCAGCCTGTTTGATTACCCCAGTGTAGCTCCTATGTCAGCCTGTTTGACTACCCCAGTGTAGCTCCTATGTCAGCCTGTTTGACTACCCCAGTGTAGCTCCTATGTCAGCCTGTTTGATTACCCCAGTGTAGCTCCTATATCAGCCTGTTTGACTACCCCAGTGTAGCTCCTATATCAGCCTGTTTGATTACCCCAGTGTAGCTCCTATGTCAGCCTGTTTGACTACCCCAGTGTAGCTCCTATGTCAGCCTGTTTGACTACCCCAGTGTAGCTCCTATGTCAACCTGTTTGATTACCCCAGTGTAGCTCCTATGTCAGCCTGTTTGATTACCCCAGTGTAGCTCCTATGTCAGCCTGTTTGACTACCCCAGTGTAGCTCCTATGTCAGCCTGTTTGACTACCCCAGTGTAGCTCCTATGTCAACCTGTTTGATTACCCCAGTGTAGCTCCTATGTCAGCCTGTTTGATTACCCCAGTGTAGCTCCTATGTCAGCCTGTTTGACTACCCCAGTGTAGCTCCTATGTCAGCCTGTTTGACTACCCCAGTGTAGATCCTATATCAGCCTGTTTGTGCTATCATGCCAACTCTTTGTCACTAATTGTCAATGACGGCAAGGGAGTTGGCACTTGCAAGAGCACAAACAAATCTGGGACCAGGCTATCATTTCCTCATCTCCTTTCCTTTATGGACACATATAGGTGAAAAGACTGAATCTGTTTCCACCATATTGCTAAGACCTTTCAGACCTTCAGATCTGTGGTCTTGAAGGAAAGAGAGAAGTGAGAATAGATTATCTAGTTCTATTAGGGTTAAAGAAGTCAGTCTGGCATCCACCCCTGCCTAGACCTGACCCCAAGATAAGTCTACTTTTTGATGTGATGACCAGAGTCATACCTGATAGGGTAGAGTCTAGGCCAGGGGTGGGCAAACTTTTTGGCTCGAGGGCCATATTGGGATTTAGAAATTCAACAGAGGGACGCATTTTGGGGGGGACCAATTGTTTGTTAAAATCAATTTGCAGGGGCCTCCCGAGTGGCGCAGCAATCTAAGGCGTCACTACAGACCCGGGTTCGATCCCAGGCTGTGTCACAGCTGGCCGTGACTGAGAGACCCATGAGGCGGCGCACAATTGGCCCAGCGTCGTCTGGGTTAGGAGAGGGTTTGGCAGGTCGAGATGTCCTTGTCCCATCGCGCTCTAGCAACTCCTGTGGCGGGCCGGTAGCATGCACTCTGACACGGTCGCCAGGTGCACAGTGTTTCCTCCGACACATTGGTGCTGCTGGCTTCCGGGTTAAGCGGACAGTGTGTCAAGAAGCAGTGCGGCTTGGCTGAGTCGTGTTTTGGAGGACACACGGCTCTCGACCTTCACCTCTCCCGAGTCCGTACGGGAGATGCAGAGATGGGAAAAGACTGTAACTACTAATTGGATACCACGAAATTGGGGAGGAAAAGGGGAAGAGGGGGGGCCATACTTTTGCCCCCCCTGGTCTAGGCATTTGTCTTGGCTGGTACTGAAGAGCAGATTGACATTCAGTTAATCCAATCACATCTCATTATGTGACTGACACTATTTTTCCAGACAACACACCATCATCGCTCCTCTACCTCAATGACCAAAATAACCAGCCCCATTCCTGCCCTTGTTAACACACACACACACACACAAACACACACACTCCCCCAGCCTTCCTCTCTCTCAATCCTCCTCCTACCCATCTTCCTCCTCCTCATCACTAATGGCAACGCTAAACATTGTGATAACGGTCTGTATCCAAATGGAACAGATCGTTTCCTCCTAATAGAATGCTTTTACAGGATGCTCCTCAGATTGTCGAATTCCGCTGTGGAACACGGTAGGTTACTTCTCTAGATCAGGCAGCCAATAAGGCCTTATATCATCACATGAGAGGGGTTTTCCTAGCACGGGCCCTGATTTGATCCACAGAGTGTGTGGACCGGTGCCAGCCTCCCCAAGGTCACACTTCTGAGCAAGCAGCTGGGACCCGCTCCTTACGGTACCACAGGGAACCTAGAACTGGCGTGTTTGGCAAAGCCTGAAATAAAGTTTTGCAACCGTATCATTCGCCAAAGAAAATGAGGTCTGCTAAATGAATAATAAGGTGAATGATTGAAGAATGAATGGATAGACGAACACATGAACAAATAAACATAGAAATAGCACATATTTAAACTATGACTGAATCCTGCTGCATGTCGGCCCCTGTACTGTCGCTGTCTGGAAGGGCATTGAGACTTCAAACAGTCCAAGGATGCGCCACATCTAAATACTTCCCCAGAGAAACTTTGGTCCTCTACCTTTCCCACCCCCACCCTCGTCCCAACCCTCTCCCGTTATGAAATACAAATACAGATGTGTGCGTTTCTCCTCTGTTCCTCTCTGAAACTCCTCCTCAGTGTTATCCATGGTCGTTGCTGGGGCCCCTCCTGGTTCCTACACATGTTTGGGAGCAGGTTAAGCCCAGGACAAGGCCCTCACCTCAGGGCTAGGGAAGGCTGTGCGCGTCCCCTGTCCAAAAACAACGCCCTGCCTCCCCTCCCTGTCCCTGAGCACCTCCCCGCGCCAGCTCTGTCCAAGCCAGTTCTCTGCTCTGGACAGGATTGTTAGCCGTCTCACTGGATGACTGAGGACTATTGTTCCTGCCCAAAGCCCACCAAAGTGCCCCATCCCCAGCCAATATCCCACATAACAGCCCCTCAAATGGCCAAACCTCAGTCTTCCATCTCCCACTCCACTTCTCAACCTAATACCTACAATGTTCTAAACCCAATCTAACGTTTTCCACCCTGAGCTGTTCTACTGCTTCTCTTATGACAGATATGACTATAAACACACAATACAAACTAACACAAACGGCTCTCTCTAACACACAACCACAGAAGCTACAGTACGCCCAGTCCACACACCCAGTCCTTACAGCAGTGGAAACCTGTCCACTTCCTGACTCGAGAGAATCAAATGGAGGGATTGAAAAAAAGACGGAGAAAGAAAATAAAAACATATAACATGAGACATGAGTACTGAGGTGGGTGAGAGAGTGAGACGAGGGGAAGAAAGAGATCACCACACACAGGTCAGAGGTCACACAGTTAGACAGGTCAAACCAAGCCAAGGTGCTACCTGTGTGTGTGTGTGTATGTATGTGGGAGTCTGTGCCCTGAGCTGTGGGACTAGGGGACCTCAGCTTTGGCTTTGGCCCTGTGGATGGGTCAACCAGGTTACCAAGAGGTTACCAAGAGGTTACCAAGAGGTTACCAAGAGGTTACCAAGAGGTTAGAGGGCCATGGTTACAGCACTGGTCTTCTCTCATACAAACAGTCATATAAACACGCACATTAATCTTATAGACTCGTAACAAAATCCTTGAAGGGTGTTTCCCCTCAGTCCAAGGAATTATCATGATCTCTGATACGGCATGAAAATGATATTAACTATGTCACAGTAAATTATGTAGAGCTCCCGTCTGTGGCCTCCCAACTGTGATCCCATGATGCAGTGTGTGTGTGTGTCTGACCTGCGTCCGCTGGCGTCTCGGAGCACAGCGGCCCCCGGGTCAACAGCCCTGGCCTCCAGCTCCTGGACCTCTTCCAGAAGAGACTTCTTCACAGTGCGACGACCCCTACAACACATTCACAGGGTTCTATTGCTTATTAGTCCCACCAGGATTTCACTGTTTCTTTGGTGATATCCGCAGGCAAAAAGGCTTGATTTTGCTGCAGCAATTCTGATTTAACCATTTTATGCAGTAAAAGTGATGGTGATTGGTTAAAATTGCAAGTCCTCTTTTTGTAGTGTGGTGATCAGACAGTTATGTGATTTTTTGAAATGTGACTTTTTTATGTTTATATAATATGCATGTGTGTGTTTCAGACCCCTTACATTTTCCCACATTTTGTTACATTACATCCTTATTCTAAAATTGTTTAAAACAATTTTTTCCATCAATCTACACACAATAACCCATTATTTTTGCAAATGTATAAAAATATCACATTTACATAAGTATTCAGACCCTTTACTCAGTACTTTGTTGAAGCACCTTTGGCAGCGATTACAGCCTTGAGTCTTCTTGGGTATGATGCTACAAGTTTGGAACACCTGTATTTGGGGAGTTTCTCACATTCTTCTCTGCAGATCCTCTCAAGCTCTGTCAGGTTGGATGGGGAGTGTCGCTGTACAGCTATTTTCTGGTCTCTCCAGAGATGTTAGATTGGGGTCAAGTCCTGGGTCTGGCTGGGACACTCAAAGACATTCAGAGACTTCTCCCAAAGCAACTCCAGCGTTTTCTTGGCTGTGTGCTTAGGGTTGTTGTCCTGTTGGAAGGTGAACCTTCGCCCCAGTCTGAGGTCCTGAGCGCTCTGGAGCAGGTTTTCATCAAGGATCTCTTTGGACTTTGCTCCGTTCATCTTTCCCTCGATCCTGATTAGTCTCCCAGTCCCTGCCGCTGAAAAACATCCCCACAACATGATGCTGCCACCACCATGCTTCACCTTAGGGATGGTGCCAGGTTTCCTCCAGACGTGACTCTTGACATTCAGGCCGAAGAGTTCAATCTTGGTTTCATCAGACCAGTGTAGCTTGTTGTTCATGGTCTGAGAGTCTTTGAGTGCCTTTTGGCAAACTCCAAACGGGCTGCCATGAGCCTTTTACTGAGGAGTGGCTTCCGTCTGGCCACTCTACCATAAAGGCCTGATTGGTGGAATGCCGCAGAGATGGTTGTCCTTCTGGAAGGTTCTCCCATCTCCACAGAGGAACTCTGGAGCTCTGTCAGAGTGACCATCGGGTTCTTGGTCACCTCCCTGACCAAGGCCCTTCTCCCCTGATATCTCAGTTTGGCCGGACGGCCAGCTCTAGGAAGAGTCTTGGTGGTTCCAAGCTTCTTCCGTTTAAGAATGATGGAGGCCACTGTGTTCTTGGGGACCTTCAATGCTGTAGAAATATTTTGGTACCCTTCCCCAGATCTGTGCCTCGACACAATCCTGTCTCGGAGCTCTACGGACAATTCCTTCGACCTCATGGCTTAGTTTTTGCTTTGATGTGCACTGTCAACTGTGTGACCTTACATAGACAGATGTGTGCCTTTCCAAATCATGTCCAATCAATTGAATTTACCACAGGTGGACTCCAATCAAGTTGTAGAAACATCTCAAGGATGATCAATGGAAATAGGATATATCTGAGCTCAATTTCGAGTCTCATAGCAAAGGGTTTGAATACAAATGTAAATAAGGTATTTCTGTTTTTTATTTTAATAAATGTGCAGAAATTTCTAAAAACGTGTTTTCACTTTGTCGTTATGGGGCATTGTCTGTCGATTGATGAGGAATTAGATGTATTTAATCCATTTTAGAATAAGGCTGTAACGTAACAAAATGAGGAAAAAGTCAAGTGGACTGAATACTTTCCGAATCCACTTTACCTGTTCATACGCATGTAGGTATTGATTTTGATCGTACATATGCAGTGTAAGTGTGTTACTCACGCGTTCCAGGCAAAGTCTTTGAGTAGACAGGCTGTTGGCACCAGGACCAGCCCCAGCCAGAAGTGCCAGCAGTGCATCACCCTGTCAGCCTGCAACAAACACACCCAACATCAACATCACACACACCCACCGTCAACATCACACACACCCACCGTCAACATCACACACACCGTCAACATCACACACACCCACCGTCAACATAACACACACACACACCCACCGTCAACATCACACACACCCACCGTCAACATCACACACACCCACCGTCAACATCACACACCCCCACCGTCAACATCACACACCCCCACCGTCAACATCACACACACCCACCGTCAACATCACACACACCCACCGTCAACATCACACACACACCGTCAACATCACACACACACCCACCGTCAACATCACACACACCCACCGTCAACATCACACACACCCACCGTCAACATCACACACACCCACCGTCAACATAACACACACACACACCCACCGTCAACATCACACACCCACCGTCAACATCACACACACCCACCGTCAACATCACACACACCCACCGTCAACATCACACACACCCACCGTCAACATCACACACACCCACCGTCAACATCACACACCCACCGTCAACATCACACACACCCACCGTCAACATCACACCCACCCACCGTCAACATCACACCCACCCACCGTCAACATCACACACACCCACCGTCAACATCACACCCACCCACCGTCAACATCACACACACCCACCGTCAACATCACACACACCCACCGTCAACATCACACACACCCACCGTCAACATAACACACACACACCGTCAACATCACACACACCCACCGTCAACATCACACACCCACCGTCAACATCACACACACCCACCGTCAACATCACACACACCCACCGTCAACATCACACACACCCACCGTCAACATCACACACACACACCGTCAACATAACACACACACACACACACACACACACACACACACACACACCCACCGTCAACATCACACACACCCACCGTCAACATCACACACACCCACCGTCAACATAACACACACCCACCGTCAACATCACACACCATCAACATAACACACACACCATCAACGTCAACATAACACACACAACGTCAACATAACACACACAACGTCAACATAACACACACAACGTCAACATAACACACAACGTCAACATAACACACACACACACACACACACACACACACACACACAACGCCAACATAACACACACAAGGTCAACATAACACACACACAACGTCAACATAACGCACACGTCAACATACAGTCACACACACAACGTCAACATAACGCACACACACACAACGTCTCACACACACACACACACATCTCACACACACGTCAACATAACACACAAACACGTCAACATAACACACACACACGTCAACATAACACACACACACAACGTCAACAACGCACACACACACACAACGTCAACAACGCACACACACACACACACACACACACACACACACACACACACACACACGTCAACACAACATCAACATAACACACAACGTCAACACAACGCACACGTCAACACAACGCACACACACACGTCAACACAACGCACACACAACACAACACACAACGTCAACACAACACACACACACAACGTCAACACAACACACATACAACGTCAACACAACACACACACAACGTCAACACACAACGACAACACACACACACAACGACAACACACACACACAACGACAACACACACACACACACAAAACGTCAACACACACAACGTCAACACACACAACGTCAACACACACGTCAACATAACACACAATGTCAACATAACACACAATGTCAACATAACACACAATGTCAACATAACACACCCACAACGTCAACATAACACACACCAAACCAACATAACATTCACACCACACCAACATAACATTCACACCATATCAACATAACACACACATACACAACATAACACAACATTCCAGCAGCAAGTTAGACAGATACTCTTCATTGAGTAACTACTAGGGTCTCCTCCCTCTGTTATCCAGCTGCAGTCAGTCACGATGACCTCTGACCTCTAACCCTGACTCTCGGGGTTAATCATCCTCTCTGCCTCTCTCTCAATCAGCTACATCTTCCTTTCTATCTCTCCACTCAGATTCTCTCCATCTGTATGTATTTCTCTTTCTCTTGAAGCGTCTGTTTCTTTATTCATCTCTGCCTGTTGTCCACCTTGACTAACACCTCCACGTATACGTACATACACACAAACACACATTCTCTGTCTGTCCAAACACCAACACACACAGACACGGTCTCCGACAAACACCGACACAAACACAATTATTAGAAGCGTTGACAGAGCCCTCAACGAACAGCCCAGTATTCAGTATTCATCCCTTATAGGAAGATGAATGCAGAGATAGGGGGAGCAAGGGAGAGGAGGTCAGAATGTGTGACGGGGGAAGCGATGCGGAGAATGAGAGGAGCGGGTGAGGTGGGGTGAGGGAGGGGTTGCGACGGGGAGAGAGAGGTGGGGTGAGGGAGGGGTTGGGACGGGGAGAGAGAGGTGGGGTGAGGGAGGGGTTGGGACGGGGAGAGAGAGGTGGGGTGAGGGAGGGGTTGGGACGGGGAGAGAGAGGTGGGGTGAGGGAGGGGTTGGGACGGGGAGAGAGAGGTGGGGTGAGGGAGGGGTTGGGACGGGGAGAGAGAGGTGGGGTGAGGGAGGGGTTGGGACGGGGAGAGAGAGGTGGGGTGAGGGAGGGGTTGGGACGGGGAGAGAGGTGGGGTGAGGGAGGGGTTGGGACGGGGAGAGAGGTGGGGTGAGGGAGGGGTTGGGACGGGGAGAGAGGTGGGGTGAGGGAGGGGTTGGGACGGGGAGAGAGGTGGGGTGAGGGAGGGGTTGGGACGGGGAGAGAGAGGTGGGGTGAGGGAGGGGTTGGGACGGGGAGAGAGAGGTGGGGTGAGGGAAGGGTTGGGACGGGGAGAGAGGTGGGGTGAGGGAGGGGTTGGGACGGGGGGAGAGGTGGGGTGAGGGAGGGGTTGGGACGGGGAGAGAGGTGGGGTGAGGGAGGGGTTGGGACGGGGGGAGAGGTGGGGTGAGGGAGGGGTTGGGACGGGGAGAGAGGTGGGGTGAGGGAGGGGTTGGGACGGGGGGAGAGGTGGGGTGAGGGAGGGGTTGGGACGGGGAGAGAGGTGGGGTGAGGGAGGGGTTGGGACGGGGAGAGAGGTGGGGTGAGGGAGGGGTTGGGACGGGACGGGGAGAGAGGAGGGGTGAGGGAGGGGTTGGGACGGGGAGAGAGAGATGGGGTGAGGGAGGGGTTGGGACGGGGAGAGAGGTGGGGTGAGGGAGGGGTTGGGACGGGGAGAGAGGTGGGGTGAGGGAGGGGTTGGGACGGGGAGAGAGGTGGGGTGAGGGAGGGGTTGGGACGGGGAGAGAGAGGTGGGGTGAGGGAGGGGTTGGAACGGGGAGAGAGGAGGGGTGAGGGAGGGGTTGGGACGGGGAGAGAGAGGTGGGGTGAGGGAGGGTGAATGTGTTTCTCAGTTCCCCAGTTGGACGGAGCAGCTGCAGGGGTTATTCATGTTCCTAATTTCTGACACAAATTGAATTAATGGTCTGAAGGGGGCTGAGACCCCCCCCCCCCCCCCCCACAGTGGGGTACCACCACACTAGCCCCCTAAAAACCCTCAATCAGGGGGTCCCCCATAGACACACACTCACCGGTCCTCCACCAGCCCTGCACAGCCAATCCCACCCACTCTAGAGTCAACACCTCCAGAGCAGGCCGTAAAAGCCTGGGGCTCAGGTGACGGCGCAGCAGGTGCAGAGGGCCTGCAGAGCGGGCTGGCAGGGTATGAATCTCCCTGGGGCTCCAGCAGTGCTGACATGGAACACCCAGAAGGCCAGCCGCCCTGGCGCCGGGCGTAATGAAGGGTTATTATCCCCCACCATCCCATTACCAAAATGACTGACACGTTTGGGGAGAGCTGGGAGGTGGAAAGCACTAAGTCCATATAGAACAGGTCCACAGAGCTGTTTCTAAACTATTATGACATATTTACAGCATGGTCTGAGGCGGGGGTTTTGGGGCTGACCGCACACCTCTACCGGGCACCTCAGCTTTTCAAGTCAACAGGGCACTGTGGACGCGGCTTCATTGAACAGAAGAAGAGACAATTTGAACCATGAGGAGGAGGAGGAGACTTGCCTGGCCTTGCATGTCAGGAGCGATGGGGATGGACGGCCAGAAAGTCGAGTAGACCGTGAAGAAGAGCCCCCAGAGAATCATACTGCCCCACACCGCCAGGTGGGAGAACTATAGGGAGAAAAGAGGGGGAGAGAGAGAGGGAAGGGAGGGAGGAGGAGGACGGGGGAGAGGGAGTGGACGGGGGAGGGAGGGAGAGGAAGAAGAAAGGAAGGGAATAAAATAGAGGAAGTGAGGTCACATAGTTAGTTACTGTACATACTGCATATAGACAACCTTGTCCCTGAGTGTCGCCCCTCCTCTCTGTGGCTCTCCCCTCCTCCCCGTCCTCCTCCTCTCTGTGGCTTCCCCTCCTCCCCCGTCCTCCTCCTCTCTGTGGCTCTCCCCTCCTCCTCCTCTCTGTGGCTCTCCCCTCCTCCCCCGTCCTCCTCCTCTCTGTGGCTCTCCCTTCCTCCCTAGTCCCCCTCCTCACTGTGGCTCTCCCCTCCTCCCCCGTCCTCCTCCTATCTGTGGCTCTCCCCTCCTCCCCCTCTGTACGGGGCAGTGGTGGAAAAAAGTACCCAATTGTCATACTTGAGTAAAGGTATAGATACCTTAAAAGAAAGTTACTCAAGTAAAAGTAACCAAGTAAAATACTAATTGAGTAAAAGTCTAAAAGTATTTGGTTCTAAATACACTTAAGTATCAAAAGTAAATGTAATTGCTAAAATATACTAAAGTATCAAAAGTAAAAGTATAAATCATTTCAAATTCCTTATATTAAGCAAAGCAGACGGCACCATTTTCTTGTTTTTAAAATGTATGGATAGCCAGGAGCTCCAGCACTCAGACATCATTTATAAAAGATGCATGTGTGTTTAGTGAGTCCAGATCAGAGGCAGACGGGATGACCATGTGCTGTATTGATAAGTGTGTTAATTGGACCATATTCCTGCCCTGCTAAGCATTCAAAATGTAACGAGTACTTTTGGGTGTCAGGTAAAATGTATGGAGTAAAAAATACATAATTTTCTTTAGGAATGTAGTGAAGTAAAAGTTGTCCAAAATATAAATAGTAAGGTAAAGTACAGATACCCCCAAAAATGACTTAAGTAGTACTTTAAAGTATTTTTACTTAAGTACTTTACACCACTGGTAAGGGGACACTGTGTGAATTCCTATGGGACCCTGCTTCACTACCGGTGGGTTGGGGGGGATGTTATGTGGACAGCAGAACGGACGGGGCAGAACTACCCCCCCCCCCCCCTCACCGCAGTAGGAATGAGCTGAGATGGCTGTAACACATGGCAAGGACTGTGTGTGTATGTACAGTATATAGGGGGTGCTGTCTCTCTATACTAGAGTATACCCCACACTGTCAGCTGTCAATCTGTAGACTGCCATCCATCTGTAGGCTACCATCCATCTGCAGGCTGCCTTCCATCTGCAGGCTACCTTCCATCTGCAGGCTACCTTCCATCTGCAGGCTACCTTCCATCTGCAGGCTACCTTCCATCTGCAAGCTTCTATGTGCTACTATACAGTCGTGGACAAAAGTTTGGAGAATGAAACAAATATTAATTTCCACAAAGTTTGCTGCTTCAGTGTCTTTAGATATTTTTGTCAGATGTTACTATGGAATACTGAAGTATAATTACAGGCATTTCATAAGTGTCAAAGGCTTTTATTGACAATTACATGAAGTTGATGCAAAGAGTCAATATTTGCAGTGTTGACCCTTCTTTTTCAAGACCTCTGCAATCCGCCCTGGCATGCTGTCAATTAACTTCTGGGCCACATCCTGACTGATGGCAGCCCATTCTTGCATAATTAATGCTTGGAGTTTGTCAGAATTTGTGGGTTTTTGTTTGTCCACCCACCTCTTGAGGATTGACCACAAGTTCTCAATGGGATTAAGGCTCAATGGGAGTTAGTAAAAATATTGATGTTTTGTTCCCGGAGCCACTTAGTTATCACTTTTGCCTTATGGCAAGGTGCTCCATCATGCTGGAAAAGGCATTGTTCGTCATCAAACTGTTCCTGGATGGTTGGGAGAAGTTGCTCTCGGAGGATGTGTTGGTACCATTCTTTATTCATGGCTGTGTTCTTAGGCAAAATTGTGAGTGAGCCCACTCCCTTGGCTGAGAAGCAACCCCACACATGAATGGTCTCAGGATGCTTTACTGTTGGCATGACACAGGACTGATGGTAGCACTCACCTTGTCTTCTCCGGACAAGCTTTTTTCCAGATGCCCCAAACAATCAGAAAGGGGATTCATCAGAGAAAATGACTTTACCCCAGTCCTCAGCAGTCCAATCCCTGTACCTTTTGCAGAATATCAGTCTGTCCCCGATGTTTTTCCTGGAGAGAAGTGGCTTCTTTGCTGCCCTTCTTGACACCAGGCCATCCTCCAACAGTCTTCGCCTCACTGTGCATGCAGATGCACTCATACCTGCCTGCTGCCATTCCTGAGCAAGCTCTGTACTGGTGGTGCCCCGATCCCGCAGCTGAATCAACTTTAGGAGACTGTCCTGGCGCTTGCTGGACTTTCTTGGGCGCCCCGAAGCCTTCTTCACAACAATTAAACCGCTCTCCTTGAAGTTCTTGATGATCCGATAAATGGTTGATTTAGGTGCAATCTTACTGGCAGCAATATCCTTGCCTGTGAAGCCCTTTTTGTGCAAAGCAATGATGATGGCACGTGTTTCCTTGCAAGTAACCATGGTTGACAGAGGAAGAACAATGATTCCAAGCACCACCCTCCTTTTGAAGCTTCCAGTCTGTTATTCAAACTCAATCAGCATGACAGAGTGATCTCCAGCCTTGTCCTCGTCAACACTCACACCTGTGTTAACGAGAGAATCACTGACATGATGTCAGCTGGTCCTTTTGTGGCAGGGCTGAAATGCAGTGGAAATGTTTTTTGGGGATTCAGTTCATTTGCATGGCAAAGAGGGACTTTGCAATTAATTGTAATTCATCTGATCACTCTTCATAACATTCTGTAGTATATGCAAATTGCCATCATACAAACTGAGGCAGCAGACTTTGTGAAAATTCATATTTGTGTCATTCTCAAAACTTGTGGCCACGACTGTACAGTACCAGTCAAAAGTTTGGACACGCCTACACATTCAAGGGTTTTTCTTTATTTTTACTATTTTCTACATTGTATAATAATAGTGAAGACATCAAAACTATGAAAACATACATGAATCATGCAGTAACCCAAAAAAGTGTTAAACAAATCAAAGTATATTTAATATTTTAGATTCTTCAAAGTAGCCACCCTTTGCCTTGACAGATTTGCACACTTGGCATTCTCTCAACCAGCTTCACCTGGAATGAGTAGGTGTGTCCAAACTTTTGACTGGTTCTGTATGTCACCATGGTACATTTACATTTACATTTAAGTCATTTAGCAGACGCTCTTATCCAGAGCGACTTACAAATTGGAAAGTTCATACATATTCATCCTGTACTGGTGTTGGATCTAAGCAGTCTATAGGAGTAGTGGAGTGGGAGTAGTGGAGTGGGAGTAGTGGAGTGGGAGTAGTGGAGTGGGAGTAGTGGAGTGGGAGTAGTGCAGTGGGAGTGTGTGTTGGAGAGGAAATCGTTACGGTAAAACAGACTGTACCCTGGTCCAGGCAGTGGTTTCCATACCAGCTTTCAAACACACTGTTACTACCACATACTGCAGAGAGAAGAGAGAAAGGGAGAGGGGCAGAAGGAGAGGGAGAGAATGAGGCAGGATAAGAGAGAGAGAGAGAATGAGGGAGGGGGAGAGAGAAAATGAGGGAGGGGGAGAGAGAAAATGCGGGAGGGGGAGAGAGAGAGAAAATGCGGGAGAGAAAATGAGGGGGACAAAGAGAGAATGAGGGAGAAAGAGAGGTGGGGTTAGTTCACAAATGACACCAGAGATTATAAATATCCATAATGATACTGTAAACAATACCTGTTAAAACACTCAAAGTATAACCGCTGCTCTCAGCCATCTAAACACTCACTAACAAATAAGCAACAGACACACACCGTGCTGAATTTAAGGAACAGAGTGATAGAGAGAGAAGGAGGGAGACTGACAGCAGTCCCATGAGAACACTTCATTACTTCTGTAATGGCCAGTCTAGCATCTCTGTAGCAGGATCCAAGAAGTGGAACACACCACACACACACACACACAAACAGACTGGGCTTTGCATTAGTGGGAGTATGAGAGTATCAGCACCAACACAGACGAGATACACTGTGAGTGGCATGTGCTTACCGTGTACACCATGTTCCCCACAAACAGGTAGTCAGTACCATGACCGTTGTTGAAAGGACTGTCTGGGGAGAACACACACACACACAGAAACATTTACTACAAGATGTACAGTTGAAGTCGGAAGTTTACATACACCTTAGCAAAATACATTTAAATTCAGTTTGACAATTAATGACATTTAATCCTAGTAAAAATGCCCTGTCTTAGGTCAGTTAGGATCACCAATTTATTTTAAGAATGTGAAATGTTTGAATAATAGTAGAGAGAATTATTTATTTCAGCTTTTATTTCTTTCTTCACATTCCCAGTGGGTCAGAAGTTTACATACACTCAATTAATATTTGGTACCATTGCATTTAAATTGTTTAACTTGAGTCAAACTTCTCGGGTAGCCTTCCACAAGCTTCCCACAATAAGTTGGGTGAATGTTGGCCCATTCCTCCTGACAGCTGGTGTAACAGTCAGGTTTGCTCGCACACGCTTTATCAGTTCTGCCCACAAATTTTCTATAGGATTGAGGTCAGGGCTTTGTGATGGCCACTCCAATACCTTGACTTTGCTGTCCTTAAGCCATTTTGCCACAACTTTGTAAATATGCTTGGGGTCATTGTCCATTTGGAAGACCCATTTCCAACCAAGCTTTAACTTCCTGACTGATGTCTTGAGATGTTGCTTCAATATATCCACATAATTTTCCTACCTCATGATGCCATCTATTTTGTGAAGTGCACCAGTCCCTCCTGCAGCAAAGCACCCCCACAACATGATGCTTCCACCCCCGTGCTTCACGGTTGGGATGGTGTTCTTCGGCTTGCAAGCCTCCCCATTTTTCCTCCAAACATAACGATGGTCATTATGGCCAAACAGTTCTATTTTTGTTTCATCAGACCAGAGTACATTTCTACAAAAAGTACGATCTTTGTCCCCATGTGCAGTTGCAAACCGTAGTCTGGCTTTTTTATGGCGGTTTTGGAACAGTGGTTTCTTCCTTGCTGAGCGGCCTTTCAGGTTATGTTCATATAGGACCCGTTTTACTGTGGATATAGATACTTTTGTACCTGTTTCCTCCAGCATCTTCACAAGGTCCTTTGCTGTTGTTCTGGGATTGATTTGCACTTTTCGCACCAAAGTACATTCATCTCTAAGAGACAGAGCGCATCTCCTTCCTGAGCGGTGTGATGGCTGCGCGGTCCCATGGTGTTTATACTTGCGTACTATTGTTTGTACAGATGAACGTGGTACCTTCAGGTGTTTGGAAATTGCTCCAAAGGATGAACCAGACTTGTGGAGGTCCACAATTCTTTTTGTGGAGGTCTTGGCTGATTTCTTTTGATTTTCCCATGATGTCAAGCAAAGAGACACTGAGTTTGAAGGTAGGCCTTGAAATACGTCCACAGGTGCACATCCAATTGACTCAAATTATGTAAATTGGCCTATCAGAAGCTTCTAAATCCATGACATAATTTTCTGGAATTTTCCAAGCTGTTTAACGGCACAGTCAACTTAGTGTATGTAAACTTCTGAGCCACTGGAATTGTGATACAGTGAATTATAAGTGAAATAATCTGTCTGTAAACAATTGTTGGAAAAATTACTTGTGTCATGCGCAAAGTAGATGTTCTAACCGACTTGCCAAAACTATAGTTTGTTATCAAGAAATGTGTGGAGTGGCTGAAAAACTAGTTTTAATGACTCCAACCTAAGTGTATGTAAACTTCCGACTTCAACTGTACATACACTTAATTACTGAATATACAGTTACTTTAAGATGAATAGTGCACAGGTGTGAGTGAGTCTAGCAGAGTGCACGTGTGTGAGTGAATGTGTCTAGCAGAGTGCACGTGTGTGAGTGAGTGTCTCTAGCAGTGTGTGTAGGGACCACTACTTACCATGTTCTAGAACTTTGAGTGGAAACCAGAAGAGAATAATGGAATGGATCAGAGCATTTATACAGTGACCCCAAAACACCTGAGAGAGAGAGGGATGGAGAGAGAGAGAATGAAAGAGAGCGAGAGAGATGGAGAGAATGAAAGAGAAAGGGAGAGAGAATGAAAGAGAGCGAGAATGAAAGAGAGCGAGGGCAGTAGTAGAGTCAGTAAAAACCAAAGCCAAAACACTCAGAGCCCACAGAAAAACAGTGTTCAGTAATACAAATACCACTATGTATTCACCATCGCTACTAACCAACTGCCCTACACCTGCGCGCACACACACACACACACACACACACACACACACACACACACACACACACACACACACACACCTTCTACCCCTAAATTAATGACTTCCTTATTCTCATTAGAGTTGCCATGGGGATGGCCCAGTCTCCCTGCCACCTTGTTTACCTGCAAGATTCCAAAACAAACACCAGGCATCACACATCCATCACAGAGACATGGACACAAGCCCCAGACATGACCCATCAAACACTGAGCTATGGGAGAACATAAACATGGCAATCATAAACTACATGACCAAAAGTATGTGAACACCTGCTCGTCGAACATCTCATTCCAAAGTCATGGGCATTAATATGGAGTTTGTCCCCCCTTTGCTGCTATAACAGCCTCCACTCTTCTGGGAAGTCTTTCCACTAGATATTGGAACATTGCGGCGGGACTTGCTTCCATTCAGCCACAAGAGTATTAGTAGGTTTGGCACAGATGTTGGGTGATTAGGCCTGGCTTGCAGTCAGCGTTCAGATTCATCTTAAAGGTGTTTGATGGGGTTGAGGTCAGGGCTTTGTGCAGGCCAGTCAAGTTCTTCCACACCGATGTCGACAAACACTTTCTGTACGAACCTCGATTTGTGCACGGGGGCATTGTCATGCTGAAACAGGAAAGGGCCTTCCCCAAACTGTTGCCACAAAGTAGAAACCACAGAGTAATCTAGAATGTCATTGTATCCTGTAGTGTTAACATTAAGGGGCCTAGCCCAAACCATGAAAAACAGTCTCAGAGCATTATTCCTCCTCCACCAAGCGTTACATTTGGCACTATGCATTGGGGCAGGTAGTGTTCTCCCTGATCCGCCAAACTCAGATTCGTCCATCGGACTGCCAGATGGTGAAGCGTGATTCATCACTCCAGAGAACGCGTTTCCACTCATCCAGAATCCAATGGCGGTGAGCTTTACAACACTCCAGCCGACGTTTGGCATTGCGCATGGTGATCTTAGCCTTGTGTGCAGCTGCTCGGCCATGGAAACCCATTTCATGAAGCTCCCTACGAATAGTTATTGAGCTGACGTTGCTTCCAGAGGAGGTTTGGAACTTGGTAGTGAGTGTTGCAACCGAGGATAAATGATTTTTATGTGCTACCTGCTTCAACACTTGGCAGTCTCTTTCTGAGCTTGTGTGGCCTACCACTTCGCGGCTGAGCCGTTGTTGCTCCTAGACCTTTCCACTTCACAATAACAGCACTTACATCTGAGCGGGGCAGCTCTAGCAGGGCAGAAATTTGACGAACTGACTTGTTGGAAAGGTGGCATCCAATGACGGTGCCACATTAAGTCACTGAGCTCTTCAGTAAGGCCATTCTACTGCCAATGTTTGTCTATGGAGACTGCATGGCTGTGTGCTAGATTTTATACACCTGTCAGCAACGGGTGTGGCTGGAATACCCAAATCCACTAATTTGAAGTGTTGTCCACCTACTTTTGTATAGCTTTTTTTCAGATGATGCAATACATGTTCATATAGGCCTACAAGTTGTGAAACTCTAAACTCAAATTGTTTCATTCATAGTGTTCAATGTTCAAAAACATTCCATATGCTTGTCCATTAATAATTATGGCAGTGTTTGTGTGCACAGTATTTCAATATGATTGAAAATGTAAAAAAGTGGTCTGTGCGTGTTTGTTTGGGTGTGTGTGTACCTTGGTGTTGAAGCCCTCAGCGTTCTGGGTGATCCTGTATAGCTGGGGGAAGCGGAGCATGTTCTGCTGACTGCACGGCCGGTCAAAGATACCCAGAGTGAAGGGAGGCAACGCTGTGAAGATCTGACACACACACACACACACACACACACACACACACACACACACACACACAAACACACACACACACACACACACTATGATCGATTGACTTTCAGAAATTCAGACTTACTCCGTTGGCTGTGTTATCGGTCGCACAATCAGCACAACAATCACAGTGACACAGTCAGCACAACAATCACAGTGACACAATCAGCACAACAATCAGTGACACAATCAGCAGTAATTCCACCACTTCCAAACAGAGTAGAGACATGGAAAAAGAGGGAGAGTGAAAGAGAGAGGAAGGGCGGGAGGGAAGGAGAGATTGAAAGAGAGGGGGGGAGGGAAGGAGACAGGGAAAGGGAGGGAGAGGGAGAAAGGGATAAAAAATATATAGAACGCGGGGGAGTAAAGGACAGATCCAGAAAGAGTGAGACAGAGAAATGGACAGTATGCATAAAGTGGACACTCACCACATTGTAGAGGCCTATACACCAGCGTTCAAACAGGATCTGTCCAGAAAAGCCGTTCACAAAGGCAAACCACAGCTGGACAAGAGAGGGATGATATAGGATGAGTGAAACAAGGGAGCATGGAATAAATTGATTAACAGGGATAGAGGATAACCACGTAGCCCTTGTGCATACATCGCCTTCATAAAGTATTCAATTCTCTTGATTTTTTCCACATTTTGTTGTGTTACAGCCCGAAATTAAAAAAGATTCAATTTAGATTTTGTGTCACTGGCCTATACACAATGTCAAAGTGGAATAAAGTATTTCAAAATGTTTACAAATTGATAAGCTGAGTCAATAAGTATTCAACCCCTTTGTTATGGCAAGCCTAAATAAGTTCATGAGTAAAAATGTGCTTAACAAGTCACATAAGTTGCATGGACTCACTCTGAGTGCAAAAAAAGTGTTTAACATGATTTTTGAATGACTACCTCATCTCTGTACCCCACACATAAAATGATCTGTAAGGTCCCTTAGTTGAGCAATGAATTTCAAACACAGATTCAACCACAAAGGCCAGGGAGGTTTTCCAATGTCTCTCAAAGAAGGGCATCTATTGGTAGATGGGTCAAAATAAAAAAGCAAACATTGAATATCCTTTTGAACATGGAGAAGTAATTAATTATCATTACA
The DNA here is from genome assembly GCF_045679555.1 of Salvelinus alpinus. NCBI lineage: Eukaryota > Metazoa > Chordata > Actinopteri > Salmoniformes > Salmonidae > Salvelinus > Salvelinus alpinus. Next base: position 18,881,791 of record NC_092095.1, read on the forward strand.
AAGATACAGGCGACCTTCCTAACTCAGTTGCCGGAGGTGAAGGAAACCACTCAGAGATTTCATCATGAGGCCAATGAGGACATTAAAACAGTAATAGTTTAATGGCCGTGATAGGAGAAAACTGAGGCTGGATCAACAACATTGTAGATACTCCACAATACTAACCTAATTGACAGAGTGAAAAGAAAAAATCCTGTACAGAATAAAAATATTCCAAAACATGCATCCTGTTTGCAACAAGGAAATAAAAAAAAGTGGTAAAGCAATTCCCTTTTTGTCCTGAATACAAAGTGTTATCTTTGTGGGAAATCCAATACAACACATTACTGAGTACCACTCTCCATATTTTCAAGCATAGTGGTGGCTGCATCATGTTATGGGTATGCTTGTAATCAGTGGCGACCAGTCAACTGTTTTAAGCCCCACCTATTTAGCTACCTGTTTGTTTGTTTTTTTGTTGCCTGTTTTGCATGTTATTTGGGCATTAATACATGTCACATATCAGTTTGCAAAGAATGTAAAATAATAAAGCCGCATACAACCTTTTTTTGCTTTATTGAGTAAGGCAGCTCCAAGAGTTTGCAAAATTGTCATCAAGGCAAAGGGTGGCTACTTTGAAGAATCTCAAATATATTTTGATTTGTTTAACACTTTTTTGGTTACTACATGAATGAGTAGGTGTGTCCAAACTTTTGACTAAGTACTGTGTATATATATATTTTTTGTATTTAACCCCCTTTTTTCTCCCAATTTCAATTACGATCTTATCTCATCGCTGCAACTCTCCAACGGAATCGGGAGAGGCGAAGATCGGGTCATGTGTCCACCTAAATATGACCTGCCACACTGCGCTCCTTAACACCCATCCGCTTAACCCGGAAGCCAGCTGCACCAATGTGACGGAGGAAACACCGTTCAACTGACGACCAAAGTCAGCCTGCAGGCGCCCGTCCTGCCACAAGGACGGGCAAACCCTCCCCTGACCAGGACGACGCTGGACCAATTGTGCGCCGCCCTATGGGACACCCGGTCACGGCCGGTTGTGACCCAGCCTGGGATCGAACCCGGGTCTGTAGTGCCGCCTCAAGCACTGCGATGCAGTACCTCAGACCGCTGCGCCACTCGGGAGGCCCCTGTATTTGATTTGTAATAAATCTGCAACAATTTCTAGAATATTTTTTCACTTTGTCATTATGTGTGTAGATGGGTGAGAGAGAAGAAATCTCTTGAATCCATGTTGAATTCAGGCTGTAACACAACAAAATGTGGAATGAGTCAATGGGTATGAATACTTTCTGAAGGCACTGCAGATTACAGATCTAGGGTCAGTTCACACTACCCAATGCTAAAGGTATCTACAAAGAGTAAAAAATCCATCCATCCATACAGAGACACAGACTGTGGTGAGGTTCATGGAGCATACAGTGGAGCACCCGCCTGCTCTGCCAACCCAACCCCCCCAACACACACCACTCTGTATCTCTGCTTTGTGGACAGAGAGTGTCTATGTCCCTTGACCTACAGATCTCTACAGGCAGCCAATCACATGTGATAATCACACATCCTTAGCCCTGCGGGAGAGGGACATTGTGGTAGAAGGTAGAGGTTGAGGGTCTGCACCTGCTGGCATCCTTAATGTTAGACAGAGAAGGGGGCACAGCTGACAAATCACCCTCATGATGGGGGAGCCTCCCAAAATGCCCCTGACCGACCGTGTGTGTGTGTGTGTGTGTGTGTGTGTGTGTGTGTGAGACAGAAAGCAGACACCAGAGGAGCACCTCATCAGTCATTGTCAAACATTTCGACAAACAGCTGCAAAATGTCTCTGTTAATGTGTGTGGTTGTGTGTGTGTGTGTGTGTGTGTGTGTGTGTGTGTGTGTGTGTGTGTGTGTGTGTGTGTGTGTGTGAGAGAGAGAGAGAGAGAGAAACTCCCTAAGGAGGGAAAGGGAGTTAGTCTCTCTCCAAATGGGTCCAGCTTCTACTAATGTAAAACATTGTTTTAAATAGTAATACATCTTCAAACATTACTGGATGGCATTTATAAGGTACAGCCTATATGTGGGAGGGGTGATGGGGAGGTGAGGGTTGAAGGGTGGGAGAGTTGAGGGTTGAAAGATGGGAGAGGTGAGAGTTGAAGGGTGGGAGAGGGTGGGAGAGGTGAGAGTTGAAGGGTGGGAGAGGTGAGGGTTGAAGGGTGGGAGAGGTGAGGGTTGAAGGGTGGGAGAGGTGAGAGTTGAAGGGTGGGAGAGGTGAGAGTTGAAGGGTGGGAGAGGTGAGAGTTGAAGGGTGGGAGAGGTGAAGGGTGGGAGAGGTGAGGGGGTGGGGTGTGTCTTACCTCTATGATGTAGAGAACCACATTCTTATAGAAACAGTAGAGAATACACTTAGTGACACGGTTATAACTCCACGCCCCATGGACCAGCAACAACTTCTCTAGGTAGGAAAACTAGCAACAGAAAGAGAGGGGAGTGATGAGAGAGGGGGGGGGGGGGGTGAGAGAGATGGAGACAGGGTGAGACAAAGAGATAAGCAGTAGTAGACACCTGAGTGGTCAGACAGATAAACAGAGATTCCTCTGGCTCTCACAGAATACTTCAACTAGCTTCTCCCCCCCCCCCCTCCGTTCTCTACTCTAGCGTGTGTCTGTGTGTGTGTGTTACCTGTGCGATGGAGTAGTCCGAGGAGTTGGTTGCCTGCATGCCCTCGTTGCCACTGATGCCAACCCCTACATGGGCAGTCTGGATCATGCCCACGTCGTTGGCCCCGTCTCCTATGGCCAGAGTGATGGCCTTCACATGCTTCTTCACCATGTCCACTATCTCAGACTTCTGGAGGGGAGACACCCTGGAGAGAGAGAAACCAGTTAGAAAAAAGTTATGACATCAACGACCAAAAGTAAAAGATGTCTGGAGACTGGAAAAAACAGACAGAGTAAAATACAACCAGGGGGAAAAATGTTTTACTTGTATAAACTTGGATTTTTCGGCAAGGACATATACAAGATACTACCCTCCACAACAAAACCTTCACTCCAAACCTACAACCTGATTTTGGAAAACATTTCCTGGAAGGATTCCATTCCTAGGATTCCTCCGACTACTAAGATTCTTATATCCAAGATATACAGCAAATGCTCTGGCAAACAAAGAGAAACCTGAAAACACCATCCGACCTGGAACTGAGAGAGTGGTGTTCAGACTTTTAAAGTCAAGAAGAAAAATACATTACAATTACATATTTTACTTTATAAGGACTGAATGCTAAGACAGATTTGAGAGGTGTCAAATCCCTTGAGCCCAACAATGGCAGGAGAGTTTCACAGCCTCCCCCACCCAAATGCAGAGGCCTTTGAAGCCCCCTCCCGCTGTTCAGAGGTCATTACAATACAGTAACCTCAATGTAAAAAATGCAAAGGCATGAAAATAATACAAATAAGCTCCTTATGGAAAATCTGACTATTATAAAAAGGGGAACATAAGCAACTTAATTTTCCACACAGACCGTTCCCTGGCATGGCGCAGTGCTATATTAACAGGTGAACACATGCCAGTCAGCATTAAAAAACGAGTCCAGCTCAACAACACCCCATCAACCAGACCCAGAGAGCTGGAGGTGGAAAGAGACATATCTGCACTCTTTTAGACAACTTCATGGACAAAACGTTCCACTGTAATAGTGAAGGTGTAAACTTGGCAGGAGAAAACCTAAACAGTATATTTGACCTCCCAGCTTCCCTATCAAATCTAAAAATGTCTAACAAAAAACCTAAGAAAATGAACAATGACAAATGGTTTGATGAAGAATGCAAAAACCTAAGAAAGAAATTGAGAAACCTACCCAACCAAAAAGATAGAGACCCAGAAAACCTGAGCCTACGCCTTCACTATCACTAAAACAATACAGAAATACAGTACGGAAAAAGAAGGAACAGCACGTCAGAAATCAGCTCAATGTAATTGAAGAGTCCGTAGACTCTAACCACTTCTGGGAAAAATGGAAAACACTAAACAAGGGTTATCTATCCAAAACGGAGATGTATGGGTAAACTACTTGTCCAATCTTGTTGTATCAATAACAAAGAACAAATAGCAAAAACATATACATGATCCAATACAAATCTTAGAATCAACTATTAAAAGACTACCAGAACCCACTGGATTCTCCAATTACCTTGAATGAACAAAAGGACAAAATACAAACCCTCCAACCCAAAAAGGCCTGTGGTGTTGATGGTATCCTCAATGAAATGATAAAATATACAGACAACAAATTCCAATTGGCTATACTTAAACTCTTTAACATCATCCTCTGCTCTGGCATCTTCCCCAATATTTGTAACTAAGGACTGATCATCCCAATCCACAAAAGTGGAGACAAATTTGACCCCAATAACTACTGTGGGATATGCGTCAACAGCAACCTTGGGAAAATCATCTACATTATCATTAACAGCAGACTCGTATATTTCCTCAATGAAAACAATGTACTGAGCAAATGTCAAATTGGCTTATTACCAAAATACCATACGACAGAACACGGATTCACCCTGCACACCCTAATAGACAAACAAACAAAAAGGCAGTCTTCTCATGCTTTTTTGATTTCAAAAAGATAAGACTCAATTTGATGGTCTGCTATAAAAAGTGGTGTTGGGGGAAAAACATCCGACATTATAAAATCCATGTACACAAACAACCAGTGTGCGGTTAAAATTGGCAAAAAACACATTTCTTTCCACAGTGCCGTGGGATGAGACAGGGATGCAGCTTAAGCCCCACCCTCTTCAACATATATATTGTAATGAATACTCAGGGTGAAAAAGGTGTAGATTCACGCGCAGAGCGCGGCAGGTGTTTATTTCGCCTTGGTCATACACAGGTAGGCAAACAGGCAGGTGAATCAAATCTAGGACTATAACTGGTTCTCACAAACGAGCTAGGAACAGGCTTAGTAGAGTCAAAACGAACAATACCCCACAAAGACACAATCAGAATGAACTGAGCTGAATAATGAGCGGATGAGACCAGGTGAGTAACTAACACAGGTGAAATCAATGAACAAAATGAAAGACAGGGCTAGGTTCAAGAACAAAGAAACAGGGCTACGTTCAAGAACAAAGAAACAGGGCTACATTCAAGAACACAATGAAACAGAACACAAGGTTGACTAAGAAAATAAATACAGAACGGTACATATATCAACGAATTGGCGAGGGCACTAGAGCAGTCTGCAGCACCCGGCCTTACCCGACAACAATCTGAAGTCAAATGTCTACTGTTTGCTGATGATCTGGTGCTTCTGTCCCCAACCAACGATGGCCTACAGCAGCACCTACAGCTGAAGTTGGAAGTTTACATACACTAGTTTTAATGACTCCAACCTAAGTGTATCAATGACCATATTAGAGACACATATTTCCCTCAGATTACACAGACCCACAAAGAATTTGTAAACAAACCCAATTTTGATAAACTCACATATCTACTGGGTGAAATACAAACACCATTCTAAACTATATGACATGACTTTATTATTTTGGAACTTTTGTGAGTGTTATGTTTAATGTACATTTTTGTTTATTTCACTTTTGTTCATTGCCAAATCAAGTGAAGTAGATAATGTTAACACAGCAAGAGAGCGAGAGATCTAGTCTCTGAGACCAGGCTGACTGTTGAGTCACTCTGTCACGCACACAGACCGACAGACACACCTCAGAGAGCAGAGGCGCAGCTCGTCTATCAACATCGACTTCTCCAGCCAAATCTCTCTGAGGGTTTCCCCTCGGAAATTGTGTGTGTGTGTGAGAATGCTAAGTGGACCACCCAGCTCTGCAGTGTCAGCTTGACCGGGCCAGGGTCTTGCTTAGAACACACAGAGCATCTGTATGACTCATTGGCTTCCCCCTGGCCTGCCGTGTGTGTGTGTGTGTGTGTGTGTGTGTGTGTGTGTGTGTGTGTGTGGTTACATGCTGGTGTAGAGATTTGCTCCATACCCACCCAGGCCTGCTCCCTCTTATCCCAGAAAGACTGTTCCTTGTTGGGGCTTTAGATCACTGTGGGTCCTAGTCTGACTACAGGGCTACAACATAGACATACAGATAGTAACAGGAGCCATGTCTTCCACAGGCATACTGTCTGTTATACACGCACACACACAAACAGTCTGAATTTCCCTAGTCCCTTTCCCCTGGGCTCCTCATTCTCATTGTCTGTGTGGAGACATAACCGGTTTAGGAGACAGACAGACAGAGAGGGTTACAGGTTAAGAGGGTGAGTACCTCAACCAGCTATCATAATGACTGAACAGCTACATAAATCAATTAGTGGGAAGCGGTTCCCCTAAACCAGGCTTTCCCAAACTTGGTCCTGGACCCCCCCCCATGGGTGTACGTTTTGGTTTTTGCCCTAACACTACACAGCTGATTCAAATAATCACAGATTGATGATGAGTTGGTTATTTGAATCAGCTGTGTAGTGCTAGGACAAAAACCAAAACGTGCACCCAGGTGGGGCCCCAGGACCGGGTTTGGGAAAACCTCCGCTAAACCACTGACACAGGGGCCGAAATACTTCTATCCACGTAATGGTTCAGGTTAGGAGCCGGGGTAGTCAAATCTAATCCTAGATCTTTGGTTAAGGCAAACTTTTACCTTGGGAATTGGCTCTAAATGGAAGCCATTTTGGTTATTTTAAGCACGGCAGTGATTCATGTTTTCCTGCTACCTGATGGAAACCACTAAACAAAAACCTCATGGAGTTTCTGTGTGAAGTCTTACTGTTACGCTGCCAACTCTTCCTGCATCTCCTTTCATTTGCCCTTTCTCTCTTCAACTCAACTTCAACCCACTTGTCTTCTAGCTCTCGTTTTCCATTTCCAATAATTATCATCTTTATGCGTTTTGTAATTGATGTTGTTGTTAGTTCTCTCTCTCAATTCAAAGGGGATTTATTAGCATGGTCTCTTTCAATTAAGATGGGTTTTATTGGAATGGGAAACATGTTTACATTGTTTATTATTTCAATTGCTTTGGCAAAGGTGATGAGAAACAAACAATGTCAACAAAAACTTTTAAAAAATCTACAGTAAACATTGCACTCATACAGGTTAAGGGATTAAAACATTCCAAATGTTATATTATCAGCCATGTACAGTGTTTTAACAATATGCAAATAGTTGTAGTACGAATAATAGGGGATGATGAGGAAACAGATAAATATGGGTGGTATTTACAATGTTGTGTTCCACTGGTTGCCCTTTTCTCATGGTAACGGCCCACAAACCTTGCTGCTGTGATTGCACATTGCGGTATTTTGCCTAACAGATATGGGAGTTTATCAATGTTTGATTTGTTTTCAAATTCTTTGTGGGTCTGTGTGATCTGTGGGAAATATGTCTCTCTCTCTCTCAATTCAATTTAAATTTAAGGGCATATTTGGCATGGGAAACATATGTTAACATCGCCAAATCAAGTGAAGTAGATAATAAACAAAAGTGAAATAAACAATAAAAATGTAACAGTTAACATTACACCCACAAAAGTTCCAAAAAGAATAAAGACATTTCAAATATCATATTATTTGCAAATAGTTAAAGTACAGAAGTGAAAATAAATAAACAAATATGGGTTGTATTTACAATGGTGTTTGTTCTTCACTAGTTACCCTTTTCTTGTGGCAACAGGTCACAAATCTTTCTGCTGTGATGGCACACTGTGGTATTTCACCCAATAGATATGGGAGTTTATCAAAATTGGGTTTGTTTTCGTTGTGGGTCTGTGTAATCTGAGGGAAATATGTGTCTCTAATATGGTCATACAGGAGGTTAGGAAGTGCAGCTCAGTTTCCACCTCATTTTGTGGGCAGTGTGCACATAGACCTGGCTCTCAAGAGAAGACAGGCTGTGTACGACAGCCTTTCTCAATAGCAAGGCTATGCTCACTGAGTCTGTACATAGTCAAAGCTTTCCTTAAGTTTGGGTCAGTCACAGTGGTCAGGTATTCTGCCACTGTGTACTCTCTGTTTAGGGCCAAATAGCATTCTATTTTGCTCAGTTTTTTTGTTAATTCTTTCCAATGTGTCAAGTAATTATCTTTTTGTTTCCTCAAGATTTGGTTGGGTCTAATTGTGTTGCTGTTCTGGGGCTCTGTGGGGTCTGTTTGTGTACAGAGCCCCAGGACCAGCTTGCTTAGGGTACTCTTCTCCAGGTTCATCTCTCTGTAGGTGATGGCTTTGTTATGGAAGGTTTGGGAATCTCTTCCTTTTAGTTGGTTGTAGAGCTCTTTTCTGGATTTTGATCATTAGTGGGTACCGGCCTAATTCTGCTCTACATGCATTATTTGGTATTTTATGTTGTACACAGAGGATATTTTTGCAGAATTCTGCATGTAGAGTCTCAATTTGGTGTTTGTCCCATTTTGTGAATTCTTGGTTGGTGAGCAGACCCCAAACCTCACAACCATAAAAGGGAAATGGGTTCTATAACTGATTCAAGTATTTTTAGCCAGATCCTAATTGGTATGTCACATTTTATGTTCCTTTAGATGGCATAGAAGGCCCTTCTTGCCTTGTCTGTCAGATCGTTCACAGCTTCGTGGAAGTTACCTGTGGTGCTGATGTTTAGGCCGAGGTATGTATCGTTTTTTGTTTGCTCTGGGGCAACGGTGTCTAGATGGAATTTGTATTTGTGGTCCTGGCAACTGGACCTTTTTAGGAACGCCATTATTTTTGTTTTACTGAGATTTACTGTCAGGGCCCAGGTCTGACAGAATCTGTTCAGAAGATCTAGGTTCTGCTGTAGGCCCTCCTAAGTTGAGGACAGAAGCACCAGATCATCAGCAAACAGTAGACATTTGACTTCAGATTCTAGTAGGGTGAGTCTTGGTGCTGCAGACTGCTCTACTGCCCTCACCAATTTGTTGATATATATGTTGAAGAGGGTGGGGCTTAAGCTGCATTCCTGTCTCACCCCACGGGCCTGTGGAAAGAAATGTGAGTTTCTAAAAATTATAATGTTGTATGTTTTTCCCCAAACACTACTATCCATCTATTTGTATAGCAGACCCACATACCAAATTGAGTCAAAATCTTTTTTGACATCAACAAAGTATGAGAAGACTGCCTTTGTTTTGGTTTGTTTGTTTGTCAAATAGGGTGTGCAGGGTGAATACGAGGTCTGTCATATGGTATTTAGGTAAAAAGCCATTTTGACATTTGCTCAGTACATTGTTTTCACTGAGGAAATGTACGAGTCTGCTGTTAATGATAATGCTGAGGAGTTTCCCGAGGATGCTGTTGACGCATATCCCACGAAAGGTATTGGGGTCAAATTTGTCTCCAATTTTGTGGATTGGGGTGATCAGTCCTTGGTTCCAAATATTGGGGAAGATGCCAGAGCTGAGGATGTTTAAGAGTTTAATAACGCTTCGTGTTTTTTGTTTAGTGTTTTCCAATTTTCCCAGAAGTGGTTCGAGTCTATGGATTCTTCAATTACATTGAGCTGATTTCTGACATGCTGTTCCTTCTTTTTCCGTAATGTATTTCTGTATTGTTTCAGTGATTCACCATAGTGAAGGCGTAGACTCAGGTTTTCTGGGTCTCTATCTTTTTGGTTGGACAGGTTTCTCAATTTCTTTCTTAGGTTTTTGCATTCTTCATCAAACCATTTGTCATTGTTGTTCATTTTATTCGGTTTTCTGTTTGACATTTTTAGATTTGATAGGGAAGCTGAGAGGTCAAATATACTGTTTAGGTTTTCTACTGCCAAGTTTACACCTTCACTATTACAGTGGAACGTTTTGTCCATCAAGTTGTCTAAAAGGGATTGAATTTGTTGTTGCCTAATTGGTTTTTGGTAGGTTTCCACACTACATTCCTTCCATCTATAGCATTTCTTTATATTATTCAGTTCCCTTGGCTTTGATGCCTCATGATTGAGTATTGCTCTGTTCAAGTAGACTGTGATTTTGCTGTGATCTGATAGGGGTGTCAGTGGGCTGACTGAACGCTCTGAGAGACTCTGGTTGAGTTCAGTGATAAAATAGTCTACAGTACTACTGACAAGAGATGAGCTGTAGGTGTACCTACTGTAGGAGTCCCCTCGAAGCCTACCATTTACTATGTACATACCCAGCATGTGACAGAGCAGCAGGAGTTGTGACCAGTTTTTGTTGCTTATGTTGTCATAGTTGTGCCTAGGGGGGCATATGAGGGAGGGAGTGCTGTCACCTCCAGGTAGGTATTTGTCCTGAGGGTGTCAGGTTGTGCCCCTGGGCCTGGAAATGATTGATTTCCCCCTCCAGGATGGAGAAGCTGTCTTCATTAAAGTATGGGGATTCTAGTGTGGGGATATAGGTAGCACACAGATATAGGTCTCTCTCTCCTCTCTCGCTGATAAATGATAGCCCAGCAGAGATGATACAACAGCCATAACATACACACAAACAGCAGGAGAGGATCACAGCCACCTCTACCACGAGAGTGCAGGGGGGGAGCAGGAAGAAAACAGAGGAACAAAAAGAGGGGGAGGAATGGAGCTATTTTGTAAGGCCTTGGAGACCCGAGTCCGGATATGGCTTTTATGCTTGGGAGAGTCAATTACTTCCCTCCTCACACACACACACACACACAACTGTCTGACGTGGAAACATGACTAAAAAAGGGAATGTAAATATTCTAGGAGACTTTGAGAGTACATTGTATGAATGAAGGGACAGATAGAGGCAGTGTATATATTACAGTGGGGAGAACAAGTATTTGATACACTGCCGATTTTGCAGGTTTTCCTACTTACAAAGCATGTAGAGGTCTGTAATTTTTATCATAGGTACACTTCAACTGTGAGAGACGGAATCTAAAACAAAAATCCAGAAAATCACATTGTATGATTTTTTAAAAGTAATTAATTTGCATTTTATTGCATGACATAAGTATTTGATCCCCTACCAACCAGTAAGAATTCCGGCTCTCACAGACCTGTTAGTTTTTCTTTAAGAAGCCCTCATGTTCTCCACTCATTACCTGTATTAACTGCACCTGTTTGAACTCGTTACCTGTATAAAAGACACCTGTCCACACACTCAAACAGACTCCAACCTCTCCACAATGGCCAAGACCAGAGGGCTGTGTAAGGACATCAGGGATAAAATTGTAGACCTGCACAAGGCTGGGATGGGCTACAGGACAATAGGCAAGCAGCTTGGTGAGAAGGCAACAACTGTTGGCGCAATTATTAGAAAATGGAAGAAGTTCAAGATGACGGTCAATCAACCTCGGTCTGGGGCTCCATGCAAGATCTCACCTCGTGGGGCATCAATGATCATGAGGAAGGTGAGGGATCAGCCCAGAACTACACGGCAGGACCTGGTCAATGACCTGAAGAGAGCTGGGACCACAGTCTCAAAGAAAACCATTAGTAACACACTACGCCGTCATGGATTAAAATCCTGCAGCGCACGCAAGGTCCCCCTGCGCATGTCCAGGCCCGTCTGAAGTTTGCCAATGACCATCTGGATGATCCAGAGGAGGAATGGGAGAAGGTCATGTGGTCTGATGAGACAAAAATAGAGCTTTTTGGTCTAAACTCCACTCGCCGTGTTTGGAGGAAGAAGAAGGATGAGTACAACCCCAAGAACACCATCCCAACCATGAAGCATGGAGGTGGAAACAACATTCTTTGGGGATGCTTTTCTGCAAAGGGGACAGGACGACTGCACCGTATTGAGGGGAGGATGGATGGGGCCATGTATCGCGAGATCTTGGCCAACAACCTCCTTCCCTCAGTAAGAGCATTGAAGATGGGTCGTGGCTGGGTCTTCCAGCATGACAACGACCCGAAACACACAACCAGGGCAACTAAGGAGTGGCTCCGTAAGAAGCATCTCAAGGTCCTGGAGTGGCCTAGCCAGTCTCCAGACCTGAACCCAATAGAAAATCTTTGGAGGGAGCTGAAAGTCCGTATTGCCCAGCGACAGCCCCGAAACCTGAAGGATCTGGAGAAGGTCTGTATGGAGGAGTGGGCCAAAATCCCTGCTGCAGTGTGTGCAAACCTGGTCAAGAACTACAGGAAACGTATGATCTCTGTAATTGCAAACAAAGGTTTCTGTACCAAATATTAAGTTCTGCTTTTCTGATGTATCAAATACTTATGTCATGCAATAAAATGCAAGTTAATTACTTAAAAATCATACAATGTGATTTTCAGGATTTTTGTTTTAGATTCCGTCTCTCACAGTTGAAGTGTACCTATGATAAAAATTACAGACCTCTACATGCTTTGTAAGTAGGAAAACCTGCAAAATCGGCAGTGTATCAAATACTTGTTCTCCCCACTGTATATATACATACATACATACAGTTGAAGTCGGAAGTTTGCATACACCTTAGCCAAATACATTTAAAACTCAGTTTCACAATTCCTGACATTTAATCCTAGTAAAAATGCCCTGTTTTAGGTCAGTTAGGATCACCAATTTATTTTAAGAATGTGAAATGTCAGAATAATAGAGAGAATTATTTATTTCAGCTTTTATTTCTTTCATCACATTCCCAGTGGGTTAGAAGTTTACATACACTCAATTAGTATTTGGTAGCATTGCCTTTAAATTGTTTAACTTGGGGCAAACGTTTATAGTTTGTTATCAAGACATTTGTGGAGTGGTTGAAAAACAAGTTTTAATGGACTCCAACCTAAGTGTATGTAAACTTCCGACTTCAACTGTATGTGTGTGTGTGTGTGTGTGTGGTTGGAGAATAGCAGTAAGTGAGTCATGACTTTGACATTTCCATGTGGTGCGGTGTATTCCATTAACCACTCTGAGATCCCTGCCAGGATTTTATGATCTACAGTCATTTACTAACACTATTAAAAAACAAACAGATCCTTTATAGTCAGCACCAAGCCCAACACCCCCCCCCCCCCCCAAGCCCAACACCTCCCCCCCAAGCCCAACACCCCCCCCACCAAGCCCAACACCCCCCCCACCAAGCCCAACACCCCCCCCAAGCCCAACACCCCCCCCCCACCAAGCCCAACACCCCCCAAGCCCAACACCCCCCAAGCCCAACACCCCCCAAGCCCAACACACCCCCCAAGCCCAACACACCCCCCAAGCCCAACACACCCCCCAAGCCCAACACACCCCCCAAGCCCAACACACCCCCCAAGCCCAACACACCCCCCAAGCCCAACACACCCCCCAAGCCCAACACACCCCCCAAGCCCAACACACCCCCCAAGCCCAACACACCCCCCAAGCCCAACACACCCCCCAAGCCCAACACACCCCCCAAGCCCAACACACCCCCCAAGCCCAACACACACCCCAAGCCCAACACACACCCCAAGCCCAACACACACACCAAGCCCAACGCTCTCCTTCCTCTCCGTGTGTGTGTCCTACATGAAGCAGATGCAGAATAGGATGTGTGTGCGAGTGCGTCTCTTACCTGCAGCAGATGACGGCCTTGCAGGACAGGGCGAGGTCTAGGAAGGCTTGGCGGAGCTCGAAGGACAGGGCGTATTTCAGGGTCTGTCCATCGATGATCAGAGCCAACTCATTCTCCTTCCCCAGAGAGTCACCCAGAGACGTACAGTGAGCTGTCAGGGTGGCCCGTGTTGCCTGGGGAGGGCAAGAGAAAGACGGGGTTCAACACACACCGGATATATTCTTCATCTACAGGTTTTAAGCAGAAATGGAGATGTAAAAGTATACAATCGAAAATAAACACACACTTCTTACACGTACATGAACAGGCCGGAGGGACTGAGAAAGAGTGAAGTAAGAGGAGAGAGTGAGACAGTAGAGGGACACAGAGGAGAGAGTGAGACAGTAGAGGGACACAGAGGAGAGAGTGAGACAGTAGAGGGACAAAGAAGAGAGAGTGAGACAGTAGAGGGACACAGAGGAGAGAGTGAGACAGTAGAGGGACACAGAGGAGAGAGTGAGACAGTAGAAGGACACAGAGGAGAGAGTGAGACAGTAGAGGGACACAGAGGAGAGAGTGAGACAGTAGAGGGACAAAGAAGAGAGAGTGAGACAGTAGAGGGACACAGAGGAGAGAGTGAGACAGTAGAGGGACACAGAGGAGAGAGTGAGACAGTAGAGGGACACAGAGGAGAGAGTGAGACAGTAGAGGGACACAGAGGAGAGAGTGAGACAGTAGAGGGACAAAGAAGAGAGAGTGAGACAGTAGAGGGACACAGAGGAGAGAGTGAGACAGTAGAGGGACACAGAGGAGAGAGTGAGACAGTAGAGGGACACAGAGGAGAGAGTGAGACAGTAGAGGGACAAAGAAGAGAGAGTGAGACAGTAGAGGGACAAAGAAGAGAGAGTGAGACAGTAGAGGGACACAGAGGAGAGAGTGAGACAGTAGAGGGACACAGAGGAGAGAGTGAGACAGTAGAGGGACAAAGAGGAGAGAGTGAGACAGTAGAGGGACAAAGAAGAGAGTGAGACAGTAGAGGGACACAGAGGAGAGAGTGAGACAGTAGAGGGACACAGAGGAGAGAGTGAGACAGTAGAGGGACAAAGAAGAGAGAGTGAGACAGTAGAGGGACACAGAGGAGAGAGTGAGACAGTAGAGGGACACAGAGGAGAGAGTGAGACAGTAGAGGGACACAGAGGAGAGAGTGAGACAGTAGAGGGACAAAGAAGAGAGAGTGAGACAGTAGAGGGACACAGAGGAGAGAGTGAGACAGTAGAGGGACACAGAGGAGAGAGTGAGACAGTAGAGGGACAAATAAGAGAGAGTGAGACAGTAGAGGGACACAGAGGAGAGAGTGAGACAGTAGAGGGACACAGAGGAGAGAGTGAGACAGTAGAGGGACACAGAGGAGAGAGTGAGACAGTAGAGGGACAAAGAAGAGAGAGTGAGACAGTAGAGGGACACAGAGGAGAGAGTGAGACAGTAGAGGGACACAGAGGAGAGAGTGAGACAGTAGAGGAACACAGAGGAGAGAGTGAGACAGTAGAGGGACACAGAGGAGAGAGTGAGACAGTAGAGGGACACAGAGGAGAGAGTGAGACAGTAGAGGGACACAGAGGAGAGAGTGAGATAGTAGAGGGACACAGAGGAGAGAGTGAGACAGTAGAGGGACACAGGAGAGAGTGAGACAGTAGAGGGACAAAGAGGAGAGAGTGAGACAGTAGAGGGACAAAGAGGAGAGAGTGAGACAGTAGAGGGACAAAGAGGGGAGAGTGAGACAGTAGAGGGACAAAGAGGAGAGAGTGAGACAGTAGAGGGACACAGAGGAGAGAGTGAGACAGTAGAGGGACAAAGAGGAGAGAGTGAGACAGTAGAGGGACAAAGAGGAGAGAGTGAGACAGTAGAGGGACAAAGAGGAGAGAGTGAGACAGTAGAGGGACAAAGAAAGGCCAATATTGTGAAAGGGAAGGACTGAGTGAGGCAGGGAGAAGGAGATATCCATATCATAATGAGGTTGCTGCCTGGGGCAATATAAACCTCTATACATCAGTAGCAACACAATCTGAAGTCTGAAACACACATTTAAATACATACACACACAGTTTATGCAGTCCTGGTTGTGTTTGTTAGACCTGTTTATTGGGCTGTAGTTTGGGGCAGTTTTGAAGGAGTTGTTGATAATAAAGGAGCAGACTAATAGAGAAAACAAACATCCCATCGCCTCTAATGAGAACCATGTGGCCAGGCAGACACACAACACAACCACACAGCCCACACACACTTACAGGAGAACACACACACACAGGATACATACTTAATCCACACACACAGATTACAGAACATGTATACACTGTACATTCAAACTGTAAACAGACACACACTTTCACAATGTTCAGTATATAACGTCAGATAGATGTAGACTGTAAAACCACAGTCCCAGGCACAAACATTGATCGTAGAAATATTTCTAAATTCCATTCTTTTACTTTTTAGATTCATGTGTTATTGTTGTGTATTGTTAGATACTACTGCACTGTAGGAGCTAGGATCACAAGCATTTCACTACGCCCGCAATCAAATCTGATTTGAATACAGACTTTATGGATTCAATGAACCCACAGAGAAGACAGGATTATTTCCAGTCAGATGACCCAAGCTCATCCCTGTGATCTGATATGACCCCTCTGTCAACTGACCAGAGTGTGGGAGAAACTACACACCAATCACACACGCACTCCCTTTCTTTCGCCCAGACCAACATTATTTTTTCCCCCTGCTTCCCTCCAAAATGTATACACACACACACACACACACACACACACACACACACACACACACACACACACACACACACACACACACACACACACACACACACACACACACACACACACACACACACACACACACACACACACACACACACACACACACACACACACGTGCTGTCGCTCCTCTCTCTTGATAAATCTCCTCGCTTGTTCTCTCAGCCTTGGACTGTGTTTCTCTTCTAGTCCAGAAGTCCTGTTTGTATTTACCTTCTCCCAAACAAGGGGAGAGTAAAACAAAGAGAATGAAAGGATATTACCAGTTGTCAGAGTTCTGCAAATCAAAGTCCCTGTGTGTGTGTGACTGTGTGAGAATGTGAGCATGTGCTTGTGTTTAGGGGCACAGTCAGATAAAGTCCCATCCATCTGCCCCAGCGGAATCTCCTCATTCTGGGAATCAAAGATTAAACACAAACATGACATTTTCTCAAAACAATAAAAATAAAATAAATCTATAAATGTACATTTACATTTTATTAACATAGTAGATGCTCTAATCCAGAGGCATTCATAAATTAACCTTCAACAATTTCTAGGTAAGAATCTCAATTAAAAAATGAAGAACCTTGTGCCTGTCGTCAGGATTACTTCAAATAACACCCACACTGTTATTATGAGGTAGTTTGGTGTAGAGGGGCCGTCACACTGTTATTATGAGGTAGTTTGGTGTAGAGGGCCGTCACACTGTTATTATGAGGTAGTTTGGTGTAGAGGGGCCGTCACACTGTTATTATGAGGTAGTTTGGTGTAGAGGGCCGTCACACTGTTATTATGAGGTAGTTTGGTGTAGAGGGGCAGTCACACTGTTATTATGAGGTAGTTTGGTGTAGAGGGGCAGTCACACTGTTATTATGAGGTAGTTTGGTGTAGAGGGGCCGTCACACTGTTATTATGAGGTAGTTTGGTGTAGAGGGGCCGTCACACTGTTATTATGAGGTAGTTTGGTGTAGAGGGGCCGTCACACTGTTATTATGAGGTAGTTTGGTGTAGAGGGCCGTCACACTGTTATTATGAGGTAGTTTGGTGTAGAGGGGCCGTCACACTGTTATTATGAGGTAGTTTGGTGTAGAGGGGCCGTCACACTGTTATTATGAGGTAGTTTGGTGTAGAGGGCCGTCACACTGTTATTATGAGGTAGTTTGGTGTAGAGGGGCAGTCACACTGTTATTATGAGGTAGTTTGGTGTAGAGGGGCTGTCACACTGTTATTATGAGGTAGTTTGGTGTAGAGGGCCGTCACACTGTTATTATGAGGTAGTTTGGTGTAGAGGGGCCGTCACACTGTTATTATGAGGTAGTTTGGTGTAGAGGGGCCGTCACACTGTTATTATGAGGTAGTTTGGTGTAGAGGGGCAGTCACACTGTTATTATGAGGTAGTTTGGTGTAGAGGGCCGTCACACTGTTATTATGAGGTAGTTTGGTGTAGAGGGGCCGTCACACTGTTATTATGAGGTAGTTTGGTGTAGAGGGGCAGTCACACTGTTATTATGAGGTAGTTTGGTGTAGAGGGGCCGTCACACTGTTATTATGAGGTAGTTTGGTGTAGAGGGGCAGTCACACTGTTATTATGAGGTAGTTTGGTGTAGAGGGGCCGTCACACTGTTATTATGAGGTAGTTTGGTGTAGAGGGCCGTCACACTGTTATTATGAGGTAGTTTGGTGTAGAGGGGCAGTCACACTGTTATTATGAGGTAGTTTGGTGTAGAGGGGCCGTCACACTGTTATTATGAGGTAGTTTGGTGTAGAGGGGCCGTCACACTGTTATTATGAGGTAGTTTGGTGTAGAGGGGCCGTCACACTGTTATTATGAGGTAGTTTGGTGTAGAGGGCCGTCACACTGTTATTATGAGGTAGTTTGGTGTAGAGGGCCGTCACACTGTTATAATGAGGTAGTTTGGTGTAGAGGGGCCGTCACACTGTTATTATGAGGTAGTTTGGTGTAGAGGGGCCGTCACACTGTTATTATGAGGTAGTTTGGTGTAGAGGGGCCGTCACACTGTTATTATGAGGTAGTTTGGTGTAGAGGGGCCGTCACACTGTTATTATGAGGTAGTTTGGTGTAGAGGGGCCGTCACACTGTTATTATGAGGTAGTTTGGTGTAGAGGGCCGTCACACTGTTATTATGAGGTAGTTTGGTGTAGAGGGGCCGTCACACTGTTATTATGAGGTAGTTTGGTGTAGAGGGGCAGTCACACTGTTATTATGAGGTAGTTTGGTGTAGAGGGGCAGTCACACTGTTATTATGAGGTAGTTTGGTGTAGAGGGGCCGTCACACTGTTATTATGAGGTAGTTTGGTGTAGAGGGGCAGTCACACTGTTATTATGAGGTAGTTTGGTGTAGAGGGGCCGTCACACTGTTATTATGAGGTAGTTTGGTGTAGAGGGGCGTCACACTGTTATTATGAGGTAGTTTGGTGTAGAGGGCCGTCACACTGTTATTATGAGGTAGTTTGGTGTAGAGGGGCAGTCACACTGTTATTATGAGGTAGTTTGGTGTAGAGGGCCGTCACAATATCATGAGATATTACAGCCTACCTACATCATCACAATTACACTCCCCAAGCAACAACCAACACACTGCGCTTCTCACACACACACACACCTCAATGAGTCCAACTGGAAGCAAACAGTGTAATGGCCTAACACGTTGGTGCTAATAACCCACAGCTACTTGTCACAGCAGAGAGACAAGCACACACACTAGCTAACAGAGCGGAAACTAACACGTATTAACTGATTAGAAATCATTGTCAAACAGTCATTAGTAAACTGTAAATCATCATACATCATTGCTTTATGTAACTTTTAACACCCCATATCTTTCTTAATGTAAAACTAACCATTTGGATTGTCCTGCATATCTACAGTTAAGAGATACTGCAGACTGTAAAATGACCGGCGTCTCTGAAGTCACTGCATGAATTCCTCTCATACAAATAACTCCCTATTTTTGGGGGCAATCAAGTACTGTACATTTTTCCATGTCACCGAATGACAGATCTCTCAGTAAAGGCATTTTCAGTTCCAAGCAAAATGTTATTTTTCATATGTATCTGCGCTGGGAACAAGCTCGAACACAGATTCACACACACTTGCACATAGGTGCACATTTGCAGACACGCTGTAAACCTTTCTCTCAGGCTCTTGTGTGGAATCTTCTCAGGTTTATATTTAGAGCTGGGCAGAAAGGTTCAGATGGTGTGACATATCACAGATCACCTTCTCTCAGCGCATGCACACACACGCACGCACACACACACGCAAGAGAGAATGAGGGAGTTGGGTACGTTAGTGAGGCAGTGAGGTGAGAGTAGAATGAGTAAGGGGGAGGTTGAGAGGGGGGGGGTATGTGAGGGGGAGGGGGGTATGTGAGGGAGAGGGGGTATTGGTTAGTATGTGGGAGGGGGGTATGGTTAGTATGTGGGAGGGGGGTATATGGGGGTGTATGGTTAGTATGTGGGAGGGGGGTATATGGGGGGAATGGTTAGCATGTGGGAGGGGGGTATATGGGGGAATGGTTAGCATGTGGGAGGCGGGTATGGTTAGTATGTGGGAGGGGGTATATGGGGGGTATGGTTAGTATGTGGGAGGGGGTATATGGGGGGTATGGTTAGTATGTGGGAGGGGGTATATGGGGGGTATGGTTAGTATGTGGGAGGGGGTATATGGGGGGTATGGTTAGTATGTGGGAGGGGGGTATATGGGGGGGTATGGTTAGTATGTGTGAGGGGGTATATGGGGGGTATGGTTAGTATGTGGGAGGGGGTATATGGGGGGTATGGTTAGTATGTGGGAGGGGGGTATATGGGGGTGTATGGTTAGTATGTGTGAGGGGGTATATGGGGGGGTATGGTTAGTATGTGGGAGGGGGTATATGGGGGGTATGGTTAGTATGTGGGAGGGGGTATATGGGGGGTATGGTTAGTATGTGGGAGGGGGTATATGGGGGGTATGGTTAGTATGTGGGAGGGGGTATATGGGGGGTATGGTTAGTATGTGGGAGGGGGGTATATGGGGGTGTATGGTTAGTATGTGTGAGGGGGTATATGGGGGTGTATGGTTAGTATGTGTGATGGGGTATATGGGGGGGTATGGTTAGTATGTGGGAGGGGGTATATGGGGGGTATGGTTAGTATGTGGGAGGGGGGTATATGGGGGTGTATGGTTAGTATGTGTGAGGGGGTATATGGGGGGGTATGGTTAGTATGTGGGAGGGGGTATATGGGGGGTATGGTTAGTATGTGGGAGGGGGTATATGGGGGGTATGGTTAGTATGTGGGAGGGGGTATATGGGGGGTATGGTTAGTATGTGGGAGGGGGGAGGGGGGTATGGTTAGTATGTGGGAGGGGGGTATATGGGGGTGTATGGTTAGTATGTGTGAGGGGGTATATGGGGGGGTATGGTTAGTATGTGGGAGGGGGTATATGGGGGGTATGGTTAGTATGTGGGAGGGGGTATATGGGGGGTATGGTTAGTATGTGGGAGGGGGTATATGGGGGGTATGGTTAGTATGTGGGAGGGGGGTATATGGGGGGTATGGTTAGTATGTGTGAGGGGGGTATGGGGGGTATGGTTAGTATGTGTGAGAGGGTATATGGGGGGTATATGGGGGGTATGGTTAGTATGTGTGAGGGGGTATATGGGGGGGTACGGTTAGCATGTGGGAGGGTGGGTGAATGAGTAAAAAGGGGAGGGTGGGTGAGAGAGGGGGGAGGAGACAGACACGCTCATATCTAAAGTGCAGATTCTGTCACCAGTGAGATTTAATACAGCGCTTAATTATCAGCCAAGCATCTGTACAAACACCCCCTGCCTGACAGACCCACACACACACTCCTCCCTGCACACATCCCCCTGCAGACACACACACACACACACACACACACACACACACACACACACACACACACACACAAGGCTGGTATAAACTTTGACCATAAATAGTGAGATTATACAAGTGACTACATAGTGTCTTTATCAAAGAGAGAAGTGTTTTATCCACATGGTGAGAAGTATGTGTACACCCCTTCAAATTACTGGATTCTGCTATTTCAGCCACACCCGCTGCTGACGGGTGTATAAAATCGAGAACACAGCCATGCATTCTCCATAGACAAACATTGGCAGTAGAATGGCCTTACTGAAGAGCTCAGTGACTTTCAACGTGGCACCGTCATAGGATGCCACCTTTCCAACAAGTCAGTTCGTCAAATTTCTGCCCTGTTGGAGCTGCCCTGGTCAACTGTAAGTGCTGTTATTGTGAAGTGGAAACATCTAGGAGCAACAACGGCTCAGCCGCAAAGTGGTAGGCCGCACAAGCTCCCAGAATAGGACCGCCGAGTACTGAAGTGCGTAGCGCGTAAAAAATTGTCTGTCCTTGGTTCCAACACTCACTACCGAAGGTCCAAACTGTCTCTAGAAGCAACGTCAGCACAAGAACTGTTCGTCGGGAGCTTCATGAAATGGGTTTCCATGGCCGAGCAGCAGTACACAAGCCTAGGATCACCATGTGCAATGCCAAGCGTCTGCTGGAGTGGTGTAAAGCTCACCGCCACAGGACTCTGGAGCAGTGAAAATGAGTTCTCTGTTTCGGGCTAGGCCCCATAGTTCCAGAGAAGGGAAATCTTAACGCTACAGCATACAATGACATTCTAGACAATTCTGTGCTTCCAACTTTGTGGCAACAGTTTGGGGAAGGCCCTTTCCTGTTTCAGCATGACAATGCCCCTGTGCACAAAGCCAGGTCCATACAGAAATGGTTTGTCGAGATCGGTGTGGAAGAACTTGACTGACGCTTGGCTCAACCCCATCAAACACCTTTGGGATGAATTGGAACGCCGACTGCGAGCCAGGCCAAATCGCCCAACATCAGTGCCCGACCTCACTAATGCTCGTGACTGAATGGAAGCAAGTCCCCGCAGCAATGTTCAAACATCTAGGGGGAAGCCTTTCCAGAAGAGTGGGGGCAGTTATAGCAGCAAAGGGGGGACCAACTATGTATTAATGCCCATGATTTTGGAATGAGATGTTCGACGAGCAGGTGTCCACATACTTTTGGCTGTGTAGTGTGCGTGTGATGATTAATGAGCAGCACAGTGAAGAGGTTTGTGTTTGACTTGTAATGCGGGCGGTGTGACAGGACAGAGGGGGGTTGTGGGTAAGATTGATGAAATGTATATCCAACACTATGAGCCTGATCTGTAAAAGCCACCACCTCTACTGTAAAGACTGGTGTGTGTGATATATTTGATATAAAGGTGACAGATGGACCTGTCACTGTGTAACCGTCACAGGCCGCCATGTTTACCCAGGAGGCATTGCTTAGAGGGTTTGTTTTGACGAAAGGGAGCACCAAAAGGAGATCACATTTCCCTCCTCACTCATCACCCTCAGATGGCTTCATTTTTCCCTCTCTCCAGTACCTCTACCCCTCTCTCCAGTACCTCTACCCCTCTCTCCAGTACCTCTACCCCTCTCTCCAGTACCTCTACCCCTCTCTCCAGTACCTCTACCCCTCTCTCCAGTACCTCTACCCCTCTCTCCAGTACCTCTACCCCTCTGTCTGGGACCTCTTCCTCTACCCCTCTGTCTGGGACCTCTTCCTCTACCCCTCTGTCTGGGACCTCTTCCTCTCTCTCCAGTACCTCTACCTCTCTTTCTTGCTCCCTCTCTTCAGTTCCCCTCCCTCTTTCTCTCTCTCTTAATCTATTTCACTTTTTCTCTCCCTTTTACCTCCAGATGTTTATCTCGCACATAAAACACAAACACACGTCTCTTCCTGTGTACAGAGGGGTTGCTGACAGATGTATAGATAGCAGCGTGAAGGAGACATGGAAAGGGGGAAGAAAAGAGGGGAGGGAGGGAGACATCCGCCTGACTACCAACCACAAGATCAACAGAGATGAGCCTCACCTCCGAAAAACTAAAGAAACAAAGTGAAAAAAAGCAGGGGAAGGAGAAGGAGTGGTAAACTAGGACAAGAGATACACTGCAATGTCGCTCCTAGGAATTATATTTGTATAATACATATATATTTGCTCCTGCTCTCCCTAACAAACACAAACCCACCCACCTACACATGTTACATACACGCTACACACACAGTGGTGGCTCTAACCTGAACCTCAATCAGTTATTTTAAGTGTGATGTGAGATAAGTCTGCCTGCTTTCATCGGTGGTGACCTGTCCTCTCACCACAGCTCCCTGGGCCTGTCCTCTCACCACAGCTCTCTGGGCCTGTCCTCTCACCACAGCTCCCTGGGCCTGTCCTCTCACCACAGCTCCCTGGGCCTGTCCTCTCACCACAGCTCCCTGGGCCTGTCCTCTCACCACAGCTCCCTGGGCCTGTCCTCTCACCACAGCTCCCTGGGCCTGTCCTCTCACCACAGCTCCCTGGGCCTGTCCTCTCACCACAGCTCCCTGGGCCTGTCCTCTCACCACAGATCTCTGGGCCTGTCCTCTCACCACAGATCTCTGGGCCTGTCCTCTCACCACAGATCTCTGGGCCTGTCCTCTCACCACAGCTCTCTGGGCCTGTCCTCTCACCACAGCTCTCTGGGCCTGTCCTCTCACCACAGCTCTCTGGGCACTCAGTCCCACTCAACAAGGTAAGGGCCCAATCATCCTTCACATTAAGCTACAAGAATGCGTATTTGAATTAGTATATACTAAGTCAACAAAACAATATTTACAGTAGGAGGGATGAAATAAAGCCAACTGTTATTGGTTGAATTTCAGGGTGACAGGAATGTTACGTTGGAGTGGTCCCTTAACGTCAGTTAAGGTTTTAATTGAATAGACTCAGTCTGACTAATTACAGTGCTACTGAATGGTCTCATTGTCAAGAAAAGCATTTTACTGTACTTAACTGGAAACCGGTCTCCCTTTCCCTCTCATTCTCTTATGGAAGTGTGTACTTTTCCCTAGCCACACTCTACCCACACACACTCTACACACACACACACTACCTACACACACACACTACCTACACACACACACACACACACTACCTACACATCAGTACACATCCCTCTTCGTACACACAGTCTGAGACACAATGGAGTGTAGAGGCTGTAACCCTGTCTGCCATCTGCAGACTATCTGTCTAACAGACAAATTATCTCCACTAAAACATGCAGACTGTGCCGCAGTGGTGGAAAAAATACCCAATTGTCATACTTAAAAGTAAAGATCCCTTATTAGAAAATGACTTAAGTAAAAGTCACCCAGTAAAATAGGGCGGCAGGTAGCCTAGTGGTTCGAGCGTTGGACTAGTAACTGAAAGGTTGCCAGATCGAATCCCCGAGCTGACTGTTAACCCAGTGTTCCTAGGCCGTCATTGAAAAGAAGAATTTGTTCTTAACTGACTTACCTAGTTAAATAAAGGTCAAATAAATAAAAAATACTACTTGCATAAAAGTCTAAAAGCATTTGTTTTTAAATATACTTAAATATCAAAAGTAAAAGTATAAATCATTTCAAATTGCTTTTAATTTTGCAAACCAGAGGGCACCATTTTCTTGTTTTTTTTAGTTTGTGGAAAGCCAGGGGCACACTCCAACACTCAGACATCATTTACAAATGAAGCATGTGTGATTAGTGAGTCTGCCAGATCAGAGGCAGTAGGGATGACCAGGGATGTTCTCCTGATAAGTGTGTGAATTAGACCATTTTCCTGTCCTGTTACCTATTCAAAATGTACTTTTGGGTGTCAGGGAAAATGTATGGAGTAAAAAGTACATTATTTTCTTAAGGAATGTACTGAAGTAAAAGTTGTCAAAAATATAAATAGTAAAGTAAAGATAACAAAAAAAATACTTAAATAGTACTTCAAAGTATTTCTACTTAAGTACTTTACACCACTGCTGAGACGGAGTGTGTGTTTATTCTCACATGACGGTAATCCAGCCACTTAGAATCAGCAGACTCTACATGAAAACAACAAACACAGACCCTCAACTCAGCCAGCCTAATTCACAGGTTGAAATGGAATCTGACCAGAGCATTCTGTGTTCTATAGAGTGTCTCCTATGCCAACGTGTTTGTGTGTGTGTGTGTGTGTGTGTGTGTGTCTGTGTGTGTGTGTCTGTGTGTGTGTGTGTGTGTGTGTGTGTGTGTGTGTGTGTCTGTGTGTGTGTGTGTGTGTGTGTGTGTGTGTGTGTGTGTGTGTGTGTGTGTGTGTGTCTGTGTGTGTGTGTGTGTGTGTGTGTGTGTGTGTGTGTGTGTGTGTCTGTGTGTGTGTGTGTGTGTGTGTGTGTGTGTGTCTGTGTGTGTGTGTGTGTGTGTGTGTGTGTGTGTGTGTGTGTGTGTGTGTGTGTGTGTGTGTGTGTCTGTGTGTGTGTGTCTGTGTGTGTCTGTGTGTGTGTGTGTGTCTGTGTGTGTGTGTGTGTGTCTGTGTGTGTGTGTCTGTGTGTGTGTCTGTGTGTGTGTGTGTGTGTGTGTGTCTGTGTGTGTGTGTCTGTGTGTGTGTGTCTGTGTGTGTGTGTGTGTGTGTGTGTGTGTGTGTGTGTGTGTGTGTGTGTGTGTGTGTGTGTGTGTGTGTGTGTGTGTGTGTGTGTGTGTGTGAGAGAGAGACCGGGATGAGAGGAGAGAAAGCGATACAGCACTATGTGTCTTTCATCTCTTTCTCCAGGAAGACACCAGACACCTTAATTACCTCCACCTGTGAGCAGACAAAGAGACACACACACCAATCTCTACTCTGCCACACCCCGATTCCCACGGTAACACTCTAGAGCCCACACAGACCCAAAGAGGAGAGGGAGGAGGGAGTGGAAGATGAGGAGATGGCTGGGTGGAAGAGGTGAGGAAGATGTACTCACATCCAGTGAGTCCTCGTTGACGATGAGGAGGGACATGCCGTGGGTCACCAGACGACAGGAGTAGCCTGAGACAGAGAATACAATACCAGATTCAGCACAGAAAGAGACATCTCTCTCTCTTCCTCCATGCACCTCTCGCTCTCTCTTCCTCCATGCACCTCTCGCTCTCTCTTCCTCCATGCACCTCTCGCTCTCTGTCCCTCCCTCCATGCACCTCCCGCTCGCTCTCCCTCCCTCCATGCACCTCCCGCTCGCTCTCCCTCCCTCCATGCACCTCTCGCTCTCTCTCCCTCCCTCCATGCACCTCTCGCTCTCTCTCCCTCCCTCCATGCACCTCTCGCTCTCTCTCCCTCCCTCCATGCACCTCTCGCTCTCTCTCCCTCCCTCCATGCACCTCTCGCTCTCTCTCCCTCCCTCCATGCACCTCTCGCTCTCTCTCCCTCCCTCCATGCACCTCTCGCTCTCTCTCCCTCCCTCCATGCACCTCTCGCTCTCTCTCCCTCCATGCACCTCTCGCTCTCTCTCCCTCCATGCACCTCTCGCTCTCTCTCCCTCCATGCACCTCTCGCTCTCTCTCCCTCCATGCACCTCTCGCTCTCTCTCCCTCCATGCACCTCTCGCTCTCTCTCCCTCCATGCACCTCTCGCTCTCTCTCCCTCCATGCACCTCTCGCTCTCTCTCCCTCCATGCACCTCTCGCTCTCTCTCCCTCCATGCACCTCTCGCTCTCTCTCCCTCCATGCACCTCTCGCTCTCTCTCCCTCCATGCACCTCTCGCTCTCTCTCCCTCCATGCACCTCTCGCTCTCTCTCCCTCCATGCACCTCTCTCTCTCTCTCCCTCCATGCACCTCTCGCTCTCTCTCCCTCCATGCACCTCTCGCTCTCACCTATGTTGATGGCGGTCTCCTGTTTGTCTCCGGTGAGGACCCAGATCTTGATGTCGGCCTTCATCAGAGTAGCGATGGTCTCAGGGACCCCTGCCTGGAGACGGTCCTCTATAGCTGTGGCCCCCAACAACAACAGATCCTACAGAGAGAAAGAGGGGGGGGGGGGGGGGGGCTCTTAAGCTACAACCAAGTTGATGAGACAGGCTGGGCAGTAGAAGCATTAGAGTGTAAGAAGTGGTGTGTATCATGTCTCTGTATGTGGGTCAAACAGCAGCATGGGGAAAGTCTTAATGTTTCCCAAACATTTATTTTGAACTCTATTAAAACACGCAAACAAAGTCATGTAGTCAAACATACACACCCACACACCAGTTTTAAGGGGCTCTTGGCAGACTGGTGAGGGTAATTATCTCTGTAGTCTTCCAGTCTACCTCAACCCCTTCCTCTTCCCTCACTTTTATCCCATCACCTTCCCCCTCCTCTCCTCTGGGCCGTCTCTCAAAACCCCTCTTTACTGGAGTCCTGCCTCTCATTATAGCCAAACAAAGGCAGCTGTGGAGTCATGTGCCTTCCTAATGGCCAGCCTCAATGAATACACTCTCAGAATTATTTTTGTGTCTACAGCTGCCATGTCCAGACTATTAATGACCACAGACATGATCATGTCCAGATGTATACTGGAGATGTCCTCTGGGTTACAGGGTGTCTGTACTGTTGACACCTTAGGGGAGTGACCGACTGGTGTTAGCACACACAGAGAGAGAGAGAGGGGGGGGGGGGGGGGGGGGTTTCCTCTGGGGAAACAGGGATTCTTCAGTACTGAGAGGTCATAATTCTCAACAGTTGATAAGTGGGACCACTCTGCCCTCTGCTGGACAAACTACCCAGCCCAGCAACACACTGACTAAAGGGGATGGAGTGAGGGGTAGTCACCATCTTACCAACCCAGCAACACACTGACTGAAGGGGATGGAGTGAGGGGTAGTCACCATCTTACCAACACACTGACTGAAGGGGATGGAGTGAGGGGTAGTTACCATCTTACCAACACACTGACTGAAGGGGATGGAGTGAGGGGTAGTCACCATCTTACCAACACACTGACTGAAGGGGATGGAGTGAGGGGTAGTCACCATCTTACCAACACACTGACTGAAGGGGATGGAGTGAGGGGTAGTCACCATCTTACCAGCCCAGCAACACACTGACTGAAGGGGATGGAGTGAGGGGTAGTCACCATCTTACCAGCCCAGCAACACACTGACTGAAGGGGATGGAGTGAGGGGTAGTCACCATCTTACCAACCCAGCAACACACTGACTAAAGGGGATGGAGTGAGGGGTAGTCACCATCTTACCAACCCAGCAACACACTGACTGAAGGGGATGGAGTGAGGGGTAGTCACCATCTTACCAACCCAGCAACACACTGACTGAAGGGGATGGAGTGAGGGGTAGTCACCATCTTACCAACCCAGCAACACACTGACTGAAGGGGATGGAGTGAGGGGTAGTTACCATCTTACCAACACACTGACTGAAGGGGATGGAGTGAGGGGTAGTCACCATCTTACCAACACACTGACTGAAGGGGATGGAGTGAGGGGTAGTCACCATCTTACCAGCCCAGCAACACACTGACTGAAGGGGATGGAGTGAGGGGTAGTCACCATCTTACCAACCCAGCAACACACTGACTAAAGGGGATGGAGTGAGGGGTAGTCACCATCTTACCAACCCAGCAACACACTGACTGAAGGGGATGGAGTGAGGGGTAGTCACCATCTTACCAGCCCAGCAACACACTGACTGAAGGGGATGGAGTGAGGGGTAGTCACCATCTTACCAGCCCAGCAACACACTGACTGAAGGGGATGGAGTGAGGGGTAGTCACCATCTTACCAACCCAGCAACACACTGACTGAAGGGGATGGAGTGAGGGGTAGTCACCATCTTACCAACACACTGACTGAAGGGGATGGAGTGAGGGGTAGTCACCATCTTACCAGCCCAGCAACACACTGACTGAAGGGGATGGAGTGAGGGGTAGTCACCATCTTACCAACCCAGCAACACACTGACTGAAGGGGATGGAGTGAGGGGTAGTCACCATCTTACCAACACACTGACTGAAGGGGATGGAGTGAGGGGTAGTCACCATCTTACCAACCCAGCAACACACTGACTGAAGGGGATGGAGTGAGGGGTAGTCACCATCTTACCAACCCAGCAACACACTGACTGAAGGGGATGGAGTGAGGGGTAGTCACCATCTTACCAACACACTGACTGAAGGGGATGGAGTGAGGGGTAGTCACCATCTTACCAACCCAGCAACACACTGACTGAAGGGGATGGAGTGAGGGGTAGTCACCATCTTACCAACCCAGCAACACACTGACTGAAGGGGATGGAGTGAGGGGTAGTCACCATCTTACCAACACACTGACTGAAGGGGATGGAGTGAGGGGTAGTCACCATCTTACCAACCCAGCAACACACTGACTGAAGGGGATGGAGTGAGGGGTAGTCACCATCTTACCAACCCAGCAACACACTGACTGAAGGGGATGGAGTGAGGGGTAGTCACCATCTTACCAACACACTGACTGAAGGGGATGGAGTGAGGGGTAGTCACCATCTTACCAACCCAGCAACACACTGACTGAAGGGGATGGAGTGAGGGGTAGTCACCATCTTACCAACCCAGCAACACACTGACTGAAGGGGATGGAGTGAGGGGTAGTCACCATCTTACCAACACACTGACTGAAGGGGATGGAGTGAGGGGTAGTCACCATCTTACCAACACACTGACTGAAGGGGATGGAGTGAGGGGTAGTCACCATCTTACCAACACACTGACTGAAGGGGATGGAGTGAGGGGTAGTTACCATCTTACCAACCCAGCAACACACTGACTGAAGGGGATGGAGTGAGGGGTAGTCACCATCTTACCAACACACTGACTGAAGGGGATGGAGTGAGGGGTAGTCACCATCTTACCAACCCAGCAACACACTGACTGAAGGGGATGGAGTGAGGGGTAGTCACCATCTTACCAACACACTGACTGAAGGGGATGGAGTGAGGGGTAGTCACCATCTTACCAACACACTGACTGAAGAGGATGGAGTGAGGGGTAGTCACCATCTTACCAACACACTGACTGAAGGGGATGGAGTGAGGGGTAGTCACTATCTTACCAACACACTGACTGAAGAGGATGGAGTGAGGGGTAGTCACCATCTTACCAACACACTGACTGAAGGGGATGGAGTGAGGGGTAGTCACCATCTTACCAACACACTGACTGAAGAGGATGGAGTGAGGGGTAGTTACCATCTTACCAACACACTGACTGAAGGGGATGGAGTGAGGGGTAGTCACCATCTTACCAACACACTGACTGAAGGGGATGGAGTGAGGGGTAGTCACCATCTTACCAACACACTGACTGAAGGGGATGGAGTGAGGGGTAGTCACCATCTTACCAACACACTGACTGAAGGGGATGGAGTGAGGGGTAGTCACCATCTTACCAACACACTGACTGAAGGGGATGGAGTGAGGGGTAGTCACCATCTTACCAACACACTGACTGAAGGGGATGGAGTGAGGGGTAGTCACTATCTCACCATGCTAAACAGTACAGAGATATATCTTTGCAATATCTAACTACACATGCAATGCTAATCACTAACCGCTAAGCCCAACCTTAACCCTTACCTTCTCCAGCAGTTCATAGCAGTCCTCTAGTTTCTGGGCCCGGTCTTTAATGATAGTGCTAATCCGAGTGTACTCCTTCAGCCACTCCCGATATACCCCCTCCTCCAGATCAACATAGGTGAAACACAGAGTCCGCAGACCTGGGGGGGGGGGGACAAGGTCAACATGTAATACAGTAGTAATAATGTAGATAATAAAAAGGGGGTGAAAGGGGAAAATGAATCTTGCAGAGAAAAAGATGGTAAAAAGGTAAGAGAACGTAGACAAAAGCTAGCAGGAACAAATATGACCAGCACATTTAAAAAGAGAAAGGACGTACCCTCGGTGGCGAACTGTTCCAGATGTGCCATGGTCAACTCTTTGTACTGAGACGCATCAGTGAGACGCTCAAAGATCACATTATCCTGAAACACACACCATGACATCATCAACACGCGCCGGTTCATCTTCAATATGAGCAATGCCACTATGGGAATAAACGGTGGTGCATTCAATGACTGGGGTTATACTCACTGCTCCCTTGCAGTACAGACGCAGTTTCCCATCGGGGGTTCGGACCACTACAGACATGCGCTTACGGTTACTGTAGAAAAGGGAATGACTGTTAAGTGTCTGTGAATGTGTGTGTGTCGTGATTGTGTGTGGTTTTACTTACCTTGAAAACTCCAGCACATTCAGCAGCTCAAAGCTCTTCTCCTTCCCCCTCTGAAAGACACAAACAAATAGAAAGAATTCAACAGAGAAGAGGATGAATATTTACCTTTCTTCAAATGACGCACTCCATCCCGTGTCTCAAACCCACACTTACAGCTTCCATGATAACTGAGCCAGGAGTTCTTGCTGTGAAAACGAAGCCCAGACCTTTGGCTCCTTTCACCAGAGCTCCTTCATCTGAGGAAATGAAAACGCACATGCAGTGCACATACATGTTGAGTTGATTCGATTGGCTCTAATGTGTAGTAGCTTGGATGTGATTGGCTCTAAGGTGTAGTAGCTTGGATGTGATTGGCTCTACTGTCTAGTAGCCGAGTTATGATTGGCTCCTAGGTGTATAAGCTGCGTCGTGATAGGCTGTCTACCTGGCGAGGAGGCCTGGTAAATAAGCTGGTCCTCCTCTCTCTCTGGAACCACGGTGTGACACACCGCCATCATCGTCAGGAACTCACAGATCTGAGCAGAGGTCGGCTGGAGAGAGGGAATGAGAGAGAGAGCGAGCAACAAAGAGAAAGAGAGCAGTCATACACAGCCCAGTGTCAATCTCTTTCAGTATAATAATTATCATGACAGAAGGGGAACACCTACATGGCTCTTCTCAATGTTCTGGAGGAGAGTGGGGTCATCAAACTCTGTGGAGTTAAGACTGCTGGACGGCAGGGGGCTGAGAGGAGACAGAATTAAACACTACTAATTGACACTAACTACATAAAACTAAAATAAAGCACAGCCAAGGTTACTGACCTGAAGTCCTCCATGGAACGATCAACATCTAGGTCAGGGAAGTGGCCGTATGTGATTCCAGCGATGGTACACTTCTTGAAATGCATGACGTTACAGGTGAGAGTTCCTGTCTTATCAGAAAACAGATACTTCACCTGGGAGAGAGGGGAAAAAGGAAGGATATCAGTTCACAACAGGAATCAACTCTGATTGGTTGAGCCCGGATGTGAACATGATAAAGATTGGTGGAGTCCATCCTCACCTGGCCCAGTTCTTCGTTGAGGTTGGATGTTCGAGCCATGGCGGGTGTGTCTGTCTCCGCGTAGTACATCTCCACATCCTGACACCAAACACAGAGAAGTTGGATGAAAGACATCTAAAGACAGCCAAACGCTCTCTAAACACACACGAGCCTGCGTCCGTGCGTACCCAGTTGATGAAGAGTGCCTGTGTGAACTTGACCACCTCCAGAGTGACCAGCAGGCTGATGGGGATGAGGTTGTTGTAGAGGATGATGAAGGTCAGCAGGTTATACCAGAAGTTAGTGGAGATGTCACCTGTAGACACACACACACACACGGTTGTATGGAAGAAGAATAAATGACTAAGAGGCATGTGTGTGTCCAGGGGTGTGTGTGTATTCTCACCGGCGCGTGACAGGTACCAGCAGGCCTCCTCAGTATGTTGTTTGTTCCAGATGGAGGCTCCTATAGAGCTCACTAGCGCCATCACCAGGAGGATGCAGAACAGCACCAGGATCTGGACGTTGGTCACCCGCTCCACGTTAGAACGCTTCAGAGGGGCCTTGGTCGAGTTCTGGAAGGAACATTCACCACATTATTACATCCTTCATGTGGAACTACAAAACACCCCAAATGGCACAGAGTTCAGGAACTCAGACGACCACTATGGAGACAGAACAGCAAACTCTACAGCCTCTTTTACAGTATTAGTTTAGATTTGCTTGATTCAAGGCTTGAAATGTCTCACCTGCATCAGTTTGGAGTCATGTCCAGTGTAGACTATAATACCCACAACCCATTGTGTGTTCCTGAGCTGGGCACCTCGCAGCAGCACCTGGTCAGGACCCAGAGGAACCGCACTGGAAAGAGAACAGTGACAAGCAGGTGGAGGTTCAAAATGATGCAATCCTATGTTAGGTGTGTGTTCAGAGAGAGAGAGGGGCAGTCATGCAGACGAACAGCTCCTGACTTCTGGTTGCTAAGAGTGAGATTAATAAGATTAAATTAGCAAAAAATATATAGGTAATCAAATTGTACAACTGACGATCAACACAGGAGGAAAAGATTGACAGAGTGTGAGTTTAAAAAAAACTAATTAAATTCAACGCAGCAGCAGTGACTGAGATACTCCTTACCACCCCCCCATACCGACCACCCCTTATACACACCCCCAGTCAACAAGGAGGCTCACATGGGGACACCTACTACAGAGAGAAGCTCTATGGAACCCCTGACACACCACTCACTGTACCCAGACCCTGTGTACCCCAGCCCCAGACACACCCCTCACTGTACCCTGCCCCAGACCAAGCCCCAGCCGTAAATCCACTACTCTGGTAAAACTCACTGAGGGGGCCATCCTCATTGACTCAAATGGGAAATTCATCCAAGAGGATAAACTCTTCCCCCACCACAAGGTGTCCAAAATATGGTGCCCAAAAACACAGGATGCACTCCACATCCTGTCCCAGCCTGACTTTGGCACACAAAGCCGCATTATTATTCACACACGCACCAACAACCTGTGAGAAGAGCCGGAGAGAGATGGCAGCCTGGTCTACAGAGTAGAGGGCCTCTGAGTG
Source organism: Salvelinus alpinus (assembly GCF_045679555.1). Taxonomy (NCBI): domain Eukaryota; kingdom Metazoa; phylum Chordata; class Actinopteri; order Salmoniformes; family Salmonidae; genus Salvelinus; species Salvelinus alpinus. Next base: position 18,915,742 of record NC_092095.1, read on the forward strand.
GTTCCCCACCTCCCACATCACCATCTCCTCTCTGCTGCCCCGCAAAGACTTTCATCCCATATACCATTCAGAAGGTCAATGCTGACATCACCAGAGGGTGTGGCCTACTCACGAACGTGTATGTTGCTCACCACCCCAACAATCACCCCAAAGCACCTGCACGACCACTCCCACCCGGGGAAGCAGACAGTAGGTATGTTTGTCAAGTCTCTAAAGCAAGTGGCACTTGGTAGACACCCTATACCGCACTGGACAGAGGACCACCCAGAGCCCCCTACCAGACCACTGCACCAACAAGGAGCCCCAGGCCCCCCCAGACACAGCACACCCCACAGGTCCCACCCACCACCAGAGCATCACCACCTCCATCGGCGCAGCCAGACTGGACCGGGCCCAGCCTACTACCCCACACCAGACCACCACCTCTACCAGACCAGAGAGGAAGCCCCAGAGGACAGGAGAACTCTGGAGGATTGAGTGAGATTAAACAGCTCCTCCAATACATCAGCACTAAACACACAGCTACTGTACTAAAAGTTTACTTGTTCGATGAATAGTTACTGTATTTCTGACTGTTATCCTGTTAATCACTCTGAACAACTCAGTAGTTAGTAGTTACTGTATTTCTGTTAATCACTCTGAACAACTCAGTAGTTAGTAGTTACTGTATTTCTGTTATCCTGTTAATCACTCTGAACAACTCAGTAGTTAGTAGTTACTGTATTTCTGTTATCCTATTTATCACTCTGAACAACTCAGCAGTTAGTAGTTACTGTATTTCTGTTATCCTGTTTATCACTCTGAACAACTCAGTAGTTAGAAGTTACTGTATTTCTGACTGTTATTCTGTTTATTACTCTGAACAACTCAGTAGTTAGTAGTTACTGTATTTCTGACTGTGCTATTCTTTCTTTTTGCAACATGAAAACATTCAGGGCCTAAACTCATCAACCTTTGGGCTGAAGAGTTTTGTACAGGAGTTTAAATAAAATCTTAAAGATGTTGACGTCATCATTCTGCAGGAGACATGGTGTAAGGCTGACATTGTCACTCACTGTCCCACAGGCTACAGAGAGGTAATTGTGCCGTCACAGAAACACAGCTCTGTCAAGAGGCAGAGACTCTGGAGGATTGATCATTTTCTACAATCCCAACTACAAAATCTAATTGATCCCCTAAATATCACATTTGGTTAAAACTATATTACTGAGAGGAGATCTTCCCCACCCTTGAACGTGCCATTTCCAGGCCCAGGGAAATGTGCTCATCTGTGGGGACACAAATGTGCACACAGGAACACTACCTGATCTAACGAGCACACGAGGGGACAGCTTTATTACAGGCCATACTGTTTCTAACGGTCTTAATCTCCCCCATAGAAACAACAGTGACAGCACCGTCAACAAAAACGGAAGGGATCTGTTGCAGCTCTGTTGAAGCCTGGGTCTGTACTTTGTCAATGGTAGGTTACGGGGCGACTCGTTGGGGAGATTGACCTATTGCTCACCTCTTGGCCACAGCACGGTAGACTATATGATTACAGACATTGACCCTTTCTCTCTCAGCTCATTCACCATCAAGCCACTAACACCTCTGTCTGATCACAGCCAAATGACGTTGTTCCTCAAAAGAACAGACCTGGAAACAACCACACATTCACAGCTCAGTAAGCTGTACAACATCAGAAATTCATACAGATGGGCCCAAAACAGCACAGAAGAATACCAGAAAGCAACCAGTAACCAAAAAATCCAAACACTCTTAGATAACTTTCTGCATACCACATCCACTCACAGTAAAGAAGGCATCAATCTAGCAGTAAAAAAACATTAACAATAAATTCAGGCAAACGGCAAAAGAAGCACAACTGAAATTGATTTTAAAAAACGAACCAAAAAAGACCACAGATGACAACTGGTTTGATGCAGATTGTAGAATTATAAGGAAAAAAACAAAAGCACAGATACCCCAATAATGATGAATTACACCTTAATTACTGTGAGACTTTAAAACTCTATAGAAGTACACTCAGAAGCAAAAAAAGCACAGTACAACAGCAAGAATCTGACAGTGAGGAGTCCATAAACACAAACAACTTCTGGCAAAATTGGAAAAACCTAAAAGAAATCTAATCTAGAGGAATTAGCGATAGAAAATGGAGAGATATGGACGAGCCATTTACAACACTGTTCACATTGATGCAAACGCAGAACAATGCCAAATTCATTAGAAGTTTAATGGAGTAGAAACATTTATGAAGGACAATGAAAATCCATTGGACTCCCCAATTACTGACCATGAGCTCTATAAGAAACTTCAGGCCTCAAATTTAAAAAAGCATGTGGACCTGATGGAATCCTAAATGAGATGCTCAAATTCACTAGTGCAAACTTTCAACTGGCTATATTAAAACTGTTTCATTTGATCCTGAGTGTAGGTTATTTCCCTGACATCTGGAATCAAGGACTCATAACCCCAATCTTTAAGAATGGAGACAAATTTGACCCTAACATGCTGGCCACACTGCTTGCGTCGTGTGCGAGCATCCGCGTAGCCAGGAGCTAAAATAGAACTTGGTTCTATTTGTGACGCTTGACGCGCTTCAAGTCCCGCCTCTCCCATCTCCTCATTGGTTTTTAGGAGCATATATCCACGTGGGTGATTGAAAGATGAACTGAGGTCCACACTCTAGCTGGTAGTGGTAATGCACCTAACATTGGTTGCCAACTGCCATATAATGTCCAAAGAAGAAGAAGCCTGAAGAAGGAGATATTACTCAAAACAAACTTTTACCCTTTTATCTGTGGATTAATTGCCGGAGTAGAGGACCGTGTGCATTTCAGGTAAAATAGCAACCCAATGTTTTTATACCAGGACAAATGAGCTAGCAACAGCAAGCTAGCTAGCTAAATTGCCATAAATGTGTAGTGCTTTTTGACCTGTCCCCAAATGAATATAATTGGTTCAGAGTTAGTTTTGATATTTCAACCTGCACGTCCTGATCGCGTCTGGTGTGAATGGACAAAATCAACATGCTCGCGATGGCGAACGCACGCGCGCAAGTAGTCTGGTCAGCATGTAACAATTAGAGGCATTTGTGTGAACAGTAACCTGGGGAAGGTTTTCTGTAGTATTATAAATGTAAGAGTTCTGAACTTCCTTAATAAGCACAATGTCTTGAGTAAAAGCCAAATTGGATTTATACCAAAACATCGCACGACCGATCATATTTACACCATACACACCCTGATAGATAAACATGTCAACCAAAATAATACCAAAATGTACGTTTGCTTTATCGACTTCCAAAAAGCATTTGATTCTATTTGGCATACAAGACTGTTCTACAAAGTTATTGAAAGTGGTGTAGGGGGTAAAACATATGACATAATAAAATCAGTGTATACTGGCAATACATGCAGCATCAAAATTGTCAAGAAAATAACAGAATTCTTTAACCAGGGGCGGGGCCTTCGTCAGGGATGCAATCTGAGCCCTGCACTCTTCAATATTTACATCAACGAATTGGCCACTATTCTAGAAAAATCCTCAGCCCCTGGTGTTAGTCTCCACAATTCAGAGGTTAAATGCCTACTCTTCGCAGATGACCTGCGCCTGCTGTCACCCACAGCACATGGCCTACAGCAGAGCCTGGACCTGCTAGAGCAGTACTGGCAGACGTGGGCCCTGGCAGTAAACCCCAAAAATTCAAAAATAATGAGAGAGAGAGAGAGCGCTCAGTACTTTTGGTTGTCCAGTCGTAGAGTCCCAGTGAAGTCATACAGGTGTCTGTTGGGCTCTTCACACTCCAGACAGCCAGAGAGACCCATCAGCTCCTCCAGAGACTGGAGACCAGCTGTGAGAGGGAGACCCTGAAATACACACACACACCCTGTTAGAGCAGGTACACAAACACAGTCCCATCACCAGCTCCTCCGGAGGTTGATAAAGCACAGCGTTGGGGGTCATTCCGCACACGTCTCACCTGTCTGATCTTCAGGTTGGTTTCTCCGTCCAGGTTGGAGGTCTCAGTATAACACATGGCCTGAGGCTCACTGTGGAGAGAGATGGAGTCCAACTTTACCACAACATTCATCTATGCAACGGTCAAATGACATTATTGAATCATTGATCAAACATAATGGTGACAACCCTCAATGCCTCCCCTATTACTACCCTGACAATACTGATCAAACACTACTTTAACTAACACTGACCACACAAAAACACAAGACCGCAAACCAACCTGGAGGACACTATGACCATGTCAGCTGGAAGATGCTGCCCATTGGTCACCTTCACTATGTCTCCTACTGCCACCTTGTGGCCAGGACGCAGCAATGCAACAGCATGAGGTCAGAATGACATTGAAAATGGATGGTGGTGGAGGGAGAGAGAGGGAGGGTGGTGGTGGAGGGAGAGAGAGAGAGGGAGGGTGGTGGTGGAGGGAGAGAGAGAGAGAGGGAGGGTGGTGGTGGAGGGAGAGAGAGAGAGAGGGAGGGTGGTGGTGGAGGGAGAGAGAGAGAGAGGGAGGGTGGTGGTGGAGGGAGAGAGAGAGAGAGGGAGGGTGGTGGTGGAGGGAGAGAGAGAGGGTGGTGGTGGAGGGAGAGAGAGAGGGTGGTGGTGGAGGGAGAGAGAGAGAGGGAGGGTGGTGGTGGAGGGAGAGAGAGAGAGGGAGGGTGGTGGTGGAGGGAGAGAGAGAGAGGGAGGGTGGTGGTGAAGAGAGGGAGAGAGAGGGAGGGTGGTGGTGAAGAGAGGTAGAGAGAGGGAGGGTGGTGGAGAGAGGTAGAGAGAGGGAGAGAGAAGGAGGGTGGTGGAGAGAGGGAGAGAGGGAGAGAGAGGGAGAGTGGTGGAGAGAGGGAGAGAGGGAGAGAGAGGGATGGTAGAGATAGAGAGAGAGGGATGGTGGTGGAGGGAGAGAGGGGGATGGTGGTGGAGGGAGAGAGGGGGATGGTGGTGGAGGGAGAGAGGGGGATGGTGGTGGAGGGAGAGAGGGGGATGGTGGTGGAGGGAGAGAGGGGGATGGTGGTGGAGGGAGAGAGGGGGAGGGTGGTGGAGGGAGAGAGGGGGAGGGAGAGAGGGGGAGGGTGGAGGAGGGAGAGAGAGGGAGGGTGGAGAGAGGGAGAAAGAAAGTGACAGTGAGCAGCAAGTAGCTTTACTGTGAATGTTTGACGCGTCCCTCAGTCAGAGCAAGCTGCTCAGCATTAGATACAAAGGATACTCAACAACGTGGAGAAAGATGCCAGAGAACATTCTGGAGAGGTACAGAATGAGCCATGCAGTCTTTATTACTAGGGCCCAGAGTTTTCCTTCACCATATCACCTGATGAGGAAAAACTCTGGGCCCTAGTTACAGGCTGCAACTAAAGTTAGGACTTTTTCCATGTTCAGGTTGTGTGTTGTGGAAAGTGTGGGCTCCATCTGTAACCACTAGTCAGACAGGCTGTTGAGAGGATGAGGGTAATGGTACCTGTTTCCATATGATGGTCTGCCAGGCTCCATTCCTCAGAACTGAGACACAAAGACAACAGAGCTGTTAGCCTAAACATGTCATATACTGCTGCTCTTTCCTAAAGCACAACTGTCTATTCCCTTAAGCCACATGGAATTCACTCATGAAACTGACTAGCACGGCTTCACACATGTCCAATACCTGTGGTCTTTTTCTTGTTGACTGTGTTGTCTGCCTTGTGTCTTTGCTGTAAAGAGACAGAGAGGGGGTGTGAGCTCCTTACCAGTCTCCCTCCCTTTTTCTTTCACATTAGATGCACAAGAATGGCTCTGTGCTGGCTAAGCAATTGTTTTGGAACAGAGGGGGAGATTTATAAACTCTGCAGGGTGTTGTTCCACAGCGGAGGAGATGACCTGCGACTGCTGACCTGTCTCTGTTGACCTGTCTCTGTTGACCTGTCTCTGCTGACCTGTCTCTGCTGACCTGTCTCTGCTGACCTGTCTCTGCTGACCTGTGACCGTCCTACTTACATAGTCCTCTATGATCTCTTTGATCCCGGCCACAGTGAGGATGAAGATGAGTGGTACTAGAGTGGTGTAACGACCCGTAGGAGACACATCAGGGATTTGCTGAGGAAGAACGCAGAGACAATGTTGAGGAAACGCTGACGGTTTGGTTAGACACGGTCAGGCTGTCAGTGCAGGTTACAGATAGAAATGTAATGGATAGAGCTGATTTGTTTCATAGTTCTACTCCACAGAGAATCATATCTTGTCTTGACAACACATTTCTATCTGAACGCTCTAGGACGTTGCACCCTCCAGAGTAAACCACATGTAGTGGGCGTGGCCTACCTGCATCAGGGCGATGAAGAGGAAGAAGGCGTTGGCGGCCCGGCGGATCTGCTCGTACAGGAAACGAGGCAAGAAGGTGAGCACCCCGTACTTAGTGGTACTGAGAAGGAGGAGAAGTAGGAGGAGGGATACATGTACAACACAGGGTTAGTCACCACGGTAATGAAACACAAATACGCACACCAAAAAAGTAATCCCCCTTGGGCTGTGAGTATACTGTAGTCAAAAATAGGGAGTTTGATTTTCTTTTTTCTCTGTGTTCTCCAGGGTAACACAGAGGTAGTCACTAGAGTTTAAATCCCTTCTTCAAAACATTTGTCAAAAATCTCCACTAAAATGATCGATGCACATGAAACCCCATTACAGAGACAACACAATTAGACTCAAAATGTCCTCTGGCGGTGAAACGGGAATATTTAAGATTAATAAAGTTAATAGTAATTAAAACAATGATTAGCATATTTATGTTTTCCCTTTTCTGTAATGCACATGATTTCCAGTGTGCTATTTGTGACACTCATTTGTGTACTGGTTGATGGTCACTAGACCTGTTAGGGATGTTCTGGATAGTTCTCATATCGTTAACAGTGAATGACGTGAGAGCTACTGAAGGTGTAAGGACCGAGGACACAGTGACTCTTATAGTGTTGATGACAATATGAATACCGTGTGATTCTGTAGCAGCTGGCAACGTCAGTGCCTTCTGTTTTGACTTGGTACAATCCTCTCAGGCGGACGTTTAGAGAACATTGAGTGGTGTCTGGTTAGAATATAAAAAGGCCCGTCTCCAGGAGATGCATGATGCAACTTGCAACTTGTAATTGAACTGATTTTGATCTGGGTTTTCAACGACTGCCCTCCTTTTTGTTCAACTGGAAATTCCTGTTACAGGCAGCAAAACATTACCGGATCAGGTAGCACTTTACTATACCCAGCATTATAACCATGTCATAACAGCTGACATAACCTATCATAACATGGCTATAACACTGTCATGACACATATTTAGACCTGTTGGACATATTTTTATGGCTGGTTATGACACCTACATAAGAGAGTGTCAAAACCCACCACACAAGGAAAAACATTCCATTACACTATAGCCTACATGTCAACAGTATGTTCATGTTATTTTAACATGTTCTGAAATGTGAGAATACCCCTAGCCCACAGACCTCCACCGCCTCCGTTTCATCGGGCCTTCTCTGGCTGTCTGGAGGCTTTTTCTCGGCGTGGCCCTTAAAAAAATGGTCTCCCTGCAACGAGCCCAGTCACACACAAAGACCAGGATACCAAACAGCAGACGCAACAGCTGAACCGGATACACACACACACGTGCAAGCACGCACACACATACACACACCCCTTCTTCTGGTACCACAGTGTGGTGAGATAAGCACATCTGACCCACACATTAAAGCTGCTTTTATCTAATCTAACAGACAAATGATGAAGTGTATTTTCTTAGTCCAAGTTAAGTGACACAGGATGGTCATAATGCTTTATGACAGTGCCATAAAGAGTATTTTATACAAGTTAGAATTCATCACAACAACAAAGGACATAAGAAACAAACTTCCAAACGAAAGGAAACTTCTTGGCAGGAAAAAAACACAATTGAATAAATGCAGGTGTCATAACCATCCATAACATAATACAATATGTCACAGGTGTAAATATATGGGTCATGACAGTGTTTTGACCATTTATGACAAGTTATGACAAGTTATGTCAGCTGTTATGACACATTATGACATGGTTATGACCGTGGCATAACATGTTATGGCGCTGGGTGTCAAGTAAAGTGTTACCAAGGATCTATTATGGGCTGCACAACTTCACACTCCCACAAATGGACCGAACCTCACTGTTCAAAGCTTTATATTTAGACCAGACCTCCTAAATAGGGGTGTATGAGGCCTTGGGAGGCTCACCTTGTCAGTCAGTCACCTGTATTGCTCAGACAACAGCAATTATTAGCATTGACAATAGCCAGCAGCTGTAAGAGCTTTTTGAGAGACAAAAATAACTGCCAGCCTTCCCTTCAGGGTCCGTCGTTATCCTGGCCAATATAGCTAAGTCAAGGGTTTGTGTGTGTGTATGTTTGTGTGTGTGTACGTTTGTGTGTGTGTGTGTGTACATTTGTGTGTGTGTGTGTAAGAGAGTATCTAAATCCTCCATCACATGTAAATCTCCTTGGAGATGAGCCCACAGTCACACAAAGACCAGGACATCAAATAGCAGACATAACAACAGCTGCTGACCCAGATACACACACCTTCTTCTGGTACCTCAGTGTGTTGAGATAAAACATCTGATTCACACGTAAAAGCTGCTTATATCTAATCTAACAAATGATACACACAAGTTCTGTCATAAATGAGTTGGTTGCTAGTGTTCGCTGTCTAGACAGGGGAAAAATGTGTGTTTCTAATGTGGCCATGTAATTGCTGTGATGGTATCAGGGTAGTTTATGGTTGTGGTAATTACAGTATATTGAGATGTAACAGATCTATGGTGGTCGTCTGAGTGTTACTGTGGTTACTGTGTTTGTTAATGAGTTATGATTGCGCCTAGAGACTGATGTATGGTCCGTTTTTACATTTCTTCCCCAATGGTTAAGGTTAGGAAACTGCCGAGTTTAAGCTGATCCTGGAGCTGTGTCTAGGGACTACATCTACGCCAAGTATTTGTTAATGGTGGTTGTGTTTCTGTGGCGACTGATTAACAGGCGGAGGAGATTTTCACTCATGCACAGGGACAAAAGGACACAGGGACACATAATACCTCAATTACCTCGACTAACCGGTGCACCCGCACATTGACTCGCTTTTGTTATTTTACTGCTGCTGTTTAATTATTAGTTAATTTTATTTTCTATTTTTTTTTACTTATCTATTTTTTTTCTTAAAAACTTCTTAAAACATTGTTGGTTAAGGGCTTGTAAGTAAGCATTTCACTGTAAGGTCTACACCTGTTGTATTCGGCGCATGTGACAAATACAATTTGATTTGATACAGACACAGTGTCCCTGTGTCTGTATCAAATCAAACAGGGACACAGGGCTTTGAATAAAACATGTAGTGAAGGCAGAGAAGAGGTGGAAGAGGAAAACAGAAGAGGGGATAAGAGCTATAGGGATTTAATCTCAGACTAATCAATAGGACCAGTAAAGCCCTAAAACACAAAACACAGACATACACAGGGCATGGCTCCAGAGCCAGACTGTCCAATCAAAGGCCAGTAAAAGGCCTGGTGATCCAATGAGACAATTTGATGAAGGCCCACCTTAATCTCATTAACGGACCTGAAATAGGCCCCTTTCAGAGCAGAATTGAATCTCCTGAAGGTAAAGACAGATCGGTGAGGTGTGTTTGCCGATTGCCGCACGTAACTAGGACCTGATGGATTCTATAGGCGGCAGGGTAATGTTCGGGGGGGCGTAGTCTCCTAAATGTTCCAGATAGAGTTGTAAGGCATATAGAGCCAACATGATTTCCTATTCTACATAACAGAGAAGCATAACTATTCTATTTGAACATTCCGACACTGCTGCACACCACTGAACTCAACCCTATCTCCTCAAGCCAACATAAATACATTGAGGGGTAATAACAAATGTAAACAATACATTGGTGTGCAAAGCTATATGACTCAACATGTATAGCTCCAGTGTTGTCGTCACCATCGAATATGCAGCCGACAGCTGGGAGGGTGGTTGTAAAAGATATTCCACACAAATGAAGATTCCGTTTGGGCCCTACCCAGAACCCTGCCCACGAGAGATAGCCACACACCAAATCATTAACCAACTAGTTGTGAATGTTGTCGCTTTAGAGACTGGATTTGTTAAGGCCAGATCCCCTGCCTACCAGCGTTGGGAACAATTTAAATTCCAGGGAATTCAGAAAGTAAGCCAAATTAAAATAAAAAATGTTCCTAATTGAAAAGCATTGAAGATGATTGTAATTGAAGTGTACTTCCTGAATTGAAGGAATGAGTGTCCATTTTAAAATGTAGTGTGAGAAGGTTGCCTCATCTGGTCAGGACAGCACAGAGTAAAATGACCAGTGACCAGACCTGGATCATACACTAGATCTTGTTATTTTTCCTGAGCAAAACAAATTTCTTTCAAACTTTGAATGGAACCTGTTCTATTCTGTTTCATGCTAGGCTACTAAATGTCTACCATTACATTATTAACTCTCTGTAGTTACTTTTCTTTCAGTGCCTGCTTTAAAAATACATGAGTCATTATTGATTAAAGGAATAGTTCACCCAAATTACAAAATTACACATTGGTTTCCTTACCCTGTAAGTAGTCTATGGACAAGGTATGACAGAAATCCATGCTTTGGTTTAGTTTCCCAGGCACTAACAATTTAGCATATGTGGCACAAATCCCATTCAAGTCATGGGGCCGATCATGTCCAAATCAACCGAAAATATCTTAAATTGATTGTGAAGCTCAACAAAAAACCTTAGATGTTTTGATATGATGCGGCAAAAAAAAATGCTAATATCGGTCACATGACAGTAGCCTAAATGTTCATGTGAAGCACTTTCCTCAGACTGGCACTAACAGGGGAGTCGTAAAACAATAACCCGTTGATGCCTTTCTCCAATCATTGGAGGTCATTTAATACAAAATTGATTATAATTTACAACCATAATTTACTGTTCCATAAATGGCCCATTATCTCCTATAGCCTATCAATAATAAGACCATTGGGCTATCACAAAAACAATTTAACTAAAACAAAATTAAAATAAGAAAACAAATTCCTAAAATGATCAACAAACTGTATTGTAGGCAATCATAATATCACAAACCGTCTGGAAAGGCAATTGAAGTCTGTATTCAGTGACTTGATGATAATGATGCTGTAGCCAGATGAAATCTTACCTGACATGGTTATCACAGAACTTGGTGTTCTGAGGTTGGTTGAGCAGAATCGTCCGCGCCGTGGCATCTGTGGGATCCGCCTGAGAAGTAGTCCCGGACATCTCATCATCTGCCTTGCGGTAGCCGGCGGATGAGCAAGAGGGTCCTGCACGGTTCGATTGATGGGAGAAAGTTGAGGCTAGGGTAAGTATGTGTGTGTGGGAGACAGAAATACGAGACGTTGTTTACAGTTAAAACGTGGAGGGCAGAAACAACAGGTAGGTAGGGCTAACTGTATGCTGATGTAAGCTGGCGGAGTGGCGGTCGATGTCAATGACTTTTCCCCCTCCCCATTCCAAACAGCCCCTCTTCTTTCAGTGCGCTCTCGCCTCGCTCCGCGCTATTGCACCATCACCAATACACACACAAGCCGCTCAACGCCCACGGGACCCTCTGTATAGAATGTGCTGAGGGATGTACAATGTTCAAACAAACACCGTTGGTTTGACTCCTTTTATCGTTGCAGAAACCTTGTGTATTTGTTTATCTAACACCATGGGGACTTGTTACATCGTCCTATGTGCGCACAGAGCACCTGCATTATCACCCAAGAGAACCTGAACCGACGCTGCATGAATCGCGCGACACTGCTTCCATACTGGGTCCCCCCTCTTTTGTGGATGTCTCGTTTAAAATCAAGGCGAAGCAGCGATCCGCCACACCCATTGCGCGTCGGAGAAACATTGTCTATCATCCGGCTGCGCTAAATAACGGAGGGGGGGAGTGAATGGCAAGCAGTTCTGGACGTTACGGAATAGTTTACCCAGCTGGCACAACAAGCCTCGGCGAGGACAGCTGGAGCACGCCCGTCACTCGTCTCCTTTCCCTCGGCCTCGCTGTTGGGTAAGCTCCCGAGTCCTGGTTGTGAGAATACCCCAAGCCCACAGACCTCCACTGCTTCCGTTTCATCGGGCCGTCTCTGGCGGTCTAGAAAAGCCTTTTTCTCGGCGTGGCTCTTAAAAATTGTCTCCCTGCAACGCGTATTAGATGATGCTCCGACACCAGACAACCGCCCCAGTCTCCCGCGAAAGCTTGACTACGGGTGTTCCCATCTGAGGGCGGGCTGAGGGCTCCGGATTTAAAGGGACAGTAGCCCCCTGAGCGAGGCTGGTATAGTGTCTGCTGTCTGACATGTTTTTTTGCAGGCTCGTTTTACCAGTTTATATTACACTTGTAAAGGGACGCGTCATCCATCAAGAGGGCACGTTCCTCAGTTTCCCACACTGTTTTCTGGGGCCTTAAGGTTCAGTCACTACATTCACTATGCAGGGCAGGCTATATGAAATCATAGCCACAAACTGCAATATTGGCCCTAATGCAGCTCCATTTCAGGTTCTACTCCAAACTTCACCAGCAATCAATTCTTACAAGATTGGGCCCTGTCTGGATCGCCTTGTGGGGCTGGAATTGAAAACATCCATCATTATTCCATCAATAATTCAGAACAAGTATAAGAGGCAGCAGAGTTTCCTCTGTGTAGAAGTGATTTCTGTGTTTAGCCTCTGTCAAATGACTAGGCTGAAATGGCCCGGTTGAAAGCAGAGCAGCTGGTCATTATAGCCCCTGATAGCATCAATATTCATACACATCCTGTTTTCCACTGGAATGAGGACAGGGACACATGTCTAGGAGGAGTGGAGATCACAGTAAGGTCTTGTCAGGCAGATCAGGTAAGCATCCAGCGTGCAGGAAGGGACATATGAACCACATACAGGTGTCACAGTGTAGAAGGGACATATGAATCACATACAGGTGTCACAGTGTAGAAGGGACATATGAATCACATACAGGTGTCACAGTGTGGAAGGGACATATGAATCACATACAGGTGTCACAGTGTAGAAGGGACATATGAACCACATACAGGTGTCACAGTGTAGAAGGGACATATGAACCACATACAGGTGTCACAGTGTGGAAGGGACATATGAATCACATACAGGTGTCACCGTGTAGAAGGGACATATGAATCACATACAGGTGTCACAGTGTGGAAGGGACATATGAACCACATACAGGTGTCACAGTGTAGAAGGGACATATGAACCACATACAGGTGTCACAGTGTGGAAGGGACATATGAACCACATACAGGTGTCACAGTGTGGAAGGGACATATGAACCACATACAGGTGTCACCGTGTAGAAGGGACATATGAACCACATACAGGTGTCACAGTGTGCGCAGGCTTAAAAACAATTTATGCTTGATCTGAAAATGTGGTCGGAGGCTTCGTATGGAGGGTGTGACGCAGTTGTGGACCCTCCAGAGGCTTGCGGAGGCCAAATTGATTTCCGTACCGCATCGCCGTGCGCCTCCCAAATTTAGTAACAATGCGGAGGGCTCCGTAGAGATCCGCATTGACATGATTGGTTGACGGTAGGTGGGGGCGGGAGGTCCTGTATAAACACAAACTTACTTCCTTCACAACAGCTCTGCTCAACAGCTCTGCACTGCTCCTCGAAGCGCAAGAAGAATGAATGCCCTGACTTCTGCAGAGGCCGTATCCCTGTAAATGCTTCACGGCCAATGCAGACGTCAGATTGACCATGCAGCGCCTTTTAGGATATGTTGAATCAGGTGCTAGAGCTGTTCTGGAACAAAATCCTGCACACATAGCAGACATCCAGGACCAAATGTTCCAACCCCTCATAAAGATTCATGCAGGGAGCCTCCTGGTCGTCTGGGGCTAGTTCACAGGAGACAGAACGGGTCAAAGGTCTTCTGAGCAGACTGATCACCGTGGTCACGTTCCCCTGCTCAGACATTGCATGCATCAACCAATGGTTGCCTGCCACGTCATCGACTGTGCCGTTAGGCACCAGATTGCTATAAAATATGTGGTTAGCTGATACGTAAAATACCTATCCAGGCGTTGTAAGATCTGGCATGTGTCAGAAATGCCTGCGCAGAGGAACGCACCATGTGTCTCCTCTCTCAGTGGCCTATTGCCCAGTAACCAACAGGCCAATAAATCACCTCCCACCATCTATCTCACAGCTCACTGGGGAGAGAGAGGAGGAGAGGAGGTTGTGATCACGTAGGAGTGTATATATTTAGCTGAGGATGCAACAAGGTGAAAGACAATGGAGTGAAGAAAGAATAAGACAGCTACAGGGCCTCATGATGATTTGTTTTGATTAGGGCTGTCCCCGACTAAAACAAGTATTGGTCGACTGAAAGTCGTCTGTTCTTTTGACAAGGTGATTGGTCGACATTTTTAAACGTGTATTCTTCCATATGTAGACACACACCATGTATGCATTGAGCTTGTCTGATGCTTTAATAAGCACACCGTTTGATGAAATAAGACACACACGACACAAGAGGGAGCCAGAGATCAAGATAACCAGAAGTAAAAAACCTTAACCTGTCCCGACCATCCTCCGCCCGCTCCTAATGGCTTTCGCAGATTCTTCCTCTACTCTCCTGAAGTTGCCGGTAATAGGCTACACCCGGAGTCAGCAAACTTTCTCATGTGGAATGCCAATTTATCTTACCATTTCTACCAAACTGTGTGCCAGTTCTGGTTTTCATATGCACATTTTCGTGAAACAGTTTCATTTCATTTATAATAACGTCTTCATATCTCAAAATCATTGTCATGTGGTTAATAAAAATTATATCCAAATCTAAATGAAAATGACACAAACCTAAAAAGTAACTTCTATTGCCAACTACTGTATGTAAAAATAGCCGATAAAGCCAAATAGTAACAACACTGCAGCCTGCAGGTAGAAAATATCCTGATAAAAAAATAAATATCCTGTAAATCACATTGGCTACGCATGGCCTGTCTGCAACCAACTTGAAACATTCAACTTGGGTCTGAGTTTGCAAAGCTGTCATCAAGGCAAAGGGTGGCTACTTTGAAGAATCTCAAATATAAAATATATTTTGATTTGTTTAACACTCTTTTGGTTACTACATGATTCCATATGTGTTATTTCATAGTTTTGATGTCTTCACTATTATTCTACAATGTAGAAAATAGTAAAAATAAAGAAAAACTCTTGAATGAGTAGGTGTGTCCAAACTTTTGACTGGTACTGTATATATATATATATACAGTATATACATATATGCTACTGCAACAACAACAAAAAAATCTTGGTTGACTAACAGCCTATCGACTTGTCGACTAATTGTGGTCAGCCCTAGTTTTGATGATTTGTTTAAATTCTTCTCCTCCTTTCTCCCTTCTTTCTCTCCAACTCCCTTACTTCCTTTCACTCTCTCTTCTACTCCTTTCTTCCCACTCTGCTCTCTCCATTCCTCCTCTACCTCTCCTCATCCTTCCTGTACACCTCCACTCTACCTCTCTTCATCCTTCCTGTACACCTCCACTCTACCTCTCTTCATCCTTCCCGTACACCTCCACTCTACCTCTCTTCATCCTTCCCGTACACCTCCACTCTACCTCTCTTCATCCTTCCCGTACACCTCCACTCTACCTCTCTTCATCCTTCCCGTACACCTCCACTCTACCTCTCTTCATCCTTCCCGTACACCTCCACTCTACCTCTCTTCATCCTTCCCGTACACCTCCACTCTACCTCTCTTCATCCTTCCCGTACACCTCCACTCTACCTCTTCATCCTTCCCGTACATCTCCACTCTACCTCTCTTCATCCTTCCCGTACACCTCCACTCTACCTCTCTTCATCCTTCCCGTACACCTCCACTCTACCTCTCTTCATCCTTCCCGTACACCGCCACTCTACCTCTCTTCATCCTTCCCGTACACCTCCACTCTACCTCTCTTCATCCTTGCCGTACACCTCCACTCTACCTCTCTTCATCCTTCCCGTACACCTCCACTCTACCTCTCTTCATCCTTACCGTACACCTCCACTCTACCTCTCTTCATCCTTCCCGTACACCTCCACTCTACCTCTCTTCATCCTTCCCGTACACCTCCACTCTACCTCTCTTCATCCTTCCCGTACACCTCCACTCTACCTCTCTTCATCCTTCCCGTACACCTCCACTCTACCTCTCTTCATCCTTCCCGTACACCTCCACTCTACCTCTCTTCATCCTTCCCGTACACCTCCACTCTACCTCTCTTCATCCTTCCCGTACACCTCCACTCTACCTCTCTTCATCCTTCCCGTACACCTCCACTCTACCTCTCTTCATCCTTCCCGTACACCTCCACTCTACCTCTCTTCATCCTTCCCGTACACCTCCACTCTACCTCTCTTCATCCTTCCCGTACACCTCCACTCTACCTCTTCATCCTTCCCGTACATCTCCACTCTACCTCTCTTCATCCTTCCCGTACACCTCCACTCTACCTCTCTTCATCCTTCCCGTACACCTCCACTCTACCTCTCTTCATCCTTCCCGTACACCTCCACTCTACCTCTCTTCATCCTTCCCGTACACCGCCACTCTACCTCTCTTCATCCTTCCCGTACACCTCCACTCTACCTCTCTTCATCCTTCCCGTACACCTCCACTCTACCTCTCTTCATCCTTACCGTACACCTCCACTCTACCTCTCTTCATCCTTACCGTACACCTCCACTCTACCTCTCTTCATCCTTCCCGTACACCTCCACTCTACCTCTCTTCATCCTTCCCGTAACGCTCCACTCTACCTCTCTTCATCCTTCCCGTACACCTCCACTCTCCCTCTCTTCATCCTTCCCGTACACCTCCACTCTACCTCTCTTCATCCTTCCCGTACACCTCCACTCTACCTCTCTTCATCCTTCCTGTACACCTCCACTCTACCTCTCTTCATCCTTCCCGTACACCTCCACTCTACCTCTCTTCATCCTTCCCGTACCTCTCCACTCTCCCTCTCTTCATCCTTACCGTACCACTCCACTCTACCTCTCTTCATCCTTACCGTACACCTCCACCCCCTCTCTCTTCATCCTTACCGTACACCTCCACTCTACCTCTCTTCATCCTTACCGTACACCTCCACTCTACCTCTCTTCATCCTTCCTGTACACCTCCACTCTACCTCTCTTCATCCATCCCGTACACCTCCACTCTACCTCTCTTCATCCTTCCCGTACACCTCCACTCTACCTCTCTTCATCCTTCCCGTACACCTCCACTCTACCTCTCTTCATCCTTCCCGTACCTCTCCACTCTACCTCTCTTCATCCTTACCGTACACCTCCACTCTACCTCTCTTCATCCTTACCGTACACCTCCACCCCCTATCTCTTCATCCTTACCGTACACCTCCACTCTACCTCTCTTCATCCTTACCGTACACCTCCACTCTACCTCTCTTCATCCTTACCGTACACCTCCACTCTACCTCTCTTCATCCTTACCGTACCTCTCCACTCTACCTCTCTTCATCCTTACCGTACACCTCCACTCTACCTCTCTTCATCCTTACCGTACACCTCCACTCTACCTCTCTTCATCCTTCCCGTACACCTCCACTCTACCTCTCTTCATCCTTCCCGTACACCTCCACTCTACCTCTCTTCATCCTTACCGTACACCTCCACTCTACCTCTCTTCATCCTTCCCGTACACCTCCACTCTAACTCTCTTCATCATTCCCGTACACCTCCACTCTACCTCTCTTCATCCTTCCCGTACACCTCCACTCTACCTCTCTTCATCCTTCCCGTACACCTCCACTCTACCTCTCTTCATCCTTACCGTACACCTCCACTCTACCTCTCTTCATCCTTCCCGTACACCTCCACTCTACCTCTCTTCATCCTTACCGTACATCTCCACTCTACCTCTCTTCATCCTTACCGTACACCTCCACTCTACCTCTCTTCATCCTTACCGTACCACTCCACTCTACCTCTCTTCATCCTTACCGTACACCTCCACTCTACCTCTCTTCATCCTTACCGTACACCTCCACTCTACCTCTCTTCATCCTTACCGTACACCTCCACTCTACCTCTCTTCATCCTTACCGTACACCTCCACTCTAACTCTCTTCATCCTTACCGTACACCTCCACTCTACCTCTCTTCATCCTTACCGTACACCTCCACTCTACCTCTCTTCATCCTTACCGTACACCTCCACTCTACCTCTCTTCATCCTTACCGTACACCTCCACTCTACCTCTCTTCATCCTTACCGTACCTCTCCACTCTACCTCTCTTCATCCTTACCGTACACCTCCACTCTACCTCTCTTCATCCTTCCCGTACACCTCCACTCTACCTCTCTTCATCCTTCCCGTACACCTCCACTCTACCTCTCTTCATCCTTCCCGTACACCTCCACTCTACCTCTCTTCATCCTTCCCGTACACCTCCACTTTACCTCTCTTCATCCTTCCCGTACACCTCCACTCTACCTCTCTTCATCCTTCCCGTACACCTCCACTCTACCTCTCTTCATCCTTCCCGTACACCTCCACTCTACCTCTCTTCATCCTTCCCGTACACCTCCACTCTACCTCTCTTCATCCTTACCGTACACCTCCACTCTACCTCTCTTCATCCTTACCGTACACCTCCACTCTACCTCTCTTCATCCTTACCGTACATCTCCACTCTACCTCTCTTCATCCTTACCGTACACCTCCACTCTACCTCTCTTCATCCTTACCGTACACCTCCACGTTACCTCTCTTCATCCTTACCGTACACCTCCACTCTCTCTCTCTTCATCCTTACCGTACACCTCCACTCTACCTCTCTCTTCCCACCTCTTTCCCACTCTCTCTCCCTCTCCTCTCTTCTCCACTCTACCTTTAATTCCTAGCAGATCGATATTGGCCGTCTCAGCAGCCTGTTCCAGCTCTGATTTATCCCTGAGTAGATCAATGGCTCTGTGTTTCTCCTCCCTGATGGATCAATGGCTCTGTGTTCCTCCTCCCTGATGGATCAATGGATCTGTGTTCCTCCTCCCTGATGGATCAATTGATCTGTGTTCCTCCTCCCTGAGCAGATCAATGGCTCTGTTCCTCCTCCCTGAGCAGATCAATGGATCTGTGTTCCTCCTCCCTGATGGATCAATGGATCTGTGTTCCTCCTCCCTGAGCAGATCAATGGATCTGTGTTCCTCCTCCCTGAGCAGATCAATGGATCTGTGTTCCTCCTCCCTGAGCAGATCAATGGATCTGTGTTCCTCCTCCCTGATGGATCAATGGCTCTGTGTTCCTCCTCCCTGAGCAGATCAATGGCTCTGTGTTCCTCCTCCCTGAGCAGATCAATGGATCTGTGTTCCTCCTCCCTGAGCTGATCAATGTTTCTCTGTTCTTCCTCCCTGAGCAGATCAATGGCTCTGTGTTCCTCCTCCCTGAGCAGATCAATGGCTCTGTGTTCCTCCTCCCTGAGAAGATCAATGGCTCTGTGTTCCTCCTCCCTGAGCAGATCAATGGCTCTGTGTTCCTCCTCCCTGAGCAGATCAATGGCTCTGTGTTCCTCCTCCCTGAGCAGATCAATGGCTCTGTGTTCCTCCTCACTGATGGATTACAAGCAGAAGCATCGACACCTCCGCAGCTCATTACTGATGCGCCAAGGTTGACTCAGCAGCTAACCCCTCCATAGGCTCAGTCAGTCACGCTATACAGCTACTACGACCAGAGCCCCTATACAGCATACTAACCTGGCCCTGGGCAGGTAAAACAGACCAGAGCCCCTATACAGCATACTAACCTGGCCCTGGGCAGGTGAAACAGACCAGAGCCACAATACAGCATACTAACTGTCACGCCCTGACTTTAGTTATATTTGGTTTCTTTATTATTTGGTTAGGTCAGGGTGTGACAAGGGAGGTTTGTTTAGTTTTTGTATTGTCTATGGGTTTTTGTCTTGTCTAGGGGTAATTAGGTTGATGGTGGCCTGGATGGGTTCCCAATCAGAGACAGCTGTTTATCGTTGTCTCTGATTGGGGAGCCTATTTAGGTTGCCATTTTCCAAGTTGGTTTTGTGGGTAGTTGTCCTTGTTAGTTGCCTGGATGCACTACGTTGGCGTCACGTGTCGGTTTGATATTTATTGTTTTGTTGGCGACATCGTTAAATAAATAAGTATGTACGCTCAAAACGCTGCGCCTTGGTCCACTCCTTTAAACGGCCGTGACACTAACCTGGCCCTGGGCAGGGGAAACGAAACAAACACCAAACAGACACGCCCCAACTCAAAACAAATCAGGTCACCAAGACCAGTAAAACTTTTATCATCTTGATATACCCACACATGCAATCAACAATAAATAAAGTCATACCTGGCAGGTATAGTCATGTCTTATCATCCCAGAAACACATCAATAGCTCAGTCAGACACAGCTAGGCTGTACTATACTGTATCCCTCTGTTCTTCTCTGGGTTGACCTCTGCCACCTTTTACCTGGTCCTGTGTTCCCTGGTCCTGTGTTCCCTGTTCCTGTGTTCTCTGTTCCTGTGTTCCCTGGCCCCGTGCCAGCTTTTCATGGCTATAAAGCAAGGCGCTGTTCTGAATAATGGATTGAGGGAGGCTGCATAATTCATACTATCTCTCTCCTGTATGGTTGGTGTCACCTCTCATACCCTGACTACACCGCACGCGACACGAGCGTTGCAAAATACATTTTGATATCTATATTATTCAATTATTGCACCCACACTGTTCGCGCGCGCCAACGAGCGTCTGCGTTGCCAAGGGCTAAAATAGAAGTTAGTTCTATTTGTGACGCAGATCGCACTGCAAGTCCTGCCTCTCCCATCTCCTCATTGGTTTATAGAAGCAGGTACCCACGTGCCATTTCCTCATTGGTTATATCCACGTGGGTGACTGAAAGATGAACGAGGTCGGTGGCGGTAATACACCTAATTTATGAAAGTTGCCAATTGCAATATAAAGTCCAGAGAAGAAAAAGCCTGGAAAGAGGAGAGATGACTAGAAACGATTCGGTTGACCATTTTGTGTGTGGATTAATTATCGGAGTAGAGGACCTTGTGCATTTCAGGTAAAATAACAACTCAATGTTTATATCCCAGGACAAATTAGCTAGCAACAGCAAGCTAGCTAAATAGGACAAATTAGCTAGCAAGTGCAAGCTAGCTAGCTAAATAGCCATAAATGTTTAATGCTTTTCGACCTGTCGTCAAATTAATGTAATTGGTTCAGAGTATGATTTGATATTTTAACCTGAGTTTCGAGATCGCGTTTGGTGTGGGGGGACAAAATACATTTATGCACGATGGCGCAAGCGCGCAGCCGGTTTGTGTTCCGTGTCAGCAGACACCCTGCCTCTGTGGCGTGGTGACCGTATTACCACCACACTGGCGGTCACAAGTCATGAATGCAGTCAAATTCCACGTGGTTGTTTAGTCATGGTAATTAGGCTTCTCCAAGCTCTGATGCTGCTGACGATCATTAGTAGCCTACCAAACTTGCTAACAGCCTGGTACTCAGCACTCTATGGTCCCTCTAATCACTTTGACATCAATGCAAATGTAATCGAAAATCTAATCAAACACTTCATGAGCTCATGTTGCGCAACATTTCTATAGGCTATGCTATTGTGTGAGAAAACAGAGTGATGGCCTCTATTAAAAAGAGGAGAATCCCATCAGTTTTCTATAGGCTAGGCCTAATATATTTATTTCTCAACTTTCCTAATATTAAGCACATTACTTGTCTTTACAACAGGAGTATAGCCTACCTGACTGGCATGAAAATGAACCACAGGAAAAGTGTCCTCCATTCGCTATTTAAGTGCATAGATGACATGTATCCCCCCCCCCCCCCCCCCCCCGTTTCAAGCCATATGCGTAATAATGGTCCATTCTAAATCAAAACAAATGTCACACATTATTTAGTATATATAAAGACAAGATTAAATCAAGAATAGTCTGATGGGTGACAATATTAGCCTATCAATTTATATAGTATATATTATCACTTGTGAACGATGCCAAGCATAAGGCAAGAAACAATGCATACCTTTTTTTAGCGACTTTTTCAAATCATAGTCCCAGACCTGTAGCCTAGCCCATATTTGATTAATGTTTTATTTAACTAAGCAAGTCAGTTAAGAACAAATTGTTATTTACAATGACGGCCTACCCTGGCCAAACTCTAACCCGGATGACGCTGGGCCATTTGTGTGCCACCCTATGGGACTCCCAATTACGGTCGGTTGTGATACAGCCTGGAATCGAACCAGGGTCTGTAGTGATGCCTCTAGCACTGAGATGCAGTTCCTTAGACTGCTGCGACACTTGGGAGCCCATAGGCCTCTATGTTAAACGTTCTGATGTGTTGCGTCAGCCTTATAGTGTAAAAAATGTTTTTTGACGCTAGTGGTTGTATTCATTTGGGATCTATCGCATCCCACAACTGTCCCAGACTATGTTTGGAATATTTATTTATCGGACAGAATCGGGCAACTTTTGTACTATGGGAGATAGTAGATTGACATAAGCTAGTGCTTTTGCTGTTTGTTAGGCCTACTCATCTTGTTGGCTAACGAAAAGTAAATGTGGACAGTTCTAATATCTTCAATAGGCGCCTCGGAAATGGATAGGACGTGTGCGTATGTGTATGTCTTCACTTGTAGCCTGTGAGAAAGACCCAATCACGTGATGGAGAGCCATGTGAGTGAGAGGACCTTCGAAGCACGCAGCACAAAGGGAGAAGGGAATTAAAATTATTATATTCAGCCCAAGGAGGGCACAACGGCTACTGGCCGCGGGAAAAAAAGGCATTACAGCCACACAAGGGGATTGCGCCGGGAAATCCGAGGCATTGTCAAGTGCTTGTCAAATTGTGAAAAAGAGACTGATGAAGTGTGTACAGCCTGCACAAAAAAACAAAGCAGAGCTCATGCCTTTCATGCAACTTTTTTCAAATCATCATTAGAGTCGTGTCATGCAGATTTAGAATGTATTAGAATGTATTAAAAATCCAACCTTAAGCATTTACGGGTACCTGCTTCTTTGTTAACTGCTCAACAAAGAATGTGCACACTCCCTCAAATCGTTTGGAGAAGATATCCTTTCTATTTTATTCAGCTTTGTTCAGTTGTATTCTTCATACTATAAAATAATGCCATGGAATTCTAAGCAAATCTTGTCTGCTAAATGAACTAGTGTAGCCCACAGCTATATGGCATAGCCAGATCAGGACAACTCAGAGTATGCTATTCTGTTCTTCTGAAATAGACTACATTTCCTTCATATCATGCTTCTTTAGACCAGTCTAAAATACATAATGGATTTGTTGTGAAGGTGTACGCTATATTACATGGATTTATTACACTTTTTAAAAAGTAGATTTTCCAAAGGTCTGCATCAGTGGAAGCCAGGAGATGCTAAATGTGTTTATGTTAATTAACGGTCAATTACCGTGAGACCGGCAGTTATTTGCTTGACAATCACCGGCTAACAAAATGTTGTGTCTGCCACAGTCCTAATTATGATGTCCACCAATTGAATGTGACAGTCAGATAGCGACGCTCAGTTTTTCTTGTTTTGGCTTATGGTTTTGACTATTTGTAAAACAGGCATACAAAGTCAGTCATGTGACTAAAAATAAGCTAACTACAAACTCAGACAGCCCACTTGAAGGTCCCACCCTCTGAACACTTCTTGGTGAATCGAAGGTTCCCCCATCGCCCCCCAGTCTCCCTGTGTTGATTCGTTGCCCCTCCCATTATGATGTCAGGAAAGCATTACCTACAGAGCAGCGCCGTCTGACCGTCTGACCCCTACGAGGTGCCATGGCTGTCCCTGTTCCTAAGGTGACCTCTAGCCAGGTCGTTTACTTCCTGGTCAAGGTTGACCTGCAGGTCTGCTGGGGTGGCCAGTGGGTCCAGTTACCAAGGCGATGGAGTGAACAATGAGTAGAGGAGTGAAAGCCTCTTTCCTACAGCACAAGGTGGGGTAGTAATCCTCTCAGTGTCTGCTCTGCAACTTCCTCTACCTGCTAATCCATACACTGATAATCCTACAGGTGAGACCAGAGACGGCATAATACATTTATACCTAATCACATATACTGTACTGTTCACGCATGCACACACACACACTTACACTCCCATACACACATTCACATAAAGCTAAAAAAAAAAAAAAAACATAGTAGTACCCACTATTACAGTGGCAATGCATTTACACATGCAATGGCCCAACATGCAGTTAACTACTCGCCCGCTCACCCTCTCACTCACTCACTCTCGCCCAACTCAACAGTCAACCCAAACACATGCATGCATCTACGTATGTGCATGGTTAAGGCATGCCATGTGCATACGCATGGGACACAAGTAAGTGTGCTTTATTTACATATACAGTTGAAGTTGGAAGTTTACATACACTTAGGTTGGAGTCATTAAAACTTGTTTTTCAACCACTCCACAAATGTCTTGTTAACAAACTATAGTTTTGGCAAGTCCGTTAGAACATCTATTTTGTGCATGACACAAGTCATTTTTCCAACAATTGTTTACAGACAGATTATTTCACTTATAATTCACTGTATCACAATTCCAGTGGGTCAGAAGTTTACATACACTAAGTTGACTGTGCCTTTACAGCTTGGAAAATTCCAGAAAATTATGTCATGGATTTAGAAGCTTCTGATAGGCTAATTGACATCATTTGAGTCAATTGGAGGTGTACCTGTGGATGTATTTCAAAGCCTATCTTCAAACTCAGTGCCTCTTTGCTTGACATCATGGGAAAATCAAATGAAATCAGCCAAGACCTCATAAAAAGTTTTGTAGACCTCCACAAGTCTGGTTCATCCTTGGGAGCAATTTCCAAATGCCTGAAGGTACCACATTCATCTGTACAAACAATAGTACGCAAGTATAAACACCATGGGACCGCGCAGCCGTCATACCGTTCAGGAAGGAGACGCGTTCTGTCTCCTAGAGATGAACGTACTTTGGTGCGAAAAGTGCAAATCAATCCCAGAACAATAGCAAAGGACCTTGTGAAGATGCTGGAGGAAACAGGTACAAAGGTATCTATATCCACAGTAAAACGAGTCCTATATCGACATAACCTGAAAGGCCGCTCAGCAAGGAAGAAGCCACTGCTCCAAAACTGCCATAAAAAGCCAGAGTACGGTTTGCAACTGCACATGGGGACAAAGATCGTACTTTTCGGAGAAATGTCCTCTGGTCTGATGAAACAAAAATAGAACTGTTTGGCCATAATGACCATCGTTATGTTTGGAGGAAAAAGGGGGAGGCTTGCAAGACGAAGAATACCATCCCAACCGTGAAGCACGGGGGTGGCAGCATCATGTTGTGGGGGTGCATTGCTGCAGGAGGGACTGGTGCACTTCACAAAATAGATGGCATGAAAATTATGTGGATATATTGAAGCAACATCTCAAGACATCAGTCAGGAAGTTAAAACTTGGTCGCAAATGGATCTTCCAAATGGACAATGACCCCAAGCATATTTCCAAAGTTGTGGCAAAATGGCTTAAGGACAACAAAGTCAAGGTATTGGAGTGGCCATCACAAAGCCCTGACTTTAATCATATAGACAATTTGTGGGCAGAAATGAAAAAGCATGTGCGAGCAATGAGGTCTACAAACCTGACTCAGTTACACCAGTTCTGTCAGGAGGAATGGCCCAAAATTCACCCAACTTATTGTGGGAAGCTTGTGGAAGGCTACCTGAAACGTTTGACCCAAGTTAAACAATTTAAAGGCAATGCTACCAAATACTAATCGAGTGTATGTAAACTTCTGACCCACTGGGAATGTGATGAAAGAAATCATTCTCTCTACTATTGTTCTGACATTTCACATTCATAAAATAAAGTGGTGATCCTAACTGACCTAAGACAGGGAATTTTTACTAGGCTTAAATGTGAAAAACTTAGTTTAAATGTATTTGGCTAAGGTGTATGTAAACTTCCGACTTCAACTGTATGTGACCATGTTCTTGTGTGTGTTTTGTGTGTCTGTCTATATGTGTACAAGAGTGAATACATGGTGGTTTATACAGTATGTGTATATGTGATCGAATGTCAAGTCTATTTACTACGAGCACATAAAGTCACTGTGCAGACAGGCAGACCAGCCTAGTCCAGCGGTCACCAGCTCTGGTCCTAGAAAGTCATGTGCCTCTAGTATCAGGGTTAGTGACCACCACTATGCTCTAGTACAGGGTTGGGGTTCATTTTCAATTGAAATTCACTCCTTGAATTGATTGGCCCCGAGCGCTGCGCTAGTCATTAAAGGTTACTATTCCAGTGCATGCACTAGTGAACTCCAAGCAGTGAGGGGCGCCAGCCAGGCCAGCCTGTGAACTCCAAGCAGTGAGGGGCGCCAGCCAGGCCAGCCTGTGAACTCCAAGCAGTGAGGGCCGCCAGCCAGGCCAGCCTGTGAACTCCAAGCAGTGAGGGGCGCCAGCCAGGCCAGCCTGTGAACTCCAAGTAGTGAGGGGCGCCAGCCAGGCCAGCCTGTGTAAGACAAGACTCTAACTCACTTCTGTCACACCTGTCAGTGAGGCGAGAGCGCATGGCGAGAGCGCCGACGCCCCGCTCCAGGTCCAGGTGGTCAGTGGTCTCCTACTGACTAATGGGAGTCAACACTAACTGCTCTGGGGGAGACAGAACCACCAGCCGTGGGACGGGAGACAAAGATAAGGGAGTAGGCCACCAGCCGTGGGACGGGAGACAAAGATAAGGGAGTAGGCCACCAGCCGTGGGACGGGAGACAAAGATAAGGGAGTAGGCCACCAGCCGTGGGACAGGAGACAAAGATAAGGGAGTAGGCCACCAGCCGTGGGACGGGAGACAAAGATAAGGGAGTAGGCCACCAGCCGTGGGACAGGAGACAAAGATAAGGGAGTAGGCCACCAGCCGTGGGACAGGAGACAAAGATAAGGGAGTAGGCCACCAGCCGTGGGACAGGAGACAAAGATAAGGGAGTAGGCCACCAGCCGTGGGACGGGAGACAAAGATAAGGGAGTAGGCCACCAGCCGTGGGACGGGAGACAAAGATAAGGGAGTAGGCCACCAGCCGTGGGACGGGAGACAAAGATAAGGGAGTAGGCCACCAGCCGTGGGACGGGAGACAAAGATAAGGGAGTAGGCCACCAGCCGTGGGACGGGAGAGAACAACACAGAGAGTCAGTAACGCAATGCCACTATTGTCCGGGGCCGGCCACACACAACAACACACGTGTGAGTAAGTCATCGATGTGTGTGTGTGAAGGAGTTCAGGTGTGAGTCTAGAAGAGGCAATTGATTGTGTGTGTGTGTGTGCCTGCGTGTTTTTGTAGACTGTGTGTGTGTGTGTTTCTACTTGTGAATGCTGTTGGAATGTCGTTGACATTGTCTTGAGTACCATGAAGGTTGTACAACAGTGCTTCTCTGTGGCCAACTGATCACATTGCCTCCTGAAGCTTTTCTGCAGCTCATTATATTTGTTCCCTAGACTGACCGTGCCAGCCACACGTCCATCCAGAGACCATTCATTCCCCAAATGGTATCCTTAACAACCTAGCAGCCATGACAACCAGGAATTATACACTATATATAAAAAGGTATGTGGATACCCATTCAAATTAGTTGATTCGGCTATTTCAGCCACACCCGTTGCTGACAGGTGTATAGTATCGAGCATACAGCCATGCAATCTCCATAGACAAACGTTGGCAGTAGAATGGCCTTACTGAATAGCTCAGTGACTTTCAACGTGGCACCGTCATAGGATGCCACCATTTGTCAAATTTCTGCCCAGCTAAAGCTGCCCCGGTCAACTGGAAGTGCTGTTATTTTGAAGTGTAAACGTCTAGGAGCAACAACGGCTCATCTGCGAACTGGTAGGCCACACAAGCTCACAGAATGTGCCCGCTGAGTGCTGAAGCATGTAGCCCGTAAAAATCATCTGTCCTCGGTTGAAACACTCACTACGGAGTTCCAATCTGCTTCTCGAAATGGGTTTCCATGGCCGGGAAGCCGCACACAAGCCTAAGATCACCATGCGCAATGCCAAGCGTCGGCTGGAGTGGTGTAAAGCTCACCGCCATTGGACTCTGGAGCAGTGGAAACGCGTTCTCTGGAATGATGAATCACGCTTCACCATCTGGTAGTAAGATTTGGGGTTTGGCGGATGTCAGGAGAACGCTACCTGCCCCAATGCCTAGTGACAACTGTAAAGTTTGGTGGAGGAGGAATAATGGTCTGGGGTTGTTTTTCATGGTTCAGGCCCCTTAGTTCCAGTGAAGGGAAATCTTAACGCTACAGCATACAATGACATTCTAGACGATTCTGTGCTTCCCACTTTGTGGCAACAGTTTGGGGAAGGCCCTTTCCTGTTTCAGCATGACAATGCCCCCGTGCACAAAGCGAGGTCCATACAGAAATATTTTGTCAAAATAGGTGTGGAAGAACTTGACTAGCCTGCACAGAGCCCTGACCTCAATCCCATTGGGATGAATTGGAACGCAGACTGCAAGCCAGGTCTAATCGCCCAACATCAGCGCCCGACCGCACTAATGCTCTTGTGGCTGAATGGAAGCAAGTACCCGGCAGCAATGTTCCAACATCTAGTGGAAAGCCTTCCCAGAAGAGTGGAGACTGATATTTTCCACCTTTATTTAACCAGGTAGGCAAGTTGAGAACAAGTTCTCATTTACAATTGCGACCTGGCCAAGATAAAGCAAAGCGTTTCGACACATACAACAACACAGAGTTACACATGGAGTAAAACAAACATACAGTCAATAATACAGTAGAAAAATAAGTCTATATACTATGTGAGCAAATGAGGTGAGATAAGGGAGGTAAAGGCAAAATATGATGTAGCAGCAAAGGGGGGACCAACTCCATATTAATGCCCATGATTTTGGAATGAGATGTTCCAAGAGAAGGTGTGCATATACTTTTGGTCATGTAGTGTATGTCCCCAAAAAGACCTGCCTCAGACACACAGACAATAGCCTGATTCATATCATTATATCTTTATACATGGTAAACAAACCACACTTCTCTGGGGACTGTACACACACAGAATAGTAATGCGGCGGCAGGTATCCTGGCGGTTAGGAACATTGGGACAGTAACCAAAAGGTTGCTGGATCGAATCCCGAGCAAATTAATTAAACCTAATTGCTCCTGGGTAGCTGTCAATAATGTCTGACCCCTGACCCCACTCTCTGAGTGTGTCTCAGGGAGAGTGGGATATGCAAAAAACACATTCCCATCTCACACCTTACAGGTTACTCACTTGTACATACAATGAAACAACACTATATACGCAACCCCTTACTATTATATAATCAGTGAAGAACTGTCAACATCTCCCTTAAATGTCACTGGGGGGGGGGGGGTCCGTTAATAGGTCTATAGGGATAGTATGAGTGTTTGTTCCCGGATGTGTCTTCCTGTCTTGACTCCTGGGTCCTGACTGTCCTGATTAACCCAGAATAAAAGTAATTTTCTGTCAATATCAGCCTTCCCTGGAGTCCCTCACTAGAACCTGCTGGAGGAAAAACAGTCAGTCACACACAAACACCTGCCACAATGCACTTGTGCCAGTTACTTGTGCCAGTCACTCAAGGTCGTTCAGCCACGTGCATACCCTCTTCCGGGACAATCCCTCCAAAGCCCAACTGGAGCATCGGCAAACACAAACTCATATTTGGCTGCATCACTGCCAAACCTGCCCCAGCTATCTCCCAAAACCCTGACCTCCTCCCCTCTAATCCCTGCAGCCTTGACCCAAAACCTCTTATAGCAGTCACTCCCTGACACGGTCAAAACGCCAATAATCAAGCTAGGATTGTCCATGTGTACATAGGCTAGAGTCCGTGGATAAAATGATTATGCGCTGTGTGGGGAGTACTGTGCAATGATGCTTTCTGCTGTCCCTGTAACGCATAGAGGGCAAAAGCGCATCTGTGACGCATTGTTTTTTTTCGGGGACAAAAGCCCAATGAATAGCCCCAAAAGACCAATCACTATTCTGCACCAGTATACAGGCCCAGATAATGTCTCTATGATGTAGCCTAAACTAGCACAGATTTCGTGTTCAACTGCGTGGGTCCCGCGTGACCTTAACAGGTGAGATGGCCTTCCCGCCAGGGGCTTAGAATAAGATCCCTTAGTCACGTTGCCTTTAAGTAACGACCGTGTTAAACAACGGGCTCTCCGGTCCCCGCTAACCTACACTAACCTCCTCTCCATCTACCGGTATTTACTGAATTATTTCTGCACAGCATAATTACGCACAGTACGCTACGCTATACAAAGCATTCGACACTGACTCAGTTGAAGCGCTGAGGCCACAACCCGAGTCAGTCCGTGCCAATAGAAAATCAGCCCTGACTGTGTAGCCTATGACAGGGTCCACCGCCTCCGTGCCGCAGTCCTGGGATAAACAAGGCCATCCCAACCCCTGTAGTCCCAATAATATAGCCTAAAGCACATATATAATAGGACAGATTGCACAAATTGTCATTAGAATCAATCAATCCGTCCTCGTCGCAATGTTTATGTCGCTGCCAGTTCAACCCCTATAATTACCCATGGAGCTGTACTAGCCTACTGTAGACTACAGTACATGCGTCGTCCCCTCTAGCCACGCTTACCACCCTCGCTGTGGATCTTCGATCGCCGGTTGAAATACATCCTGAACTTGTGCGGGTCTGTATCAGGCTGGAAGAGGGCGTCCGAGGCACTGGCATGCTCGTGGCTCACTGTCACAGCGGGGAATGCGGGCCCGGGACAAGGCTGCATTCGCTCGGAGATGAATCATAACCGACCAGTAGGACGAGGGACCGTGGTAGGTCGACTCAGCAGCGACGAGGGCGCGCATATATGCCATGTGTTCGTGCGGCTTCGTCCTCAGCCAAACTCACAAAAAGGCTAACCTCGTTCCTTCGTTCAGACTCACTTTGCTTCAACTGGATATGCATGTAACCAATGTGTCCCATAAATTAATAGTCTAACATGTCATGTGTAAAAATAACCTAGTAACGCAGTAGCCATAGGCTGCAGGAGGCCAACACTGCAGAGCTAGGTTAAATAGCATGCTAAATGGGTGTAGGGAATATGACTATTAGCACGATGGTCATTTAATATTTGGATATTTAAAAAATGAAGTGTTACATTCATCTAATTTCATAGGCCTAGGAGTAATTTGTAGCCTAGAGAGAAAGTCAAATTAAAAGACAGGGAGAAAAACCATCACACTGGGTTATGTCGTGTCATAGGAGGAGATGTGGATAAAACCAGTGGTTCTGTGTGAGGAACACAAACACAAAGTCACACAAAATAACTCCAGGCATAACAAAGCTGTATTTAATTCCATTGTTAGAGCAGAGAAGAAAACCCTTGTATATTTATATTACACAGTAACAGAACACATTAATCTTAACAGTTTATTGTTTTAATCTCATCACATAACAATAAGTATTCAATATCTCAAATTATGTTTTTGATCTCATTAAATAGGAACAGAATAAATACTAAATTCTGAATTCGATGGCCACGGACCCTCCCACTCGGTCTTAGATTAACATTCGGGTGACTGATTAATGCTGCTAAATCATATGACATTCTGTTTTGTCACTTCCTTCAGCTCTACCGCACACACACACTTATTCATCACACTCACAGCTCCACAGTGCACGTACGCTCAGATTCTGCAGTATACAAAGAGCAATATTACCCAATTATCACACCCCTGTCTCATGGGTCTGCATGACAAAAGTCAGGATTCAAATGACAGAAAACCCCTGCCTTACCTGGACACCAATAACACTGGCCTCCAGTTCTCACCATGTTGTACTGTGGTGAATACTGCCCCTGGTGGTAACATGGTGATACTGCATGCAGGAAGAGCCTATTGAGATCTAGGCCAGGCTAATGGAGGAAGAAATCTGTTGTTCACTGATCTGAAAGGATTGGATAGATATAGAAAATGGTTGAGTGGAGCCGGAACCATTTTGCTTTCACCTATTCATTCCTTTCAGGTTTGTGAACATGGAAATCAGGCCATGACAGGCAGGTTCTACCAGAGCTGGGACTTTAAAACACAGACGTTAGAGGAGTGGGAGGTGATGAACTACTTTTTAATTAAGGGGGTATCTCTAGACCGAGGGTAGAGAGACAGAATACTACTGAGCAGATACTCTATTTCCCAACAGAGGAACTAATCATTGATGCCAAGGAGTAAACATGGGAGAACGAACAGCACTATAATGTTTAAAAATGTAACTATGAAAAACAGTCCTTCCTTCCCTCCATGTTATTGCACAACTCCTTGTCTAGCATCAACATTATTGGCCTGTCTCTGTAACAGACAAGTCCTACTACAAGTGCTTGCTGCTAAATCACACACTTTCCTGATCATCTTTTGCTTTAGATGTTTCTTTCTGACTTGGGGTACTAATATTTTAGTGTCAAAGGCTGTAACGGAATGAAATGTTGAACATCCACTGTGGATCTGTGGGGTTAGATGGCTAGGTTGAAATATACTGAACAGGTGGGCAGACAACAGGATCCTTGGGACCACTGACCAAGTGAAAACTCATTCAAAAGTCAGAATACATGACAGCCTTTGTCCACACAACGTCAAATCATAGAGGACACTTTGAAAGGAATGTTGGAGCTTTAAAATGGAGGATTCCAATATTAGCTTTAACTTAAAATGGCTGTTTCCTGCTTCTGATTAAAATGCAAGGCGACTGAGGAGGACTTTCTCTTCTCAACCCCAAAACACAGGAGGCGGTGACATATTTACACGTTCTCAACCAAATCAAGTCCAGAGATGTGTCTGACTGATTACTGTAGTCTGGTTGTGACAGGGTGATGTCACAGCGCATCAGGTAGAGGAGCAGCAGCTGGCTATAGTAGCTCATTAGCATAAGTCCTATCTTTACATGTGGACCTCAGTGACATCATGACAGAGTGGCCAAAGAGAAACAAGGAGGAAAGAAAAGGAAAAAAAAGTGCTGAAAATAAAATAAGTCTAAAAAAATAAAGCTTTGTTAATTCTCTGCATTTATAGTTTTTTCTCCCCCCCTCAATGGATAGCGCAATGATAAATGAAAACATTAAAGCGCTATGTACATGCACCGTCCACTCCGCTCGGGCATGCTCAGTTCAGCCAACAGGTGGCAAGGTGTAGCTGGTGGCGGTCTAGGGTCAGGGGGTTCTAGAGATCAAAGGTCAGGGCAGGGTCAGTCCTGGTGCACAGGGAGGATGGGCTGCCTGCAGATGGGGCAGGTGTTGTTCTCAGAGAGCCAGCGGTCGATGCAGTGGATGTGGAACTCGTGGGCGCAGGGCAGGCGGCGCAGCTTATTCCCCTGGGCATACTCATTAATGCAGACGCTGCAGGCGCGCCCCGCCTCTCCCTCCAGGCTGGCCTGGCCGTAGGTGCGCGTGGCCAGATTATCGATCTGCTCTTTGGTCAGGCCACGAGGGTGCTCCTCATCCTCCTCATCGTTGAGCAGAAAGAAGTGGGCTAGACGCAGGATGGGCAGTGTGCCGTTTTCCACCAGGTTGTTTGTGTCCCTGGTCGTCGGCCGACCCTCATTGGGGGTGGGGACTCCACCGGCACCGCCATCACTCCCAACTAATCTCTCCTGGCCTCCTTCCTCCTCGGCCCCTGCCGCTCCCTCGGTCTCCATCTCCACCCCTCCTGCCTGACCTTCCGCCCCAGTTCCACTCTCGTTGCCGTGGCTATGGTAGGCCTGTGTGGTGGTGTTTGCGTTGGGTCCAGCAGGGTCCTGGTGACCTGGCGTGCCCCCGGTGGTCTCAGAGTCAGCCTCCGTCTCCATGAGGGAGCTGAGTTCTCCGAAGCCGGTCATGATCTGTCTGAGGATGGAGCGCAGGGCGGTGGAGCTGGGCTCCCCCAGGCCAGTCTCACTGATCCTCCTCAGAGGGATCCGGATGGTGCTGACGTAGGTCCGGATCCCGGCCCGCTCCGAGCGGGAGATGGTGCGCCGGAAGCCTCCACTGTCACTCTCGAAGGTGACGGTATTCTCGGCAGCGCGGGCCCGGGAGCGGGTACGGCTGGCGATGCTGTCTCGGTCCCGGTTCTCTCCCGGTCGGATGCGACGCACCTGCAGGTCCAGCATGATGGTGGGATGGCGGCGTACCCCTCCTGCGCCCCCCGCCCCGGCCGTGTGTGCCTCTGCCTCCTGCTCCCCTGCCTCTGGACCAGGCTCTGCTACTACAGCCGGCTCTGACACGGCCTCACCGGTCTCCATGGAGACAGAAGCAGTTCCATTGCTGGGCTCGGCAGTGTGGATATTATTAGAGCCACCATTTCCACTCCCACCATTAGGGGATAAGGTAGCGGAGTTAGGGGCTGGGTTTCTCTGAAGAGGGGAGCGGCTACGTCTCCTAGACGACCGGGAGGAAGTCCCACCTCCTGCCGCAGCCCTGCGGGTCCGGCCGCGGGAACGAGTCCTGCTGCTGCGTGGCTCACGCCCCACAGACGCCCCCTGGGGGCCAGGCTGGGGCGCTACACGGGGGCAGTCCAGGGTAGCAACACCCTCCTCCTGCCTCTCCTCTGGGGAGGAAGCTCCGCTTGGGGACTGGAGCTGTGGAGGGCTGCTTTGATCTGGAAGGGTAGGGGGGGTGATGGGGAATGGGGGGAGGTGGAGGGCTGTTGTACTCAGAGCAGTAGGGGGGGACAGGGGTGAGGTGAAGGGTGCTGGAGTCAGAGGAGGGGTGGTGGTAGTACTGCGTGTACGGCGGGTTTGAGCCCTCCTGCCCAGGGTTGCTCGAGGTGAGGGATAGGGGGAGGGCCGGGCAGGGGTGTAGGGTGAGGGGCGAGTGGAGGGGGAAGTGCGTATGGACGCCATGGATGGAGGGGGGACAGGGGACAACTCTGAGGGGTCGGGGGTGTCACTGTGCTCTCCTGGCTCTGGCTGCTCATGGTTGATGTTGATCTCCAGGCTGAAGCGGAACTCTCCACTGTTGGGGTTGGTGCGGCTGACCGCGCGCCACGTCTGGTTGCCGCTCTGGCCGCTCCGCGTGGCATTCCCGGTTCGTCGGAACGTGTTCAGCCACTCCAGCAGTGAGTCGCCATTAGACGTCTCTGCTCCCGGCTCAGCAGTACCTATACAGACAGCGGCTCGTTACTGAACTGAGTCAGTTGTAATTATCTAGTAATGCTTCAGCATACTATACAGCAGCAATTAGGTTATAAACCTTTTGAGACCCATAACATCCTGTCAAGTTTAGGTTATACGGGCTAGACACTTTAGCATCCATTTCCTCCCCTATATTCCTTCCATGCCCCTCCTAACCCTCTCTCCTCACCGCTGCTTCCCTCCTCTTCTCCGGTCTCTGTGTTTTGTGGGCGTGGTTCAGGTCGGGGCTGAGATGACACACGCTCCTTTGCCCCGTCCAGGCGCTGCCGTAGCTCCTCAGCTGTCACTTCACCTGGGGAACAACATGTCCTCTGTTAGGTCAAGATGGAGGGTGTATGATATGGGGTGGGTTATATGCTTCATTGTTGAGGGTCCAGTTCAGCCCTTAGTGGCCAACATGGAGACATTATATTATGATGTGATATTATTGTGTTATTACAAATGTTTGTGTTTTATTTTACCTTTATTTAACTAGGTAAGTCAGTTAAGAACAAATTCTTATTTACAATGACGGCCTATATTAGATTGTATTAGCAAGTCTGCATTAGTGTATTGGGTTTGGACAGGGGTGGACAACTACGCTAATCCGAGGGCTGCAGTCCTGCTGGTTTTCCTTTCTCCATGGCATTAATTAGCGCCACTGATTGGCTAGGGGGACCGGGCACGTGGCTGTCCTGATACAAATTAGCCTGTGATTTAAAAACATGGAGGAAAACCAGCAAACACCACTGCCCTGAGCGATTGGAGCGGGTTCTAGGGAGGTCAGGTGTTCTAGGTTCCTGGGGTTCTAGTGAGGTCAGGTGTTCTAGGTTCCTGGGGTTCTAGTGAGGTCAGGTGTTCTAGGTTCCTGGGGTTCTAGTGAGTTCAGGTGTTCTAGGTTCCTCTCACCAGGTGTGCCCAGCAGGTTGCTGTCTCTCATGAGGCGGTACTCTTCCTCGCTCAGATCATTGATGAAGTGATAGTACGCCTCCTCCCTTCTAAGACGCTCCGCCTGACGCCGCCGCTCGTCTCGCCCACCGGGAGGGTCCATCACCATGGAAACCGCTGGTGCACACGGAAGGGGTGATAGGGGTGTCAGAATTGTGGAACACCTGGCTGGATCTTACCAGGGCACTGCTATTGTGATGCATCCATCATTCAATCATAGGGAGCAATTGAGTTGGGATCAGACATATTTGACAGATTCTATACAACTAATGTACACATCACTGACACACTTGACAAGCATGGATTAGAACGAGGCTTTACTGATCATCCAATTCCCTGGGGAAAAACCGCAGTCCAATAGCTTCTGTGTCACGTGAAAGTAGGATTTACAGAAAGGCTATTACTCGATCAACAGAATTATGTGACTGCAACTCCCGTCGCCTTTACGTTATTAAACCGGTTTCTGTGGCCAACCTTTAGCCATGAACGATGACGACAAGTTAAAACAACAACTTCCATTTTGATGTGGAATGAGACATGGCCCGTAAGAGGTCGGCTGAGCTGACATAACAAAATTCTAACCTTCCCTGTTCCGACAGCTAGCTGGCTAACCTCGGATTCATCAGAAAAGCTATACACAACAGCATCAATGCCACTGCGATAGACAGCAAAAAATATTTCGTCGGCCGTAAATGTTGCAACAATCACGGTATTTGGAGCAATAATGCAGTCTCTACAAAGCATCATAATACAGAAGGCCATGTTGGAGAACACAGGAGGAGCAACAAAACTGACGTTGTCATCCTACCTAGTTACCAATCACCGACCCAGGAATGATCACAGACACGTCGAGAGTCCAAACATTGCACTACGGAGGAGGGACATGACAAAGAAAAGTCGGGCTCCATACAAACTGACTATGTAGAGGACAAAGAATCGTCACCTAACTATTGCAACAGAATTATATAAACGTCTCCAACTACAAAAAAATCTTGTTCACACCTATACGCAGGTTTCACGTTGCCTTTCAAAGCGACGAGCTGTCATTTTGAATGCGCAACGCATTTGTTAGTTGCTGTCGACAGCTAACTAGCCATCTTTTGGTGAAAGGTTTGACCAATAAATAATACTTTTTTTTTGACAAGCAACACACGAACAGAGTACATACTATACTCAATCTAAACAGTGTTATTGGCTCGAGGAAATGGCAATGACAACGAAATTTAAAGGGATTGTTGTACCTGACACAGCAGCTGTAATATGGACGGGTTTGCTTTCCTCTCCGCTCTGATTACAATGTAGCCAAGATGGGACCACCTGTGCTACACTTCTCACCGTCCGACCAAACACTATCAGTGTCAGATTAGTTCCCACCCAATGAAACCGCACGACTACGAGGATTAAAACAGCTAATTGTTGTGTTTCAATCAATGTATATATGTATTAATATTTGTTTAACTATGAAGACGACTGTTTACAATTTCCAACAGGTTCTTTTTCAAAAATGTATTTTACATAAAATCACGAAGTTTGATAATTTTTCTCCCCGCAGTCTGAATGATTCTAGAATGAGGTATAACCCACAAAATAGCATTGGAAAATGACATAATTAAATGTTTTTCGTTTGTCAATGTCTGTGCGCGTATACATAATTAAATGTTTTTCGTTTGTCAATGTCTGTGCGCGTATTTTGACTAGTCTTTCTGCCTTTATTAGACGCCAGAATGGTCTAATTGTGGACATCCACATCAATGTATTATTAAGGAGAGGAGTAATTGCCATAAAACGTGAAGGGGGAACATTTTAAACTGTCTGCAGAGGTACCAAAGTTTTGAGCAGAATACTATATTTTTGTTTGTGTGAATTTTAGCCCCTTTACGTTACAAAGAGTTAAAGTCCACGTGGTGCTCTAAACACTTTTCTCCCGTCTCTTTCTGTACAGTCTACATAACGACATTTTACGACAAAGCCGTGCATGGAATTTCTGTTCTCCCCAGTGAGATACCGGTTGGAGAAACGCAGTAGCAAGAGAGTACAGAGAAGGGTTAGTAATCGTTCCCATACCTGGCCCCTCGTCCCCGATAAGAATCCTGCATCTTCTCTGGTACACATAAACCGAGCGGTTAGATGTGGAAACAGGGCTGAGGAGAGAGCGACGCGAGGGAAGGCAACTAAAAATTCTAACCCGGGTTGTGAAGTAAGTTGCCTTCTAAGCGGCGCTTTAAAAGGAAGCAGAAGATAATTGACCAAAACAACAGAGAAGATGGACTATGATTTCAAAGTGATGCTGACCGGGGAGAGAGAACGTGTAGAGGACCTGTTTGAAT
Organism: Salvelinus alpinus; assembly: GCF_045679555.1. Taxonomy (NCBI): domain Eukaryota; kingdom Metazoa; phylum Chordata; class Actinopteri; order Salmoniformes; family Salmonidae; genus Salvelinus; species Salvelinus alpinus. Next base: position 18,954,265 of record NC_092095.1, read on the forward strand.
ATGAGGGATGCAAAGTGGGAAGAGGCACCTACGGCCATGTATATAAAGCAAAGCGAAAAGATGGGTAAGTTTATATTGATATAGCCAGTAAGAAGGCCTTCAGGTCCGCCAGTCTCCAAATAAAATAACTCCGTTGTCTTCGTTAATTGCCCCTGTTTTCAAGGCCCCATCTCCGAATGCTATTTGCATCAATAAACCTATTTGTAACTCGTAGTGCGATGAAAATCACTAGTAGATTGAAGAACCCACTGAATACACTCCGGAGACTTCATCTCATCTGGAGAACGGGGGCTCGAGCTCCATGACAAAATTTACTGCCTCGATTTGACCACTGTCATCAGTGGCCTATCCCCGTGCTAACGGTGCAGTGTGTACGCAAAATCCATCCGCTACACTTGACATCGTTGATTGCAGTTCAATCAAGCAGTTTTTATAAGGGCGCCTTCGCTCACAGATGAAACGGAACATAACCGGGGGTGTTGTAACAACAGCTCACGTCGGGGTATTGCAGCCAGGAAACAGGTTTTGCTCTAAACCGAATTCTGAGGATGTATTTCGGTATCAGATTATGCTGTCATTTTTACATGATCAGATTTTTACATTTTTCGCAGCAATATCAACAATGTAGTGAAGTAAGCCAGCCTATCACTGACGCAGCCAAGCAAGCCAGAGGCTAACCTACGTAGCAGGCGTAAAAGAAACGCCTGAAACGAGATCCCCAAAATACTGGACTTGACAAGAAAAACAACTGTCAGGGGAGGTTCTCTTCTGCACTGTTTAACCAATCCAGTAAACGTGGAGGATGAGTTAATATGGAGCGTTAAAGAGTAAAAATGTTATGGGGGAAAATAATGTTTAATGGAAAACCAGATGTTTTTTGCTTAGTTATAGTGAAACACGTCGATATGGTTTTCATTTTGACAGTTTGATGCAAAAGTGTTATTTCGGTCTTTTAGTTGTAAATCTAGCTCTTTTGGCCCTTAGCAGTTCAACTACCATTGAAATCGACTGTCAAAAAGATGACCATATCGACATGTTTCACTATAACTAAGGAAACATCATCTCAGGGGAGGGGTTAGGTATGAATCCACTCCCTTCTAGACGTGCTGGGTGGTACAGCCTCAAGGCTTCCTATAAAAAGTAGGTGACAGCGCACTATATTTGGCAATGGTCTTGGTAGGTGGAGTGTGCCAATATATTTAGCATTATGCTTCCTTGACTAGAAGTTACACAAAATTCAAAAGACGGTAAGGCACATTTCCACATATGACCAAATACAACGTTTTTACCTACCGTTTTATACAGAGCTATGTGCTTTTAAAGAGAAAAAAAAATGTAGGCTATGATAATTATGCTTTTATATTGGTGATTGATTGGTGGCAGTGTCTCCTGTGACAGTTGGCTGATATTTAATGCTTGTTGAGTTGTAATCCCACGTGGCAGATATCTATTTACAATATTCATCCTGTGCCCACACACTTCTAATTCTGAAAAGTGAAAGCATACATATGAGAAGGGTCACCCTGGTAGTAGTTGTAGGTTTTTATACAGTACCCAAGACCAATCTGTGAGTTAATTTGACCATTGGAAAAAGAACTACTGCGTGACCTCTCGTTCTCCGTAGCCAAAGTGAGTAAGACATTTAAGCGTGTTAACCCTCGCAAGGTTGCCGGCCCATGCAATATCCTAAGCCGTGTCCTCAGAGCATGTGCAGACTGGAGTGTTTACGGACATTTTCAATCGCTCCCTATCCCAGTCTGTTGTCCCCACTTGCTTCAAGATGTCCACCATTGTTCCTGTGCCAAAGAAAGCGAAGGTAACTGAACTAAATGACTATCGCCCTGTAGCACTCACCTCTGTCATCATGAAGTGCTTTGAGAGGCTAGTTAAGGATCATATCACCTTTTAGCCAAAACCCTAGACCCAGTACAATTTGTATACCGCCCCAACAGGTCCACGGATGACTCATCGCACTGCACACTGCCCTATCCCATCTGGACAAGTGGAATACCTATGTAAGACTGCTGTTAATCAACTACAGCTCAGCCTTTAACACCATAGTACCCTCCAAGCTCATCACTAACCTCAGGGCCCTGGGGCTGAACCCCACCCTGTGCAACTGGGTCCTGGACTTCCTGATGGTCCACCTCCAGGTGGTAACGGTAGGCAACAACACCTCCGCTACACTGATCCTCAGAAGGGTGCGTGCTCAGCCCTCTCCTGTACTCCCTGTTCACCAATGACTGTGTGGCCAAGCATGTCTCCAACTCAATCATCAAGTTTGCAGATGACACAACAGTGGTAGGCCTGATTACCAATGACAAGAGCCCTGAGGGCCCTGGCGGAGTGGTGCTAGGAAAATAACCTCTCCCTCAACGTCAACAAAACGAAGGAGCGGATTGTGGACTTCCAGAGACCGCAGATACAGGACGTCCACATCCACAGGATCATAGTGGAAAGTGTGAAACGCTTCAAGTTCCTCAGCGTGCACATCACTGACAACCTGAAATGGTGGCAACAGCGCCTTTTCAAACTCAGGAGGCTGAAGAAATTTGGCTTGGCCCCTAAAACCCTCACAAACTTCCACAGATGCACCATTGAGAGGATCCTGTCAGGCTGTATCACTGCCTGGTACAGCAATTGCAACGTCTGTAACCACAGGGCTCTCCAGAGGGTGGTGCGATCAGCCCAATTCATGTCCTGCCCTCCAGGACATCTACAGCACCCGGTGTCAAAGGAAGGCCAACAAGGACCTCAGCCACCCGAACCACTCTGTTCACTCTGCTACCACCTAGAAGGCATAGACAGTACAGGTGCATCAAAGCTGAAACCGAGAGACTGAAAAACATCTTTCTCCAGGCCATCAGACTGTTAAATGGTCACCACTAGCCGGCTACCACCCAGTACTCTACCCTGCACATTAGAGACTGCTGCCCTATGTACATAGTCTTTGAACACTGGTCAATATTTACATACTGTTTTACCCACTTCATATGTGTATATATTGTATTCTAGTCAAGGCTCATCCTATATAACTACTGCTGCACACACCTTTTCTTTTAATATACTGTCCATACTGTCTACACACCATCAAATACAGTGCATTTGGAAAGTATTCAGAACCCTTCCCTTTTTTCAAATTTTGCTACGTTACAGCCTTAAATTAAAAATGTTCCTCATCAATTGACACCCAATGCCCCTTAATGACAAAGCAAAAGCAGGTTTTTAGAAATGTTTGCAATTTTATTACAAATAAAAAACAGATACCTTATTTACATACAGTTGAAGTCGGAAGTTTACATACACTTAGGTTGGAGTCATTAAAACTTGTTTTTCAACCACTCCACAAATGTCTTGTTAACAAACTATAGTTTTGGCAAGTCGGTAAGGACATCTACTTTGTGCACGACACAAGTCATTTTTCCATCAATTGTTTACAGACAGTTTATTTCACTATCACAATTCCAGTGGGTCAGAAGTTCACATGCACTAAGTTGACTGTGCCTTTAAACAGCTTGGAAAATTCCAGAAAATTGTCATGGTTTTAGAAGCATCTGATAGGCTAATTGACATCATTTGAGTCAATTGGAGGTGTACTTGTGGATATATTTCAAGGCCTACATTAAAACTCAGTGCCTCTTTGCTTGACATCATGGGAAAGTCAAAAGAAATCAGCCAAGACCTCAGAAAAAAAATTGTAGACCTCCACAAGTCTGGTTCATCCTTGAGAGCAATTTCCAAACGCCTGAAGGTACCACGTTCATCTGTACAAACAATAGTACGCAAGTATAAACACCATGGGACCACGCAGCCATCACACCGCTCAGGAAGGAGACGCGTTCTGTCTCCTAGAGATGAACGTACTTTGGTGCAAGAAGTGCAAATCAATCCCAGAACAACAGCAAAGGACCTTGTAAGATGCTGGAGGAAACAGGTACAAAAGTATCTATATCCACAGTAAAACGAGTCCTATGTCGACATAACCTGAAAGGCCGCTCAGCAAGGAAGAAACCACTGCTCCAAAACCACAATAAAAAGCCAGACTAGGAAAAAAGGGGGGGGCTTGCAAGCCGAAGAACACCATCCCAACCGTGAAGCACGGGTGTGGCAGCATCCTGTTGTGCGGGTGCTTTGCTGCAGGAGGGACTGGTGCACTTCACAAAATAGATGGCATCATAAGAAAGGGAAATTGTGGATATATTGAAGCAACATCTCAATACATCAGTCAGGAAGTTAAAGCTTGGTCACAAATGGATCTTCCAAATGGACAATGACCCCAAGCAAAGCGTGTACGAGCAAGGAGGCCTACAAACTTGACTCAGTTACACCGGCTCTGTCAGGGCCAAATGTCACCCAACTTGATGTGGGAAGCTTGCGGAAGGCTACCCGAAACATTTGACAGGGAATTTTTACTAGGATTAAAGATCAGGAATTGTGAAAACTGAGTTTAAACTTCCGACTTGTTGTAAATTCAATTGATTGAACATGATTTTGAAAGGCACACACCTGTCTATACAAGGTCCCACAGTTGGCAGTGCATTTCAGAGCAAAAACCAACCCATGAGGTTGAAGGAATTGTCCGTAGAGCTTCGAGACAGGATTGTGTCGAGGCACAGATCTGGGGAAGGGTGCCTAAAAATGTCTGCAGCATTGAAGGTCCCCAAGAACACAGTGGCTCCATCATTTTTAAATGGAGGAAGTTTGGAATCACCAAGACTCTAACTACAATTGCCCACCCGGCCAAACTGAGCAATCGGGGAGAAGGGTCTTGGTCAGGAAGTGACCAAGAAACCCGATGGTCACTCTGACAGAGCTCTAGAGTTCCTCTGTGGAGATGGGAGAACCTACCAGAAGGACAACAATCTCTGCAGCACTCCACCAATCAGGCCTTTATGGTAGAGTGGCCAGACGGAAACCATTCCTCAGTAAAAGGCACATGGCAACCCGTTTGGAGTTTCCAAAAGGCACCTAAAGGATTCTCAGACCATGAGAAACAAGCTACACTGGTCTGATGAAACCAAGATTGAACTCTTCGGCCTGAATGCAAGTGTCACATCTGGAGGAAACCTGGCACCATCCTTACGGTGAAGCATGGTTGTTTTTTAAAAGTAATTTCCTCACCATCTTAAATAAGCACGCCCCTTTCAAAAAATGTATAACCAAGAACAGATATAGCCCTTGCTTCACTCCAGACCTGACTGCCCTCGACCAGCACAAAAACATCATCCTGTGGCGTACTGCACTAGCATCGAATAGTCCCCGCGATATGCAACTTTTCAGGGAAGTTAGAAGGAACCAATATACACAGTCAGTTAGGAATGCAAAGGATAGCTTTTTCAAACAGAAATTTACATCCTGTAGCCCTAACTTCAAAACGTTCTGGGACACTGTAAAGTCCATGGAGAAGAAGAGCACCTCCTCCCAGCTGTCCACTGCACTGAGGCTAGGAAACACTGCCACCATAAATCTACGATAATAGAGAATTTCAATAAGCATTTCTCTACGGCTGGCCATGCTTTCCTCCTGGCTACCCCAACCCCGGCCAACAGCTCTGCACCCCCCGCAGCTACCTGCCCAAACCTCCCCAGCTTCTCCTTCACCCAAATCCAGATAGCAGATGTTCTGAAAGAGCTGCAAAACCTGGACCCGTACAAATCGGATAAAAATATTTTAGTGATGTTATATATATGCAGGCCTCAGCCACTACCCTGAGAGCACTTGATTCAGTGTATCATGCAGCCCTCGGGTTTATTACAAATCAGAAACGTCTAACACATCATTGTGATCTCTACAGCGCTGTTGGCTGGTCGTCATTGACCTTGCGTAGGCTTAAACACTGGTATACACTGATTTATAAGGCCATATTGGGTAAAATGCCATTTTATCTCTGTTCTTTTTTTAGTCAGGTCAGTAAATAAATATCAATTACAGTCCCATTCTGATTTGCTTCTAACAGTACCAAAAATTAGAACAGGTCATGGTTGAAATAGTTTTAGTTACTTAGCACCGTGGTCCTGGAATTCTCTCCTGAACATTTTAAAATGTGATGATCTAGTTTCGTTGATGGAGTTTAAATTCTTATGGCTGCAGGGGCAGTATTGAGTAGCTTGGATGAAAGGTGCACAGAGGTGCCCAGAGTAAACGGCCTGCTCCTCAGTCATAGTTGCTAATATATGCATAGTATTAGTAGTATTGGATAGAAAACACTCGGAAGTTTCTAAAACGGTTTGAATTATGTCTGTGAGTATAACAGAACTCATATGGCAGGCAAAAACCTGAGAAGAAATCCATCCAGGAAGTGAGAAATCTGAGGTTGGTCGTTTTTTTTTTTTTTTACTCATCGCCTATTGAAAACACTGTAGGATATGGATCTGTTTACACTTCCTACGCCTTCCACTAGATGTCAACAGTCTGTAGAACGTTGAATGAAGCTTCTACTGTGATGTTGAGCCGGATGGGTGCTGTTTGAGTCAGTGGTCTGGCAGAGTGCCAGGTCCTGGTCACGCGCATTCCACATGATATCGACTTGCGTTCCATTACTTTTATAGACACAAAGGAATTCTCCGGTTGGAACGTTATTGAATATTTATGATAACAACATCCTAAAGATTGATTCAACACTTAGTTTGACAAGTTTATTCGACCTGTAATATAACTTTTTGAAGTTTTCGTTCGCCTGCACGAGCGTTTGGATATGTGTACTAAACGCGCTAACAAAAGTAGCTACTTGGACATAAATGATGGACATTACCAAACAAAACGAACATTTCTTGTGGGAGTCCTGGGAGTGCATTCCAACGAAGATCAGCAAAGGTAAGTGAAGATTTATAATGCTTTTTATGAGTTTTGTTGACTGCACAATTTGGCGGGTAACTGTATGGCTTCCTTTTGTGGCTGAACGCTGTTCTCAGATTATTGAATATTGTGCTTTTGCCGTAAAGATTTTTGAAATCTGACACAGCGGTTGCATTAAGAACAAGTGTATCTTTAATTCTATGTAAAACATGTATCTTTCATCAAAGTTTATGATGAGTATTTATGTTATTTGACGTGGCTCTCTGCAATTTCTCTGGATATTTTGGAGGCATTTCTGAACATGGCGCCAATGTAAACTGAGGTTTTTGGATATACATATGAACTTACTCGAACAAAACATATATGTATTGTGTAACATGAAGTCCTATGAGTGTCATCTGATGAAGATCATCAAAGGTTAGTGATTCATTTTATCTCTTTCTGCTTTTTGTGACTCCTGTCTTTGGCTGGAAAAATAGCTGTGTTTTTCTGTGATTTTTGCGGTGACCTAACATAATCGTTTGTGGTGCTTTCGCTGAAAAGCCTATTTGAAATCGGACACTTTGGTGGGATTAACAACAATATTAGCTTTAAAATGGTATAAGATACATGTTTGTTTGAGGACTTTTAATTATGAGATTTCTGTTGTTTGAATTTTGCGCCCTGCACTTTCACTGTCTGTTGTCATATCATCCCGTTAACGGGATTGCAGCCATAAGAAGTTAAACACTTGATCGATGTATATATCATAGAAGAGTGTAATTGTTTTTAGGCCAGCTGTTTTTAGTCAAGATGTTTGTGTTTTTAATGTAATATGTAATTGTTGTACTGTATGTGTGTTTGTTTATAGTTTTGTTTAATGTTGTGTTAGTGTATGTAAGTTGTTTTGTCTTAAATGTTGTTCCCCCTGCTGCTATTGGACCAGGTCTCTCTTGGAAAATAGATATTATCTCAATGAGAAAAAACCTGGATAAATAAAGGTAAAAAAGAATAAATTAAAAAACAGCCTGGTTCAACAACTACTTCTCAGTGTTCAGTGTGTCAAATTGGAGGGCCTGTTGTCCGGACCTCTGGCAGTCTCTATGGGCGTACCACAGGGTTCAATTCTCGGGCCAACTCTTTTCTCTGTATATATCAATGATGTGGCTCTTGCTGTGGGTGATTCCTTGATCCACCTCTACCCAGACGACACCGTTCTATATACATCTGGCCCTTCTTTGGACACTGTGTTAACAAACCTCCAAACAAGCTTCATTGCCATACAACACTCCTTCCGTGGTCTCCAACTGCTCTTAAACTCTAGTAAAATAAATGCATGCTCTTCAACCAATTGCCGCCCGCACGACTGGCATCACTACTCCGGACGGTTCTGACTTAGAAAATGTGGACAACTACAAATACCTAGGTGTCTGGTTAGACTGTAAACTCTCCTTCCAGACTCATATTAAGCATATCCAGTACAAAATGAAATCTAGAATTGGCTTCCTATATTGCAACAAAGCCTCCTTCACTCACGCTGCCAAACATACCCTCGTAAAACTGACTATCCTACCGATCCTCGACTTCGGCGATGTTGGAGGCTATTTTGTAAATGACACTCTACTCAGACTGCATCCAGTTTGCTATCACAGTGCCATCCGTGTTGTCACCAAAGCCCCATATACCACCCACTGCGACCTGTATGCTCTAGTCGGCTGGCCCTCGCTACATATTCGTCGCCAGACCCACTGGCTCCAGGTCATCTATAAGTCTTTGCTAGGTAAAGCTCCGCCTTATCTCAGCTCACTGGTCACCATAACAACACTCACCCGTAGCACGCGCTCCAGCAGGTCATTCCCAAAGCCAACACCTCTTTTGGCCGCATTTCCTTCCAGTTCTCTGCTGCCAATGACTGGAACGAACTGCAAAAATTGCTGAAGTTTGAGACTTATATCTCCCTCAATAACTTTAAGTATCAGCTATCTGAGCAGCTTACTGATCGCTGCAGCTGTACATAGCCCATCTGTAAATAGCCCATCCAACTGCCTACCTCATCGCCATATTGTTTTTATTTACTTTTTTGCTCTTTTGCACACCAGTATTTCTACTTGCACATCATCTGCACATCTATCACTCCAGTGTTAATTTGCTTAATTGTAATTACTTTGCTACTATGGCCTATTTATTGCCTTACCTCCTTACTCCATTTGCACACACTGTATATAGATTTTTCTATTGTGTTATTGACTGTACTTTTGTTTATCCCATGTGTAACTCTGTGTTGTTTTTTTGTCGCACTGCTTTGCTTTATCTTGACCAGGTCGCAGTTGTAAATGAGAACTTGTTCTCAACTGGCCTACCTGGTTAAATAAAGGTAAAATACAAAAACAAAAATGGTGGTGGCAGCATCATGCTGTGGGGATGTTTTTCAGCGGAAGGGACTGGGAGACTAGTCAGGATCGAGGGAAAGATGAACGGAGCAAAGTACAGAGAGATCCTTGATGAAAACCTGCTGCAGAGCGCTCAGGACCTCAGACTGGGGCGAAGGTTTACCTTCCAACGGGACAACGACCGTAAGCGCACAGCCAAGACAACGCAGGAGTGGCTTCAGGACAAGTCTCTGAATGTTCTTGAGTGGTCCAGCCAGAGCCCGTACTTGAACCCGGTCGAACATCTCTGGAGAGACCTGAAAATATCTGTGCAGCGACACTCCCCATCCAACCTGACAGAGCTTGAGAGGATCTGCAGAGAAGAATGGGAGAAACTCTCCAAATACAGGTGTGCCAAGCTTATAGCGTCATACCGAAGAAGACTCGAGGCTGTAATCACTGCCTAAGGTGCTTCAACAATGTACTGAGTAAATGGTCTGAATACTTATGTAAATCAGATTTTTATGTTTTTTTATTTTTAATATATTTGCAAAAATGTCTAAACCTGTTTTGTTATTGAAGGGTACTGTGTGTAGATTGATGAGGGGGGAAAAAACTATTTAATCAATTTTAGAATAAGGCTGTAATGTAACAAATGTGGAAAAAGTCAAGATATCTGAATACTTTCTGAATGCACTGTACATCATATACGGATTCTGTCATTGTTTGTTCTGATATTTCTTAATTCCTTTCATTTTATTTAGTGGATTTGTGTGTATTGATATGTATTACTGCAGTGTTGGAGCTAGAAACCTGATAACATCTGCAAAATATATGTACACGACCAATAACTATTTTACTTAAATCGGGAGGTAATTGAAGCATGTTTCCCTCTTCTCACGGCCAGGCAGGTGGTCTAGTGGTTAGAGCGCTAGTAACCAAAAGGTTGCTGGATCGAATCCCCGAGCTGACAAGGTAAAAATCTTTCATTCTGCCCCTGAGCAAGACCGTTAACCCACTGTTCCCCGGGTGCCGACGACGTGGATGTCAATTATGGCAGCCCCCCGCACCTCTGAGGGATTGGGTTAAATGAGTAAGACACATTGAATGCATTCAGTTGTACAACTGACTAGGTATCCCCCTTTCCCACTCCTGTTCCACCAGCTGCCAGCCAGCCTCCATTATCTCTGTGTAGCAAGGCCCCATGGGAACTGTGGTGAACTGGGGATGATGCTGTATCTTCTCTGTCTGCAGGAAGGATGATAAGGACTACGCCCTCAAGCAGATTGAAGGCACTGGCATCTCCATGTCTGCCTGCAGAGAGATTGCAGTAAGTGTTGTGTTTAGCTCAAGAGCAGGCTTAACCTGGGTCTGTGAGACATCTCATAATGTTTGTATGAATGTTTCTTCTTCTAGCTACTGCGGGAGCTGAAGCATCCTAATGTTATCTCACTGCAGAAGGTGTTCCTGTCACACGCAGACCGCAAAGTCTGGCTGCTCTTCGACTACGCCGAGCATGACCTCTGGGTAATACACACATCCTGTATGTTTCACTATCCTTGTGGGGACCTACATTTGATTTCCATTCACTATCCTATTTTCCCTAACTTTAATTGTAAAGCTAAACCTCACCCCTAAGCCTAAAATAGTCTTTGTCCTTGTGGGGACCTGGAAAATGTCTCCACGAGGGAGAATTTTCCTTGTTTTACTATCCTTGTGGGGATTTACGATTCCCACAAGGAAAGTAATATATACACACACACACACACACACACACACACACACACACACACACACACACACACTAACAATGCCCCCTGTATCCACAGCACATCATAAAGTTCCACAGAGCGTCCAAGGCCAATAAGAAGCCCCTGCAGCTGCCCAGGGGAATGGTCAAGTCCCTGCTCTACCAGATCCTGGACGGCATCCATTACCTTCACGCCAACTGGGTCCTACACAGAGACCTGGTGAGAGACCGAAGGAGAGAGAGCATCCATTTCCTGCACACCAACTGGGTCCTACACAGAGATGTAGGGAGGGTGGGAGGAAGGGGTAGAGGGGAGGAGAGATCAGAAGAGAGTCCTGTTCTGCTGCTCTCCTGGATGTTATGTTCACTGTTCCTCCACCAGAGGGCAGCATTGACACTTCCTGAACCATTCACATGTGATTCAGCATTATGGTGCCAAATTCATCTTTAATTCCTTTCGGTTAATGTGTTATCACTGTGGGTATTAGGATAATGGAAGTAAATATTTGGATTACATTGAAGGGGCAATCTGCAGTAGCTACATCAATTTTGGACGTATAAATTAAATATATGTATCCATGGATTCTTGAAGAATTTAACTAATAAATGCCTCATGAGCTTAGTTCAAGTGTCGTACCCCATCAGAACCCAAAATATAAGCATGTTTTCCTCCGATGTTTGTAAACAAAGTAAACGTACGCAAACACTGTATAGCTGCAAAACATGGTTAAATAAAAATGTTGATTTCATGGATGGTCATTCCTTGCATCCATAGCGCTGTCTATTAACTTGAGAGTTGTTAAATTTCTCCGGCCCCATGTGAAACAGCAGGACACTTTGTTATTCTTTCAACTGCTGAATGCTGTTTTAACTGTAATCTGTTTTTCCTCAGAAACCTGCCAACATCCTAGTGATGGGGGAGGGGCCAGAGAGGGGTCGAGTAAAGATCGGTACGACGAAATCTCATTGTGTGTTTTCAGCACCCTTTTCATAAGGTTTAGTCAGTACATATAGGTTATAAGGCTTTATGTCAGTACATATAATGGGTATAGTTAATTCACTTATCATTACACATTATTTGAACATTATACTTTATTATTATTTATTGATTTGTGTGTTTCCCTACAGCGGACATGGGCTTTGCCCGCCTCTTTAACTCACCACTGAAGCCGTTAGCAGATCTGGACCCTGTGGTGGTCACCTTCTGGTACAGGGCACCAGAGCTACTGCTAGGTGCCAGGCACTACACCAAAGCCATCGGTGAGAACGGCCACGGGGGTGGGTGGGTGGTGTTTTTGTTGCCCTGTGCACCAAAGAGAGGAAGTTCTGAGCTATCCTTCCACCATCCTAGGACAAATTCTGTGGTGTGTGTGTGTGTGTGTGTGTGTGTGTGTGTGTGTGTGTGTGTGTGTGTGTGTGTGTGTGTGTGTGTGTGTGTGTGTGTGTGTGTGTGTGTGTGTGTGTGTGTGTGTGTGTGTGTGTGTGTGTGTGTGTGTGTGTAAGCATGTTCAAGAGGGTGTCTGACTGGGCGTGTGCTCCAATCCCAGTGTGACATCTCTAATCTTGCATGTGCATCTGTCAGACATCTGGGCTATTGGCTGCATCTTTGCCGAGCTGTTGACATCTGAGCCCATCTTCCACTGTCGCCAAGAGGACATCAAGACCAGTAACCCCTACCACCATGACCAGCTGGACCGCATCTTCAACGTCATGGGCTTCCCCGCTGGTGAGAGGGCTGGGCTGGGCTGGGCCTGGCGGCAGGTAGCCTAGCGGTTGGAGGGTTGCCAGTTCGAATCCAGAGTCTGACAAAAATATGTTGGGGAAGTAAAATGGCAACCAGGAGGATGCTGGTATCAAATCTGAGATATAGAGGGTTCCCCACGCGGGCTGGATATAGAGGGGGTTCCCCACGCGGGCTGGATATAGAGGGGGTTCCCCACGCGGGCTGGATATAGAGGGGGTTCCCCACGTGGGCTGGATATAGAGGAGGTTCCCCACGTGGGCTGGATATAGAGGGGGTTCCCCACGAGGGCTGGATATAGAGGGGGTTCCCCCACGAGGGCTGGATATAGAGGGGGTTCCCCCACGAGGGCTGGATATAGAGGGGGTTCCCCACGAGGGCTGGATATAGAGGGGGTTCCCCCACGAGGGCTGGATATAGGGGGATTTCCCCCACGAGGGTTGGATACTCCCATAACTCATCAGGACACGGCTATGTGCATTGAAATGGGCGCTTGTATGTGTGAAATTGTTAACCTTGGTCAAACATTGGAGAGCCCATGTGTAATCCGAACCTGCCTGGATAACGGTGATATAAAGAGAATACTGAATGACGAGTGTAATTAAACCCTGACTAGGCACAGTTCTATACTGTCCAGGCTTGTATGAATCCAAAACAATATGTGGGTTCTGTACAAACAGTCACTGACACAGTCTGATTATGTAATCCTCAGAGAAGGACTCACTGACACAGTCTGATGATGTAATCCTCAGAGAAGGACTCACTGACACAGTCTGATGATGTAATCCTCAGAGAAGGACTCACTGACACAGTCTGATGATGTAATCCTCAGAGAAGGACTCACTGACACAGTCTGATGATGTAATCCTCAGAGAAGGACTGGGAAGACATCAAGAAGATGCCCGAGCACTCCACTCTGATGAAGGACTTCAGAAGGAACACGTGAGTACCTTTATCTCTACATGTGTGCCTGACTGCCTGCATGCTTCCTGCCAGCTCAGGACAAGATCTATTTTAGGATTTTAAGATTGGATATGTCTTCTACTCATCCACTGAAATAACCTGTTCTTGTATCACGGGTGTACAAACTGAAATAACACCTTTTATCACGGGTGTACAAACTGAAATAACCTGTTCTTGTATCACGGGTGTACAAACGGAAATAACACCTTTTTATTTACAGGTGTACAAACTGAAATAACACCTTTCATCACGGGTGTACAAATTGAAATAACACCTTTTTATTTACAGGTATACAAACTGCAGCCTAATAAAATACATGGAGAAACACAAAGTGAAACCAGACAGCAAAGCATTCCACTTGGTGAGTTAAAATTAGTTTTGCCTGGAGATTGTTACATATTGTAGCATTGTTCAGGCTGACATTGTATGAACGTTCACTGTGTTTTACTCATGATGTGTCTAACGTTGTGTGTAGCTCCAGAAGCTGCTGACCATGGACCCGATCCGTAGGATCACATCTGAGCAGGCCATGCAGGACCCTTACTTCCTGGAGGAACCTCTGCCCACCTCCGAGTGAGTCAGGACCCTAATACAACATCTATAACTTGTTAATTACTACATAACACATTTATTACTACATGTATTACCACATAACAGGTATTACTACATGTATTACCACATAACACGTATTACATTTGACATTTCTAGTCATTTAGCAGACACTTATCCAGAGCGACTTAAGTTCATTCATCTTAAGATGGCTAAGTGAGACAACCACATCCCAGTCGTAGTAAGAACATTTTCCTTCAGTAAAGTAGTTACATGCAGTGTCAGTGCTAGTAAGAAAAGACAAATGTAGTTTTTGGGGAGGAATTTATTTAAGATACTCTTTGAAGCAGTGGTGGTCAGTGCCGTTTCAGATGAGGGAGTTTTGTTTTCATGGGCTTGCAGACCGGCCAACATGCACACATTTTGCGTACCAACTATGCAATTCTCTGTCCATGTATGCAGGTACGAGATCCGAGTTAAAAGTACGCAGAAATGAAAGAGGCCTGTTATTTTTTTTATTACATGAAGAAGAAAAAAGTATCCACTGAGTAAATCTAATTTTCGAGCTGCAACACACAGACATGAATGGAGTTTGTGTCAACGGACATAGAGATGAATACATCATTATTAGACGTAGCTACCTCATGTCTGCCCCTCCTCCTGTTTGTTGTGATGCAGAGTTTTCCGACTGTCAGCTGCAAGTTAACACATGGACAAATCCCTTTTCGACTCCGTGTGTTGTGGAAAGGTAAACACATTGGTTCAAGCTAACGTTAGAGAACATAAGATGGACATTCAGTGGGCTCTAAAGTACCAGCAGTTCACTCGCATTTGCTAGTGAAAGAAATTAAATGCAAGCACGAAAAATAACTGGTCGCATTTGTGCGAGTGTGAAATACGTTCAATTCTGCGTCCCATTAGTTGTATTTTCCACGTATCCATTACAAGGATCACGCAACCTGATAGACTTTAACAGTAATTATGATCCACGTCACAAAAAGCATTACAAAAGTATAATAAAAAATAAATATAAACATCTTGGAATTAAATGGAGTCGAGTTTAGAAGACTGCACGATGAAGAATGAATGAGTGTCCGGTATTAACTATAGAGGCAATGCTTCTAAAATGTATTTGCACTACATTTTGAGATTTTATCAATTTTGAAAATCTGAAATGATATATGCGCTGCAAAGAAAGACAATAGACACCTTTACATAGGCTGAAACAGCAGACTCTTCTAGCGAACATCGTTCAGATTCCCTTTTCATTATCCTACTGAACAGCGTTCAGATTCCCTTTGCGGTAGCCTACTGAACAGCGTTCAGATTCCCTTTGCATTATCCTACTGAACAGCGTTCAGATTCCCTTTGTGTTATCCTACTGAACAGGGTTCAGATTCCCTTTGCATTATCCTACTGAACAGCGTTCAGATTCCCTTTGCATTATCCTACTGAACAGCGTTCAGATTCCCTTTGCATTATCCTACTGAACAGCGTTCAGATTCCCTTTGCGGTAGCCTACTGAACAGCGTTCAGATTCCCTTTGCGTTATCCTACTGAACAGCGTTCAGATTCCCTTTGCATTATCCTACTGAACAGCGTTCAGATTCCCTTTGCATTATCCTACTGAACAGCGTTCAGATTCCCTTTGCGGTAGCCTACTGAACAGCGTTCAGATTCCCTTTGCATTATCCTACTGAACAGCGTTCAGATTCCCTTTGTGTTATCCTACTGAACAGGGTTCAGATTCCCTTTGCATTATCCTACTGAACAGCGTTCAGATTCCCTTTGCATTATCCTACTGAACAGCGTTCAGATTCCCTTTGCATTATCCTACTGAACAGCGTTCAGATTCCCTTTGCGGTAGCCTACTGAACAGCGTTCAGATTCCCTTTGCGTTATCCTACTGAACAGCGTTCAGATTCCCTTTGCATTATCCTACTGAACAGCGTTCAGATTCCCTTTGCATTATCCTACTGAACAGCGTTCAGATTCCCTTTGCGGTAGCCTGCTGAACAGCGTTCAGATTCCCTTTGCGGTAGCCTGCTGAACAGCGTTCAGATTCCCTTTGCGGTAGCCTACTGAACAGCGTTCAGATTCCCTTTGCGGTAGCCTGCTGAACAGCGTTCAGATTCCCTTTGCGGTAGCCTGCTGAACAGCGTTCAGATTCCCTTTGCGGTAGCCTGCTGAACAGCGTTCAGATTCCCTTTGCGGTAGCCTGCTGAACAGCGTTCAGATTCCCTTTGCGGTAGCCTGCTGAACAGCGTTCAGATTCCCTTTGCGGTAGCCTGCTGAACAGCGTTCAGATTCCCTTTGCGGTAGCCTGCTGAACAGCGTTCAGATTCCCTTTGCGGTAGCCTGCTGAACAGCGTTCAGATTCCCTTTGCGGTAGCCTGCTGAACAGCGTTCAGATTCCCTTTGCGGTAGCCTGCTGAACAGCGTTCAGATTCCCTTTGCGGTAGCCTGCTGAACAGCGTTCAGATTCCCTTTGCGGTAGCCTGCTGAACAGCGTTCAGATTCCCTTTGCGGTAGCCTACTTAAGCTTTGTGTAGCCAGTTTGTAGTCTGTGTCGATGTGATCATTTGTTTTTATGTTTTCAAAATGATTTTGCTTTTAGTGTTGATTAGGAATCTGTCTAAAAAGCCAATACTTGTGAGCTGGCCCTAGTAATTGGCCCTGTTTGAGAGGTGACTAGCGTTCCTCTGCTATAGAGACTAAACTTGGGGGCATGTGCTAAGAAAAACGTTATAGATAATTATCTCCATTCTATACTGTACATGTAATGGAATAAACATACAGACAATCTATGCTAATTCCACAAAACATATTTATATTATATGTTCTGTACTTATCAGTATGAATCTTTTATGTTTTCTAAATACCTTTTCAGAGGACTGAACTGAACCGGGTGTGATGCATAATGTTTGTCTAAGCACATGAATCTCCAATTTGCCCGTCTGGTACTCTAAACAGTTGGACAGGGTTGGCAGGTCTGAGCATGGCCTTATTTCTATTACAGCATATTGGATGACTTTCATTCATATTCCATTCACCCAGTTCAATGTAACAGCGATCGGTTTAGGCTACTACATGATACTCTAATTTTCCCTATACTCATCAGGAAGTTGCTACAACCTAGCCTATGAATTAAAGTTTACAATGTCGGAGCAAACAGGTCGAGAAACAAATTTGAGGTGACAGACAGTGGCATTCAATACCGCCTTGCACACTCATGCCTGCATCTAGCTGATATAGGGTGTTAACGTTAGTCCATTGAAAACAAGAGTTTCTATTGGACAGGAATGTTTATCCCCGTTTTTGTTCCGTTTGCTTCCGTTTAAGAAATGTTTTTCAACAGAATCGGCGGAATGAATACACCCCTGATCATGCATAAACTCTCATAGCAGCCACGTTGTATTCCTTCCCTTCGCTTGTGGACCTCAATGCACAACAAATCAGCTGTATGTGACCAGGCGAAAAAACCTTTCCAAGCCAAACCTTTACAAACAGCCTACATGGTTGTCACCATATTAGCTAAAGTAACGTCATAGTCAGCATAGCTAATAGAACTAACGTGTTAGTGTATAGTCAGTATGCAGTTACACCGGCGGGCCACGCAGTAATAATACCAAAAGCTTACCTTGACTTGGAGTTCCAGTGTTGTGTTGGAAAGTCATAGCCAGCTAGCTAACATAGCATCCCTCTGTTGGAGCAGGTTGTTTCAGTAGGCTAAACTAGCTAGCTGTATTTGCTAGCAAAGTAAGTGTCATTTCTTTTCACTTTCAATCTGTCTCACGTCTCAAGAAATTAATGTGTTCAAAACTGTTCATCTATTGTCTTTCTCTCTGAGTCAATAACTCACCACATTTTATCCACTGCTGTGCTAGCTAGCAGTAGCTTGTGCTTTCAGTACTAGATTAATTCTCTGATCCTTTGATTGGGTGGACAACATGTCAGTTCATGCTGCAAGAGTTCTATAGGCTGGAGAACGTCATCCGGAAGTTGTCATAATTACTGTTTAAGTCTATGGAAGGGGGTGAGAACCATGATCCTCCTAGGTTTTGTATTGAAGTCAATGTACCCAGAGGAGGACGGAAGCTAGCTGTCCTCCGGCTACACCATGGTGCTACCCTACAGAGTGCTGTTGAGGCTACTGTAGACCTTCTTTGCAAAATAGTGTGTTTTAATCAGTTATTTGGTGACGTGATTATATTTAGTATAGTTTTATCTGAAAAGGATAACTTAACATTTTTATGAAATTCACTGAGGAGGATGGTCCTCCTCTGAGGAGCCTCCACTGCTTTGAAGAAGTAGGGTTTCAAACAATTTTTGGAAGATTGGCAGCTGTCATTTACATTTACATTTAAGTCATTTAGCAGACGCTCTTATCCAGAGCGACTTACAAATTGGTGCATTCACCTTATGATATCCAGTGGAACAACCACTTTACAATAGTGCATCTAACTCTTTTAAGGGGGGGGGTTAGAAGGATTACTTTATCCTATCCTAGGTATTCCTTAAAGAGGTGGGGTTTCAGGTGTCTCCGGAAGGTGGTGATTGACTCCGCTGATCTGGCGTCGTGAGGGAGTTTGTTCCACCATTGGGGTGCCAGAGCAGCGAACAGTTTTGACTGGGCTGAGCGGGAACTGTACTTCCTCAGAGGTAGGGAGGCAAGCAGGCCAGAGGTGGATGAACGCAGTGCCCTTGTTTGGGTGTAGGGCCTGATCAGAGCCTGAAGGTACGGAGGTGCCGTTCCCCTCACAGCTCCGTAGGCAAGCACCATGGTCTTGTAGCGGATGCGAGCTTCAACTGGAAGCCAGTGGAGAGAGCGGAGGAGCGGGGTGACGTGAGAGAACTTGGGAAAGTTGAACACCAGACGGGCTGCGGCGTTCTGGATGAGTTGTAGGGGTTTAATGGCACAGGCAGGGAGCCCAGCCAACAGCGAGTTGCAGTAATCCAGACGGGAGATGACAAGTGCCTGGATTAGGACCTGCGCCACTTCCTGCGTGAGGCAGGGTCGTACTCTGCGAATGTTGTAGAGCATGAACCTACAGGAACGGGTCACCGCCTTGATGTTAGTTGAGAACGACAGGGTGTTGTCCAGGATCACGCCAAGGTTCTTAGCACTCTGGGAGGAGGACACAATGGAGTTGTCAACCGTGATGGCGAGATCATGGAACGGGCAGTCCTTCCCCGGGAGGAAGAGCAGCTCCGTCTTGCCGAGGTTCAACTTGAGGTGGTGATCCATCATCCACACTGATATGTCTGCCAGACATGCAGAGATGCGATTCACCACCTGGTTATCAGAGGGGGGAAAGGAGAAGATTAATTGTGTGTCGTCTGCATAGCAATGATAGGAGAGACCTATGATCATGATAGTCATGACGTTAAGGGGAAGCTGGTTCCACCACTGGGGTGCCAGAACAGAAAATAGCTTTTACTGGGCTGAGCGGGAGCAGACCCCCGGTAGGGGTGGGACGCCAGGAGACCAGAGGTGACAGAACGGAGTAGCACATTTATTACTACATGTCTGGGGTTGTGTGGGGGTATATCCTGTAAGATAAGTGATTGATAACTCTTTGTATTTCTCACTCAGTGTGTTTGCAGGCTGCCAGATCCCCTACCCAAAGAGGGAGTTCCTGACAGAGGAGGAGCCAGAGGACAAGGCAGAGAAAGTCAGAAATGTGAGTGTATATATATATATATATATATATATATATATATATATATATATATAGTACCAGTCAAAAGTTTAGACACACCTACTCATTTCATTTTTTTTTTTTTTTTTTACTATTTTCATTGTAGAATAATAGTGAGGACATCAAAACTATGAAATAATACATATGGAATCATGTTGTAACCAAAAAAGTATATTTTATATTCTTCAAATAGCCACCCTTTGTCTTGATGACAGCTTTGCACACTCTTGGCAATCTCTCAAGCTCTCTCTCAACCAGCTTCATGAGGTAGTCCCCTGGAATGCCTTTCAATTAACAGGTGTGCCTTGTTAAAAGAGAATTTGTGGAATTTCTTTCCTTCTTAATGCGTTTGAGCAAATCAGTTGTGTTGGGACATGGTATACAGAAGATAGCCCTATTTGTTAAAAGATCACGTCCATATTATGGCAAGAACATCTCAAATATGCAAAGAGAAACGACAGTCCATCATTACTTTAAGACATGAAGGTCAGTCAATCTGGAAAATGTCAAGAACTTTGAACGTTTCTTCAAGTGCAGTCGCAAAAACAATCAAGCTCTTTGATGAAACTGGCTCTCATGAGGACCATCACAGGAAAGGAAGACCCAGAGTTACCTCTGCTGCAGAGGATAAGTTCATTAGAGTTACCAGCCTCAGAAAGTGAAGTCCAAATAAATGCTTCACAGAGTTCAAGTAACAGACACATCTCAACATCAACTGTTCAGAGGAGACTGTGTGAATCAGGCCTTCATGGTCGAGTTGCTGCAAAGAAACCACTACTAAAGGACACCAATAAGAAGAAAATACTTGCTTGGGCCAAGAAACATGAGCAATGGACATTAGACGGGTGGAAATCTGTCCTTTGGTCTAATGAGTCCAAATTTTAGATTTTTGGTTTCAACCACCATGTCCTTGTGAGATGCAGAGTAGGTGAATGGATGATCTCTGCATGTGTGGTCCCCACCGTGAAGCATGGAGGAGGAGGTGTGATGGTGCTTTGCTGGTGACCCCGTCAGTGATTTATTTAGAGGCACACTTAACCAGCATGGCTACCACAGCATTCTGCAGCGCTACGCCATCCTATCTGGTTTGGGCTTAGTGGGACTATCATTTGTTTTTCAACAGGACAATGGCCCAAAACACACCTCCAGGCTGTGTAAGACAGACTACAGTGTCAAATCTGCTGAATTGGAGAATCGCTTCTTGAATCGGGGCTACAGCATTCAGGTCCTGAAAGATGCAGGTATAAGGGCTGGATTACTTGACAGAGAGAACTTGTTGCGAAGGGGAGTGCCTCGTGATTCAGCAGAGAGAGTGTATTTTGTTACAAAATACAGCACTGAAGCAGAGAACATTAAAATAATCATTAAAAATAATTGGGAAATCATCCAAAGTGATACGCTACTACGTCAAGTCTTTCCTGAGCCACCAGTCATAAGCTTTAAGAGATGTCCTACCCTAAATGACAAATTAGTCCACAGTTATCTTCCGGGTGACTCTCAAAAAACTTGGCTTGACCACAAACCCAAGGGCTCTTTTAAATGTAACCATTGCATAAATATTGCACAGAATAAGTATTTTGTTGACACAGCTTCCAAAATTGAGTATTACGTCAAGCATTTCATTAACTGCAAAACCACTCATGTCATCTATAGACTGGAATGTCCACAGTGCAAGGTGTTCTATATTGGACGGACAAAGAGACGCCTTCAAGACCGCTTAGCGGAACACAAGTACGCCATACCATGGCAAGGCACTACAAGTCCTTACACCATGGTAACCCTGCCTCCCTACAAGCTATGGGTATTGATCATATTCCGGCCTCTATTAGAAAAGGGGACCGTCTTAAACAATTAAACCAAAGGGAAAGTTTTGGGATTTACAAACTACAGGCCACTAAATACCCTGGTTTAAATGAAGATATGGATTTCTCACCCTTCCTGTAGGGTTGTGATAGGTCCATTTGCTGTCATCTAGTGGACATTTTGCTCAATTGCCCTCAGCTATGTTTAGACTGTTGTTGTTCATGTTTTGCTGTGTTCTAGTGTACTATGGAATATATTGCTTTCTTATCCTAGACACTTCTCCCAGTCATATTTAAGGTTAGAACTACCTTTCTAGGTGTCCTGATACTTCTAGCTTGGAGTTGTATTTTTATGATAACATAGCTTCAGTATTTTACTTTTTAATGTGTATAGTATTGCTTACTAGGTGTGTCCAATCAATTTTGTAACCACTCCCTCTTCTAATTAGGGCTAATTGGAAAAACAGTTCAAAAGAGGACATTGTATTCTTTTTTTGTACTCCCTGACGAAGGCCATGCAGCCGAAATGCGTCGGATTTTTAAAAACTTTGTTTCTATTGAACATGCCATACTAATAAAGGCATTTGAATTAATTATATGAAGAGTGCCTTGGGCCTCCTTTCTTTTTGATGACCAATGCTCCCCTTTTACCAAAGAGCACCTTCTGTCTACCAAATTTACTATTTTGTACCTTAGTAGCGCTTCCCTTCCTCCTCTTTCTACCTGTGTAAGGGCTATTTGACCAAGAAGGAGAGTGATGGAGTGCGGCATCAAATGTCCTGGCCTCCACAATCACCTGACCTCAACCCAATTGAGATGGTTTGGGATGAGTTGAACCGCAGAGTGAAGGAAAAGCAGCCAACAAGTGCTCAGCATATGTGGGAACTCCTTCAAGACTGTTGGAAAAGCATTCCAGGTGAAGCTGGTTGAGAGAATGCCAAGAGTGTGCAAAGCTGTCATTAAGGCAAAGGGTGGCTACTTTGAAGAATATAAAATATACTTTTTTGGTTACTACATGATTCCATATGTAATATTTCATAGTTTTGATGTCTTCACTATTAATCTACAATGTAGAAAATAGTACAAATAAAGAAAAACCCTTGAATGAGTAGGTTTATCCAAACTTTTGACTTGTGTGTGTTTAGTCAAATGTAGATTAAAAGTTTTTAAAGGCCCAGTGTGTTTTTTTCTCTCTTGTGTTTTGTATCATTTCTACACAAACTTGTAATCAGCAGGTTTGTAATGGAATTGAGTTTCAGCTTTCCATGGTGACGTCACTGTGGTAAATTGGTTAATAGACCAATAACAGAGGGTTCCAAACCTCTCTGCCAATAACAGCTTGTTTTCCAGTTGTCCCCTCCCCACTCAGACCACTCCCAGACAGTCCTAGCAACATTCTTGGAAATCTAGGAAATCTATTACAGTTAGTTACTTAATTGTTACCCAGAAATGATTTGATATTGATATAATATATTGATATAAAAGCGGCTGCATTGGGTCTTTTAAGCAAAACATTTGCGTGTATTTCCAGTGTGTGTTAGTGTACGGTTATCCGTTGATGGATGCTTGGGTGGGTGTTTAATTTTCCAGAAGAACCAGCAGCAGCAGGGGAACAACCACACCAATGGGGCGGGGCACACTGGTAACCCTGACAATAGCCATGCCCAGGGCCCGCCCCTAAAGAAGGTGCGAGTGATCCCGCCCGTCACTACCTCAAGTGGCCTCATGACTACAGACTACCAGGTATGGTACACACACGCAATACCATATACAGCATGATTTAGCTCATTTCTGGGTTATCCCACCAAATTGTAAAAACCTAAATTGGAAATTAAGAGTCTGATAAGTTACCTTATTTATCTGTCAGCGCTCCAATCCACATGCTGCCTACCAGAACCCCGGACCAAGCACATCACTGCCCCAAAGCAGCATTGGATACTCCTCTACCTCCCAGCAGCCCCCGCAGTACTCACACCAGACCCACCGCTACTGACCCTTGACCTCTACCCACCCCTCTCCATGCTCGCTAGGGAGAATGTACCAAGGGAAGTGGGTGTGTCCATGGCAACAGCCCACCGGTCCACCCTCACTGCAGCAGTCCATTAGCCCAGTATGTTAATACAATATACTCATTTTAAAAGAACATGACATGATGCAACAACATCAGCCATTACAGAAAATGACAACATCAGCCATGACAGAACATGACATAACGCGACAACATCAGCCATGACAGAAAATGACTTCAACACATGGAGACTAAACCAAGAAGAAGATGGAGAAGGAAGAACAGATGCTGTCAGTTTGTTGTTTCCCTCGTTCCTTCCTCTGTGGTTCAAGTTATCGTCGCTGCAAGTTTGTGACCATTACAAAGTTAACCTTCAGAACTGGTACTTAACTACAGCCACAAGACCAACAAACAGAAGGTGGACCCGGGGCTCCCCTCTTCCCTTACCCTCATTTCCTTCTCTCCTTACCCCTCCACCAAAGCTCTCCCCCTTTCCAGCCGGATTCCCCTCTTCCTGTTGAAGCTTCGATGAGATTAAAGCTGCTATGTGACTGCCAGCATTGACAGAATATATGTCTTTCCTGTCTCTGTCCCTCTGTCTGTTTGTCTTCCCATCTTTGTGTCTGTCCGCCCTTCCATGGGCATCTTCGTTGGGGACCGAATTGAGCTGCTGACAGGAGCATTCTGGGAGTTTGTGGGGCCCCGCCCACAGCTCTGGTTGAGGGCTTTATTGAGAAACAACAAAAGGAATAAAAAAATAAGATTTTAGTAGTTTATAATTTAATCCGTTTTGTGTTCACACAAAAAAAAAAGTGGTGAAGCAGCTTCTGTTGTGCTGAGAGAGAGCTGCCGTTTTTATCGCTGTGGGCAAAGCCTTATCTTCTTGATGACAAACCAACACATTGTGTGGAGGATGGCATATGGAACATGCATTTTTACTGTATTGAAATATTTTACATGACACAAGTATCCTGACAATAAAAGTGGTAATGTTGACATTGGGGGGTCTCTGTCTGTCTCTTTGTGTGTCTGTCTGTCTCTCTGTGTGTCTGTCTGTCTCTCTGTGT
This sequence comes from Salvelinus alpinus, assembly GCF_045679555.1. Classification (NCBI taxonomy): domain Eukaryota; kingdom Metazoa; phylum Chordata; class Actinopteri; order Salmoniformes; family Salmonidae; genus Salvelinus; species Salvelinus alpinus. Next base: position 18,978,990 of record NC_092095.1, read on the forward strand.
TATGTGAGTGCTTTTTTCCAGGTTATGTTCTCTTCCAGGAATAGAAGAGTGTCTTCAATAATGGAACAATCCCAGTTCGTCCTTTTTTTATCTCTAAGATCTGTCATTTCTCGTTCTCTGCCCTCTGTCTCTCCCTCTCTATATCTCTTCTGGTCTTTTTCTCTCTCACACACTTACACAGAAGATGAGTTTGCCCTCTCCCAAAATATAGTCTGCCCCCATTGCCCAGTTCAAAGCTTGTGCATCCCTAAAGCAAGCAGTCATCCCAGTCAGTTACTAAAGCTGCTAGAATGGAATCAGTCCAGCTCTATCATTAAACCCACCACTGCCACGTGTCAATTGCTCCCAAAAAACATTCTCAAAAGATGCCCCAGTTATAAGACCCTTTTAAACTGTAGGCCAAATCCTCCATCCCCCAAAATGTGTTTATTTTAAGCCTTTAACGTTAACACGGCATGGGGACTGGATTGCATAAAATGTTAAACCCGCTGTAGCCTCCCCTACACACCCTGAGACCCCGCCCTATCCATGCCCGACAGGGAACCTCGATGTCACTCATGCCTTTCAAGGGCTGCGATTTGACAATGGGAACACTCACTACTTATTAAATCCTTGTTGCTGAATGCTGATTGGCGGAGGCGAACGGTGTATCCCGCCCCCCGCAGTGGATTGTTTAGAGTGGCCAGACTGCCAGGGACACAGATGGCAGCGCGAACAAGAGGAGTATCTAACGGGACATGCTGCCAGATTAATCTATTACATTTCTGACTGCTGGTGAGGGTATTTACTATGCTTTTATAACTCATAAGAGTCGGAATATTTCTTGCCACTGTTTATATTTGCCCCTAATTGAATGTTTGTTTTTTATATATATGTGTGGAATTGCGTTAATCCAAATGGTCGAACCACTGACTGGACATAGCGGCCGGCCACCACTAGTGGACACTCAATAGATTATAATGATGAAACACAAGGGCTTTACGAGTTCTGTGTCCAAGGCCCGATTCTTTAAATAAAATTATAGCCTATTTTTGCACACTCCATTTGGCCACTGCCTTGCTTGGAACCGGTTGATTATTGTTTACTGGAACGAACAAAAATGCATTTGATGTAGAAAGTGTTAGAACTAAGTTGGGTTATAATATTGTTGCTATCGATGCAGCCTGGGAAATAGAATCGTTAAACAGATGTAGGTCAACCAACCCATCAGTAACGGGAAGAGATACTGAGGAACTTTGATTGATCGCGCTTGCCATCAGTGTTGTGTCTGCGTGTGTAGAATAGGCTGTGTTGTGTTTGTGCACTGCCTGCAGCACGCGCACAGGCGGCTGGTTTTGTTGCTCACCCACTCTACTCAACGCAAAATGGATTAACTACAATTGTTATATTAATATGTGCAATGGGCTACATTATTCTGTGAATGTAGGGCAGTGACATGTCAATTATTATAAGGGTCACAGGCTATAATTAATATAGCCTGTATATTTATTAATATAACTGTCTCAGGGCGAATAGGCATGTTGTAGAGATCATGCATGATCTAGCAATGTCAGAGTTGGAGTTTTAGTGTAATTTGTAGGGCAATGTGTAACCTGGCGTAATTGATCTTGCAATATTGATGACCCCACCACGAGCTATTGCGCCAAAAGGCTGTACTTGACTCATAAATTGATAATGTTGCCCTGCTCAGGAATTTCGGCATCCATAGTAAAAGCTGTGTGTGGGCGTAGAGGGTCTTTAGGGAGACACATGAACTACATCCTGGTGGCAGCAGTCAGGATGCCTCTAGTGAAGTACAAAGGCTCTCTGAGCTCTTGAGATGGAGAATGTGCTGCTAATCGTCTGAGAGGCTATAGTGGTTTTGTGTGCATGACAGAGAAAAGGACTTTAACTCTGTCATTAAAGTTATCAGTTTGTCAGTGTAGCCTATATGCCTGGCGGAGCAATTCCTGTGTGTTTGTGTTAGGGCATTACTCTTTCTTTGACTACGTGCAGTTTCTCTCTCTCTCTCTCCCCATCTCTCTCTCTCTCTCTCCATCTCTCTCTCTCCCCATCTCTCTCTCTCTCCCCATCTCTCTCTCTCTCTCCCCATCTCTCCCCATCTCTCGCTCTCCCTCTCCCCATCTCTCTCTCTCCCTCTCCCCATCTCTCTCTCTCTCTCCCCATCTCTCTCTCTCTCCCCAAATCGCTAGTGTTTTACATATTTTGCTCTCTCTCCCCATCTCTCTCTCTCTCTCTCCCCATCTCTCTCTCCCTCTCCCCATCTCTCTCTCCCTCTCCCCATCTCTCTCTCCCCATCTCTCTCTCTCCCATCTCTCTCTCTCTCTCCCCATCTCTCTCTCTCTCCCCAACTCGCTAGTGTTTTACATCTTTTGCTCTCTCTCCCCACCTCTCTCAAATGTTCTTACTCATATATATCAGTGGAGGCTCCTCAGAGGAGGAAGGGGAGGACCATCCTCAGTGAATTTCATGAAAATAGTGTAACATTAAAAAAGCTATTTTTAGATAAAACTATACTAAATATATTCACATGTCACCAAATAATTGATTAAAACACACTATTTTGCAAAGAAGGTCTACAGTAGCCTCAACCGCGCCACGGTGTAGCCGGAGGATAGCTAGCTTCCATCTTCCTCTGGGTATATTGACTAAAATACAAAACCTAGGAGGCTCATAGTTCTCACCCCCTTACATAGACTTACACAGTAATTATGACAATGTCTGGAGGACGTCCGGTTATCGAGATTTACCGCCCAAAACCACTCACTTTTCCCGGGATATAAAACTGTGTGGAAACGGTCAATTATAATAAATGATTCATGTAAATAGTGACGTGACATGGAACTGTTAAATGATATGCAAGTCCAAATATGTATTCTCTGCGGCCTTCACTCTGTTCTCTGCATGATCAGTCATCAACGCTCATGGTTGGGACAGACAGACCATCTCAGTATGGAGTGCAGTTCACAATGCATGTAGACCTATCATCTCATCATGGTAACTTTTTTTCTTGTGACATCTAGGCCTACATTTGCTGCAGTATAGTCTATGCTACAGGAATATAAGGACTGAATGGGCGTCTAATTTACACATCTCCATCGGGCTTTCGGGGGCCACCTTGTTTTTTAAATTATTGCAGCTGCAGAGTTTTGAAACAGCCTATCGTTGCTTTAAATCAGAGCATTCACAAGCAGTCTTCCTCTCTCTCTCATCAATTCCATTCAAATTGCATCCAAAAAGATAATCCTGTTCAAGATTGATATACAGACGTGCTCATATTTGTTGGTACCCTTACAGCTCATTAAAATAGTGCTTCATTCCTCCTGAAAAGGGATGCAATTAAAAGCTATTTTATCATGTATACTTGCATGTCTTTGGTATGTCATAGAAAGAAGCTGTGAATAGAGATCAATAATTGCTTATTCTACAAAGATATTCTAAAATGGCCTGGACACATTTGTTGGTACTCCTTAGAAAAGATAATAAATAATTGGATTATAGTGATATTTCAAACTAATTAGTATCACACACGTCTCCAATCTTGTAATCAGTCATTCAGCCTATTTAGATGGAGAAAAGTAGTCACTGTGCTGTTTGGTATCATTGTGTGCACCACACTGAACATGGACCAGAGAAAGCAAAGCAGAGATTTGTCTGAGGAGATCAGAAAGAAAATAATAGACAAGCATGGTAAAGGTAAAGGCTACAAGACCATCTCCAAGCAGATTGATGTTCCTGTGACAACAGTTGCAAATATTATTAAGAAGTTTAAGGTCCATGGAACTGTAGCCAACCTCCCTGGGCGCGGCCGCAAGAGGAACATCAACCCCAGATTGAACAGAAGGATAGTGTGAATGGCAGAAAAAGAACCAAGGATAACTGCCAAAGAGATACAAGCTGAACTCCAAGCTGAAGGTACGCCAGTTTCTAATCGCACCATCCGTCACTTTTTGAGCGACAGTGGGCTCCATGGAAGAAGACTCCACTTTTGAAAGAAAAAAAAGACAGACTGGAATTAGCTAAAATTCATATTGACAAGCCACAATCCTTCTGGGAGAATGTCCTTTGGACAGGTGAGTCAAAACGAGCTTTTTGGCAAGTCACATCAGCTCTATGTTCACAGATGAAAAAATGAAGCTTTCAAAGAGAAGAACACCATACCTACAGTGAAACATGGAGGAGGCTCGGTTCTGTTTTGGGGCTGCTTTGCTGCGCCTGACCCAGGGTGCCTTGAATCTGTGCAGGGCACAATGAAATCTCAAGACTATCAAGGCATTCTGGAACAAAACGTACTGCCCAGTGTCAGAAAGCTCTGTCTCAATCGCAGGTCATGGGTCCTCCAACAGGATAATGACCCCAAACACACAGCTCAAAGCACCCAAGAATGGATAAGAACAAAACATAGGACTATTCTGAAGTGTCTTCTATGAGGCCTGATCTGAATCCTATCTAACATTTATGGAAAGAGCTGAATCTTGCAGTCTGGAGAAGGCACCCATCAAACCTGAGACAGTTGAAGTAGTTTGCTCAGGAAGAGTGGGCCAAACTACCTGTTAACAGGTGCAGAAGTCTCATTGAGAGCTACAGAAAACGTTTGATTGCAGTGATTGCCTCTGAAGGTTGTGCAACAAAATATTAGGTTAAGAGTCCCATCATTTTTGTCCATGCCAGTTTCATTTGTTTTATTATTTACAATATTACGTTGAATAAAAAAATCTAAAGCAAAGTCTGATTTCTATTAAATATGGAATAAACAATTGTGGATGCCAATTGCTTTAGAATAAGGCTATTACATAACAAAATGTGGAAAAAGTCAAGGGGTCTGAATACTTTTCGAATGCACTGTATAGATGTCCTAGCCTACCTCATTCAGGTGATGAATTCAATGCAGAATTAGCCTTTTATGTAACTAATACATTATGGGTTATGCATAGTAAGCTTCTAACTAGTTTCTTGCGCAATATGCATGCACCTGTGGTCCGCTGGCCTCTCTCCTTTAAAAAAATGCCCCTTAGCTCTTGGAGTCCTATGCTGGAAAAGCTAGCCTAGAATAGCTTGCTGGACATAATTTTTTTTTTAATTGTGCATTTTTTATACCAATAGACGATTCGAAGAGGGACGCAAGCTCTTGTTTTCTGAACGTTAAATACAGCAGCCAATAGAACTCAGGGGTAGTTTGAAAGAAGAGCGAACCTGGGAGGTTAGAGGTTATTTATTCAGTCCCATAACCATTCAATCTTCCTAAAGAGAAGTGAAAGCCATCTGCATGTAATTCTAGTCCTATATTATTCAGCATGTCATTAGAATGATGGAGATGAGGACAACGGAACTCATTTAATTACCTGTTGAAAGTGAGGAAGGAATGAAGCAACAATGGAGAGAGAAAGAGGAGGTAGGCAAATAACATTAAGGGAAATGCGTCAGCCTACTAATTATACAAATAGGCCCTATTATATTTCAAAATTAAAATCAAATTCTCTAGCCTATGCTTGTAACTTTGTAGACTGCATGTGCTGCACCAGAATCACATGTTCTTTTCTGCTTTATCATGGTTTGAATGATGTGCGTAATTTAATACAGTTTAATACAATACAGTAAAGAAATACAGTTCACACTCAAAATGATTAGCCTACTAGAGCTAATTTAAATTATTTACCCAAGAGAGCATATAGCTAGTTACATCTATGGGCTTTTATGTTTTTCTGTCCTGCGTAATGTGCAGTAGCCTATATATTGGATAACGGCACAATCATTTGGGCTTTTTTGGGCTTGTGCTCATAAAATGTCTTTAATGTTGGGCTCATAAAATGTATTTAATGTATGGCTCAGGAAGCATGTGTCTTGAATTTTCGATCAAAGCTCTAATCAAATCCAGACACGCTATTTATATGCTTTATCAGAGTTGTGTACAAATTTGATTTGAGACTCAACTTGATAGAAAATAAAATAACTTGAGACTTGACTTGGAGCCTCAAGACTCGGGACTCAACTTTGTCTTGAGACTGATGACTTCAAATGATCTAACATGTTTTGTCACTCATTTTGTGGCACAAGTTCTAGTGGATTAGGCCTACTCTACACGTAGCCAGAGACAGTAGCCGCAGCAGCATCACCCTTGCAAAAGTAAAAACCTGCAACAGATTGGCTAGGGAAACGCACACTTTTTAACTCTGATTGGACCAGCAAACTGTCAATGAACTCAGGTCGGGTGAGCTAGCCAACAGATTGCTGATTTGCTGTACAGTTATAGGATCGGGTGCAGCGAAAACTCAAATTGTAGGGAGAGAGGATTGCCATAATAAATAAATATTTTGGGGGGTGATCAATAATATTAACTATTTACTTAGCAAGCTCACCAGCAATTAGGCAACAATTACTAGCATAGGCATACTGGTATTTGGATATGTAACCATTCATTTAAATGAATAATTTACTTATGAAGCTTGCATTTAGAATTTGTACTTACAATTAATTATTACTGTGTTCGAAGACCAAACTCCCGCCAGTGGATAACTTTTTTCTCTTGTTGAAATGTTTTCCGTTGCTGTCACACGTTTAAATGCATAGGCCCTATGTGGTAAATCTAGATTCCATCTAATACTACAATAATTGCTAGCGTTTCATCATTCCATCCCCTTACCGTTTATTGCAACACGTAGACATTTCTGTTTCACGTTTGATAGTCCAACGATACATTTTCATTTAGCCAACCATTTGTTACCCTGCTCTGAGTGGGCGCGATGTTTATAGTGCACATGAATGTTCTCAAGACTCATGAAGGGTAAGTTCTGTTTATTTAACTGTTTATTTAATTCAATTTATGGTTTCCTTTGTTCATATTTTCCGGGTTATGTCGGAGTTTCGTGTGTCTGTGTCCTATGTCTCTGTCCTATGTGTGTAATAGGAGCGAGCGCATTCCTCAGTGCGCATAGGAATAGGCTACATGGCCTGCGCTCAACGCTTTGGAGTCAGAACGTTGAATAAGACAAAATCGTTGTTCCATGTATGCATGGTGTTGAAATATCATTAATAATTATTAAGTCTGATTAAGAGTTATGTACTAATGTAACAATGGATGTGGAAATGGCCTTTTACATTGTAGAACCGGTTGCTAATGCGTTAGTTCTATTAACTATGTTGACTTAAACATTAGATAATATGGTAACAATGGTGTAGTCTGTCTGTAACGGTTAGCGGTTATGATCTGAAGGTTTGGCTTACACACAGACAGCTGATGTGTTATGCACTGGATTCCACAAGCAAAGGGAAAAGGTGAGCGAGGAGGAGAGCGCATAGATGCGAGAAGGAATTACGAGCAAAGTGATCATGCTGTTTGAATGTGGCAGCTATGAAAGTGTTTTGCGTGTGATCAGGGGGTGTATTCATTCTGCCGATTCTGTTGAAAAACGTTTCTTAAACGGAAGCAAACGGAACGAAATAGGGATAAACATACCTGAATTTGTCCAATAGAAACTGTTGTTTGCAGCCGTTGGACTAATGACTACACCCTAGATCAGCTAGATGCAGGCAAGAGTGTATAAGGCGGTATTCAATGTGTCACTGTCACCTTGATTACAAAACATTTACTTGACCTGTCCACCTACGTTGTAAACTTTCATTAATAGGCTAGGTTGTAGCAAACTCATGATGGGTATAGGGAAATTAGAGTATCATGTAGTAGCCTAAACCGATCGATGTTACATTGAACTGGGTGAATGAAAGTCATCCAATATGCTGTAATAGAAATAAGGCCATGTTCATGAAGAAATGTATCATCCTCCCTCATCTTAAACGGCACCGGCCATCACTGGTGTATATAATACTAATTGTATTATTGTTTCATTCACACCTGCACTGTTGGAGCTCGGAGCTTAAGAATTTCACTGTACACTGCAACTACATTTGCAAACCTGAATGTGACTAACTATAAGAAATCGTAATCTAAACTCTCTCTCTCTCTCTATTTTTCCATGTGTCTCTCTCTTTCTACCCTCTCTTCCTTTCTGAGTGGAGTGCCCTCTTTTCAGGGTGTGTTAAAGGAGGTCTGGGGAGGAGGAGGGGAGCGGAGGGGGAGGCATGCATGGGAGCACTCTGCTGTTGCCGTGTGAACGGAGCTCTATTGTCCTAGGAACCTTTCAGAGTGGCTTCCCTGAGGCCCCTGCACACCCCCTCCCTCACTAACTCACTCTCCACACACACACACACACACACACACACACACACACACACACACACACACACACACACACACACACACACACACACACACACACACACACACACACACACACACACTACTCTTCCTCACACACACACACCATATACACACATGATTTACACACACATTATTTACCTCCTCACACACATACCATATACACACATGATTTACCCCCTCACACACACACACACATGTTCCCTTCCTCTCTGCCCCTTCCTTTCATTTGCCTCCCCACCCCAACCTCTTAATTATCTCCCCATTGTCACACCAGACAAGAACCAATCAAACTCATGGCGTATGTTAACTATACTCAGAACTTCCAAGCAGAGCAGACCAACACATTTCACAGACTAGCGTTTTTCTATAATAATGTAGGCCTGGTTCCATACGCAAACCATGGCGCTATCTCTTTAACAGCAGGCCTAATTAGCTGTTTTCAGTGAGTTTTGTGGCAGCAGACAAGGATGGAGTAATTTCTCCTTTGTTGTCCCTTATTGGTTTATGGCTGTAAGCAGGGCTTGGCAGGGGGTATTGGACCAAGGCCAGCTGAGGACTCTGCCGTAGCCTTGTGGGGAGGTTGCTACTTGGTGGTCAGAAATGACTAGTTTCTCTGTCAACACCATCAAAGGGGCTAGCCTCGCAGTTAAGATTGTTGGGCCAGTAACCGAAAGGTCGCTGGTTCAAATCCCTGAGCCAGCAAGTTGGAAAAATATGCCGTTCTGCACTTGAGCAAGGCAGTTAACCACAAACAACAATTGCTCCCAGGCACCGATGACCTGGACATGGATTAAGGCAGCCAACCGCACCTCTCTGATTCAGAGGGATTGGGTTAAATGCGCACGACACATTTCGGTGAAATGCATTCAGTTGTGCAACTGACTAGATAGATATCCCCTTTCCCTTCACAAAACCCTCTATTCATCAATGACACACATAGCCTAGCATACTAGATCTGAAATGAAGAGCATGACTAAGGGGTCAGCTTTGCTGTTGGGTGTGTGGCCCCCAGCAGTTCCTCAAGCTGTAGCTGTATTGTTCTTCTGCTGCTCCTCTGGGAGGACAGGGAGTAGAGATGTTACACTGTGAGGAACAGGAAGCTGATGCCGGGCGGAGGCCGCAAAAACAGGAAGCAGGAAGAGGCCCAGATAAGATGGCCGCTCCGATGCTTTCTGAGATCCCTTTTTCATCTGCTGTAGAAGCTGCCCTTAGACTCAGATCTAGGATCAGTTTAGCCTCCTCAGATCCTGATTTTAACCATTCTAGGGAAGATGTTAACCTCACCTTAGATTAGTGTCAAGGAAAGGGCAACTTAATCCTTAGTATCTAGTGAATGTGTCCAATTGCATTGGAGAGTGTGTGTGTTGGTCTGAACTATCAAGGGAATGGGTCTCAGCGTGCTCGCCACGGGAGAGTGAGTGTGTTGGTCTGAACTATCAAGGGAATGGGTCTCAGCGTGCACGCCACGGGAGAGTGTGTGTGTTGGTCTGAACTATCAAGGGAATGGGTCTCAGCGTGCACGCCACGGGAGAGTGTGTGTGTTGGTCTGAACTATCAAGGGAATGGGTCTCAGCGTGCACGCCACGGGAGAGTGTGTGTGTTGGTCTGAACTATCAAGGGAATGGGTCTCCGCGTGCACGCCACGGGAGAGTGAGTGTGTGTGTGTGTATGTTTGTGTTTGGGCTGTTGACCCTACATCTGGGGCAGTGGTAAGGCTGGAAAGCATTAGCTGGACTGTAGCTTATTTTCCTAATACCTTCATCTGTCTGCCGTTGGCCTGCTACTGTTTACTACTACAGTCTGGACGGGTCACAGTTGTATGCCCAGTCTCTTTAACCCTGTTTCGAAGAATAGGATTGTGTGTTTGTTAGTGTGTGGTAATACGTCTGGCCAAGTGACTAGCTGTGTGTGTGTGTGTTTGTGTTTATACTACTTACCATACCTATACTTGCAATAGTTATAACTTAAAACAAAAATTGTCTGTAAGTACGTCCTTTATGTAAGTACAGTGTGTCATATATCATATGTATTGTGTGTCCTGTGCTTCTCTCTAGGTGTGACAGTGTGAGGCGTCACCATGCCTCTGGTGAAGAGGAACATCGACCCGCGTCACCTGTGCCGGGGGGCGTTGCCAGAGGGCGTAGGCAGTGAACTGGAGTGTGTGATGAACAACACCCTCTCCTCCATCATCCGCCAGCTCAGCAGCCTGAGTAACACACACACAGAACACACACACGCACACACACACACACTCTCTCTCTCAGAGCACTAACCACACACTACAAACAACTTCATACGCTTTATACCAGTGTGTCAACAGTAACATATGTCATTATCATTGCTCTCTTCCACACGTATGAATAACATGCTTATGCTCCTCATGTTGTTTTGCTTCTCCCTATATGAGACATGTTACAATTCCCAAGTGAGTTAACCCTATTGGCGCAATGGGTAGGGTGTTTGCCTTTCACCCCGGCGACCCAGGTTCGCTTCCCTGCCCCGCCGTTCACTACAATATTGTACTATTACACACTTGCATTAAAATACTCTCTCATCACTATCTCCTAGTTATCTTGCTGCAGTGCACACTGCACAGTCCTGTTTGACGTTGATAAGAAGATGATGTAGTGTTTAATCCTGGAGCAGTGATTGATTTGTTAGGATCAGACCTATAGGTCGCTAGGTCAAGACTCTGTCATCATAGACCCACAGGAGGATGTAATCCTGTTTAGATATTTCAGCGAGAATACGTTCAGAATATGTGTGTGTGTTTGGGTGTACTGCGGTATATTAAACAGAGTGACTATGACGTAAGGGGGAGGAGCCTGAATACCCTGGCTGCTCCCATGACACAACCCATATCATGTCCTGTGGAATATATTGACATATTCTTTCCTCCCTTATACCCAGTATCCAACCACCACTGCTCCCCCTCTCGCTTTCTCTCGACCCTCCCTTTCTTGCTTTCAACGTCTTCCTCATACTCTGTTTTCTTCCCTCCCCCAACTCTGTCCCTCTCTCTCTTTCTGTCTCTCTCTCTCTTTCTGTCTCGCTCTCTCTGTCCCTCTCTCTCTGTCTCTCTCTCTCTTTCTGTCTCGCTCTCTCTGTCCCTCTCTCTCTCTCTGTCTCTCTCTCTCTTTCTGTCTCGCTCTCTCTGTCCCTCTCTCTCTCTGTCTCTCTCTTTCTGTCTCTCTCTTTCTGTCTCGCTCTCTCTCTCTCTGTCTCTCTCTTTCTGTCTCGCTCTCTCTCTCTCTCTCTCTCTCTCTCTCTCTCTCTCTCTCTCTCTCTCTCTCTCTCTCTCTCTCTCTCTCTCTCTCTCTCTCTCTCTCTCTCTCTTTCTGTCTCGCTCTCTTTCTGTCTCGCTCTCTCTGTCCCTCTCTCTCTTTCTCTCTGTCCCCCTCTCTCTTTCTGTCTCGCTCTTTCTTTCTCTCTCTCTCTTTCTCTCTCTCTCTCTTTCTTTCTCTCTCTCTCTCTCTCTCTCTCTCTCTCTCTGTCTCTCTCTCTCGTTCTCTCTGTCATTGTGAGAGTTCTTGTGGTGGGAGTGGGCCTTTCAGCAGCTGCTGTGTGGGATAAATATAAATGACTAGGTACAAAGGCCTGGAAGGCCTGAGCTAGGGACAGGAGGTGTGTGGGTGTGTATCCGTGTGCGTGTGGGTGTGTGTGTGTGTGTGTGTGTGTGTGTGTGTGTGTGTGTGTGTGTGTGTGTGTGTGTGTGTGTGTGTGTGTGTGTGTGTGTGTGTGTGTGTGTGTGTGTGTATATCCGTGTGTGTGTGTGTGTATATCCGTGTGTGTGTGTGTTTCCGTGTGTGTGTGTATCCGTGTGTGTGTGTATCCGTGTGTGTATCCGTGTGTGCATCTGTGTGTGTATCCGTGTGTGTGTGTGTATGTGGAGGTAGACTGAATGTCAGAACCATGAAGGGAGGTCAGAGTTGATGGAACTCAGCATGCTAGATCTCTCTTCCTTCCTTCCTCTAGATAGAGGTCATCCTGTCAGTATGGTGACAGAAATAGTCTAGATGTTTCTCCAGAGGTCATCCTGTCAGTATGGTGACAGAAATAGTCTAGATGTTTCTCCAGAGGTCATCCTGTCAGTATGGTGACAGAAATAGTCTAGATGTTTCTCCAGAGGTCATCCTGTCAGTATGGTGACAGAAATAGTCTAGATGTTTCTCCAGAGGTCATCCTGTCAGTATGGTGACAGAAATAGTCTATATTGTGTGTGTGCACGCACGCGGCGTGTGTGTGCCTTCATGCATTCATGCGTGCGTTTGCGTATGACACACAAAAGTTCAGCATTGTTAAAACGTATTGACGCTGACCTAAACAGACTTGCTCTAGCAAAGATTGATTGCTATTGATTTTTCCTCTAGGACCTTCCATGACAGTGATGCCCTGGTCTATTTGTCAGTTAAATTTGTTACCAGAAGAATGGCAGAAAGAGAATTGATAGTACCAATCTTCAAGTCCATCTCAGTTGGTTTCCCCTACCTGTCGGACGCACCCTTTGCCTTGATGACAGCTTTGCACACTCTTAGCATTCTCTCAACCAGCTTCATGAGGTTTGTCACCTGGAATGCAGCAGGTGTGCCTTCTTAAGTTATTTTGTGGCACACTGTACCAGTCAAACATCTGGACACACCTACTCATTCCAGGGTTTTTCTTTATTTTTATATTTTCTACATTGGGATCATAGCTTTCACCTGGATTCACCTTGTCAGTCTGTCACTCAGTGTATATACTGTCATTATAAAGAGAACAGTTGTCTATAATTTCCTCAATGTGCAGTGCATGCATAGTATGCATAATGTAGTGCACCAGGATGTCATGCTAACCACATGATCCATCTGTCTACCCTTGTACTGCAGGTAAACATGCGGAGGACATCTTTGGGGAGCTGTTCAACGAGGCCAACACGTTCTACCTGAGAGCCAATTCCCTGCAGGACCGCATCGACCGCCTGGCCGTCAAGGTCACCCAGCTGGACTCCACCGTGGAGGAAGGTGAGACAGGGGTTAGAGGTCACAGGAAATAGGAAGTGACATCGTTACTCGTTGACATAGCGATGGTGTAAAAGTGATGAAACTGAGGATATATAAATACTTCTCTCACACCCTGTCTATCCCCCTCTCCCTAACCCTCTCTCTCACACCCTGTCTATCCCCCTCTCCCTAACCCTCTCTCTCACACCCTGTCTATCCCCCTCTCCCTAACCCTCTCTCTCACACCCTGTCTATCCCCCTCTCCCTAACCCTCTCTCTCACACCCTGTCTATCCCCCTCTCCCTAACCCTCTCTCTCACACCCTGTCTATCCCCCTCTCCCTAACCCTCTCTCTCACACCCTGTCTATCCCCTCTCCCTAACCCTCTCTCTCACACCCTGTCTATCCCCCTCTCCCTAACCCTTTCTCTCACACCCTGTATCCCCCTCTCCCTAACCCTCTCTCTCACACCCTGTCTATCCCCCTCTCCCTAACCCTCTCTCTCACACCCTGTCTATCCCCCTCTCCCTAACCCTCTCTCTCACACCCTGTCTACCCCCCTCTCCCTAACCCTCTCTCTCACACCCTGTCTATCCCCCTCTCCCTAACCCTCTCTCTCACACCCTGTCTATCCCCTCTCCCTAACCCTCTCTCTCACACCCTGTCTATCCCCCTCTCCCTAACCCTCTCTCTCACACCCTGTCTATCCCCCTCTCCCTAACCCTCTCTCTCACACCCTGTCTATCCCCCTCTCCCTAACCCTCTCTCTCACACCCTGTCTATCCCCCTCTCCCTAACCCTCTCTCTCACACCCTGTCTATCACCCTCCCCCCAACCCTCTCCTTCTCTTTCTGTGTCCTCGCTCTCTCTCGCTCTCTCTCACGCTCTCTCTCTCTCTCTCTCTCTCTCTCGCACTTTGTTTGTCCTCTCTTTCTCTGTCCTCAGTCTCTCTGCAGGACATCAACATGAAGAAGGCGTTTAAGAGCAGTACCGCCCAGGACCAGCAGGTGGTATCCACGAGGAGCGTTCCCATCCCTGTCAAGGAGATGTACAACCTGAGTAACAAACCTCCACCTCTCAACATCCTCTCCAAATATAGGTGTGTTCTCTCCCCCTCCCTTTCTATGATCTGTCTAACTTCTCTACTACCCGGGGCAGTCTTAACCCAGAGTCAAATACCTCACCTGATCTTGTTTTGTAGTCTCATAGTGGAATGTTGTGGACTTCATTTCCCACAAACCCTGACCCGCGTTTGCCCTTTGACCCTGTAGGGATGACCACAAGGAGGGGCTGAAGTTCTACACTGACCCCTCCTACTTCTTCGACCTGTGGAGAGAGAAGATGCTGCGGGACACAGAGGACAAGAGGAAGGAGAAGAGGAAGAACAAAGTAAGCAAAATAATCTCTCCCTTCTTCTCTTTCTTGTCCTCCTCCTCCTCACTAATACGTGTCTCCTCCCAGGAGCAGAAGCGTTGTGTGGACGGGACGTTGCAGAGGGAGGTGAAGAAAGTGCGTAAGGCTCGGAACCGTCGTCAGGAGTGGAATATGTTGGCCCTGGATAAGGAGCTGAGGCCTGACCACCACCACACACACTCGCTCCACCGGGGGGCCACCTGCGAGGGATCACTGTCCCCTGAGATGAGGCCAGTCCAAATACACACACAGTTACATACATATTGTATGATGAGGTCAATGAAAAGTTGACATAAAACAAAGATTCATTTATAAGATAACATATCAAATGTAAAAAAGTATGGAATAATTACTTTTCTGTATAATACATTTCTGTATAGATGATTATTACTCGCATGGAAGTAATGTGTTTCCCCCAGTGGAAATAGGGGGTTTCCCCCAGTGGAAATAAGGAGTTTCCCCCAGTACAATGATAATTTAGTCTCTGTCAGCTGTTCAAGGAGACGTGACAGTCCTCTTACTCCCCCTGCTGGCCATTCTGTAAAATGTTGTCTCCACCTCCCTCCCTTTCTCTCTCTTAGGGGTCTTGGGCCTGACCACCACCAACGCCACTACCCTCACTCAACCAATCATGCTGGTCACGCCCACACGTACTCCGGCCCGCCTCCCAGTCTCCTGGCTGCTCAGCTGGCTGCTCAGGGAAACGCCACTCTGGACCATGCCTACAGGGGATACAACCTGGGTCGCCCCCACAATGCTCCGCCCCCTCTCCCTCCCATTGAGAACATGAATGGATCCATATCCCTACGACCTGTGGACTACAGGTCAGAGTGCACATGAATAAACACACTGGCAGACAGATTGATGCATAAATGCACTCAAATAAACATGAACATTCATTGACATGTGCACAGGGACACCAAACAAACCCACGTACGGCCTTTTGTAGGGGCTCAGCCCCGGCGCCAGGGTTTGTTGTGTTTAATGTGCTATTGGTTTGGGTTAGATCTGATGATGAACAACAAGCTTCATTCTCTCTGGAGTTGAGCAGTTGGCTCTGTAATGTACTGTCATCCCATACAAGCCAAGTACTGCACTGGTACACACCCAAACACGGTCCTCTGCTTTGGTCTTGACATGACTCGTCTGTGACCTGTCTAACTCTGGGAATAATTCCATCCTGTTGTTCTTTCTTATTGAACTTGTCAGAGGATGTTGGTATGGTAGGATTATCATGGTTATATGTGAGATATTGGTATGGTAGGATTATCATGGTTATATGTGAGATGTTGGTATGGTAGGATTATCATGGTTATATGTGAGATGTTGGTATGGTAGGATTATTATGGTTATATGTGAGATATTGGTATGGTAGGATTATTATGGTTATATGTGAGATGTTGGTATGGTAGGATTATCATGGTTATATGTGAGATGTTGGTATGGTAGGATTATCATGGTTATATGTGAGATATTGGTATGGTAGGATTATCATGGTTATATGTGAGATATTGGTATGGTAGGATTATCTTGGTTATATGTGAGATGTTGGTATGGTAGGATTATCATGGTTATATGTGAGATGTTGGTATGGTAGGATTATCATGGTTATATGTGAGATGTTGGTATGGTAGGATTATCATGGTTATATGTGAGATGTTGGTATGGTAGGATTATCATGGTTATATGTGAGATGTTGGTATGGTAGGATTATCATGGTTATATGTGAGATGTTGGTATGGTAGGATTATTATGGTTATATGTGAGATGTTGGTATGGTAGGATTATCATGGTTATATGTGAGATGTTGGTATGGTAGGATTATCATGGTTATATGTGAGATATTGGTATGGTAGGATTATCATGGTTATATGTGAGATGTTGGTATGGTAGGATTATCATGGTTATATGTGAGATGTTGGTATGGTAGGATTATCATGGTTATTTGTGAGATGTTGGTATGGTAGGATTATCATGGTTATATGTGAGATGTTGGTATGGTAGGATTATTATGGTTATATGTGAGATGTTGGTATGGTAGGATTATCATGGTTATATGTGAGATATTGGTATGGTAGGATTATCATGGTTATATGTGAGATGTTGGTATGGTAGGATTATTATGGTTATATGTGAGATGTTGGTATGGTAGGATTATCATGGTTATATGTGAGATGTTGGTATGGTAGGATTATCATGGTTATATGTGAGATGTTGGTATGGTAGGATTATTATGGTTATATGTGAGATATTGGTATGGTAGGATTATTATGGTTATATGTGAGATATTGGTATGGTAGGATTATCATTGTTATATGTGAGATGTTGGTATGGTAGGATTATCATGGTTATATGTGAGATGTTGGTATGGTAGGATTATCATGGTTATATGTGAGATGTTAGTATGGTAGGATTATTATGGTTATATGTGAGATGTTGGTATGGTAGGATTATCATGGTTATATGTGAGATGTTGGTATGGTAGGATTATCATGGTTATATGTGAGATGTTGGTATGGTAGGATTATTATGGTTATATGTGAGATGTTGGTATGGTAGGATTATCATGGTTATATGTGAGATGTTGGTATGGTAGGATTATCATGGTTATATGTGAGATATTGGTATGGTAGGATTATCATGGTTATATGTGAGATATTGGTATGGTAGGATTATCATGGTTATATGTGAGATATTGGTATGGTAGGATTATCATGGTTATATGTGAGATGTTGGTATGGTAGGATTATCATGGTTATATGTGAGATGTTGGTATGGTAGGATTATCATGGTTATATGTGAGATGTTTGTATGGTAGGATTATCATGGTTATATGTGAGATGTTGGTATGGTAGGATTATCATGGTTATATGTGAGATGTTGGTATGGTAGGATTATCATGGTTATATGTGAGATGTTGGTATGGTAGGATTATCATGGTTATATGTGAGATGTTTGTATGGTAGGATTATCATGGTTATATGTGAGATGTTGGTATGGTAGGATTATCATGGTTATATGTGAGATGTTTTTGTGGAGAGGCCGATTAACATATCATACTTTTTATTTCTGAAATGATTATAATGATTAATATAATGTCTCATGTTCACCTTCCATCTGTCCCTCTCTCTCTCAGTATGGAGGGATATGGAAACGGCTCCCCTCCTCCTGCTCCTCTCATGCCATCTGCACAATCTGCCTTTGCCACGCCCCCCGGAGGGCCACTTCCTCTTCCAGGTCTAATGGGATCAGCTGGTGTCTATGCCCTGCCCCCACCGCCAATTGCTGGGTCGCTGGTGGCTCCAACTCCCCCAATGCCTCCGCCCCCTCCTCCAGGCTCCTCCTACTCTACCACTCCCAGGATGTCCTCCGTGCCGCACAATGCCCAGCCTGTTAATGATGCTCGTAGTGATCTGCTGGCTGCCATACGCATGGGTAAGACTGCCTATCTGTATCTAACCCACCTGTCTCTGTGGCAGACCTATTCTGTGTGTGTGTGTGTGTGTGTGTGTGTGTGTGTGTGTGTGTGTGTGTGTGTGTGTGTGTGTGTGTGTGTGTGTGTGTGTGTGTGTGTGTGTGTGTGTGTGTGTGTGGAGTTAGTTTTGCATTATCTGGTGCCCCGGGGGGGTGGAGATGTCTCTTTAGGACCAATGGAATGATCTAAAATGAGCAAGTTGCGCCAAGCTTGGGCCACGGGCCATGCAAACCGAACCTAACTTTTCTGTTTGACTGACTGGCTGGCTGGCTGACTGACTAACACGTCTCTCTCTCCCTGGCTGTAGGTATCTAGTTGAAGTGTGTCTAACTGTCTCTCTCCCTGGCTGTAGGTATCTAGTTGAAGTGTGTCTAACTGTCTCTCTCCCTGGCTGTAGGTATCTAGTTGAAGTGTATCTAACTGTCTCTCTCCCTGGCTGTAGGTATCCAGTTGAAGAAGGGTCAGGAGCAGCAGGAACAGCAGGCTAAGAGAGAGCCTGTAGGGAATGACGTGGCCACCATCCTCTCCAGACGCATCGCTGTCGAGTACTCCGACTCCGAAGATGACTCAGAGCTGGAAGAGAACGACTGGTCCGACTAACACACACATCACTCACTCAAAAGCTGAAAAGCACATACATGTTCACATCCACACAAAAACTAAACCACTAGATGGTTCACTGAGTGTACTAAACATGAATAACACATTCCTAATATCAAGTTGCACCCCCCCTCCTCCTTTTGCCCTCAGAACAGCCTCAATTCGTAGGAGCATGGACTCTACAAGGTGTTGGATGTCCTTTGGGTGGTGGACCATTCTTGATACACACGATTAAACTGTTGAGTGTGAAAAACCCAGCAGTGTTGCAGTTCTTGACACAAACCGGTGCGCCTGGCACCTACTACCATACCCGTTCAAAGGCACTTACATTTTTTGTCTTGCCCATTCACCCTCTGATTGGCACACATGCACAATCCATGTTTCAATTGTCTCAAGGCTTAAAAATCCTTCTTTAACCTGTCTCCTCCCCTATACCTACACCGATTGAAGGGGATTTAACAGGTGACATCAATAAGGGATTATAGCTTTCACCTGGATTCACCTGGTCAGTCTATGTCACAGAAAGAGCATGTTTTGTACATTCAGTGTATATACTGTCATTATAAAGAGAACAGTTGTCTATAATTTCCTCAAACTGCAGTGCATGCATAGTAAGCAGAATTTAGTGCATGTTTTGTTTTGTACACTCAGTGTACATATACCAACAAAACATAAACAAAAACACCCACATACAGGTGTATCTGTACATGATATAAGCTGGGTGACCCCTGGTCACATGTAGCACTGCTGGTAAATCAGACTCCTGCATCAGTGGCTGAAGGGTTCAGAACTGGGACTCTAGCAGTGTACTCAAGATACATACTATCAGGTTCAGCTGCTATACTGACACTAATTGCAACTAAACATTCAATTCAATACTATTACTGTTAACATTTTAAAACTCTCAAGCAATGCTCAGGGCATCTTGAATACACCCCAGGAGACCACAGTGTGTCTCTGTATAATATGTTATCCATAATAACACTAGTAAAGCCCTGTTTGTGGCACCCCAGGAGTGGCACTCATCTCATGTATAGTTACAGTCTTAATAAGGGCCTTACTTAGAGAACCTCCCCTTGGGAAGACAGTCTACGTCTTTTTTCTAATGTTTTTACTGGAACACTTAATCTAGGACTGAGACCAATTTTTATGTGTAGATTATAGCAACAGGAAGATGAAGAGAAGTCAGAAGAAAGTGTGACCTGCTCTGGTCAGGGTAGCGTTCAGAAGGAACCGCGTGGACTGCTCTGGTCAGGGTAACGTTCAGAAGGAACCGTGTGGACTGCTCTGGTCAGGGTAGCGTTCAGAAGGAACCGTGTGGACTGCTCTGGTCAGGGTAGCGTTCAGAAGGAACCGTGTGGACTGCTCTGGTCAGGGTAGCGTTCAGAAGGAACCGTGTGGACTGCTCTGGTCAGGGTAGCGTTCAGAAGGAACCGCGTGGACTGCTCTGGTCAGGGTAACGTTCAGAAGGAACCGTGTGGACTGCTCTGGTCAGGGTAGCGTTCAGAAGGAACCGTGTGGACTGCTCTGGTCAGGGTAGCGTTCAGAAGGAACCGTGTGGACTGCTCTGGTCAGGGTAGCGTTCAGAAGGAACCGTGTGGACTGCTCTGGTCAGGGTAGCGTTCAGAAGGAACCGTGTGGACTGCTCTGATCAGGGTAGCGTTCAGAAGGAACCGTGTGGACTGCTCTGATCAGGGTAGCGTTCAGAAGGAACCGTGTGGACTGCTCTGGTCAGGGTAGCGTTCAGAAGGAACCGTGTGGACTGCTCTGGTCAGGGTAGCGTTCAGAAGGAACCGTGTGGACTGCTCTGGTCAGGGTAGCGTTCAGAAGGAACCGTGTGTGGACTGCTCTGGTCAGGGTAGCGTTCAGAAGGAACCGTGTGGACTGCTCTGATCAGGGTAGCGTTCAGAAGGAACCGTGTGGACTGCTCTGGTCAGGGTAGCGTTCAGAAGGAACCGTGTGTGGACTGCTCTGGTCAGGGTAGCGTTCAGAAGGAACCGTGTGGACTGCTCTGATCAGGGTAGCGTTCAGAAGGAACCGTGTGGACTGCTCTGGTCAGGGTAGCGTTCAGAAGGAACCGTGTGGACTGCTCTGGTCAGGGTAGCGTTCAGAAGGAACCGTGTGTGGACTGCTCTGGTCAGGGTAGCGTTCAGAAGGAACCGTGTGGACTGCTCTGGTCAGGGTTTTGTTGGAACAAATGGGAGAAGACGTTTTGAAAGCGTTTTCCTACTGTGTTCCTTCTGAAGGCGACAGGTGTGTGAGGGAGTGGCCTGAGATGGAGGCTGTATTCCATCATCCACACTAGAACACTACCCCATGTGCTACACTTAGGATGCACAGCCAGCATCGTTTCCTTCTAAGTGGTACTCTAGTATGGATATTGGAACGTAGCCTGAGTGAGTGAGTGAGTGTGTTTGTGTGGCGAGAGCATCTGATTGGAGATAGGGAAGGATGAAAGGAGGCTTAATGGATAACAGCTGAGTCTAATCGCTTAGTGATGTCTAGCAGAGATATGGAAGATGAAGAATAGATTGGATTGGGTTTAGGGTTGTCATAGTTATTTTTAGTGTGAACACTGTAAACGTTGAACTCTGTGACCCTGAGAATAAATATAAATATGAGGAATAAAAATTGATATTCACAATGTTGTGTCTGCGTCTCTTTCCTGTTGCACTGTTGTCATGGAGACAACACGGTGCGGACACTGAGACAGCAGTTTCCATGGTAACAGTATTGCTAGCCAGGATCTTTGGGACGTCCCTACCCTATTGAAGTTGAAATTTAAAATGGTTAAGGTAAGGGTTAAGAATAGGGTTAGGGTTATTTAATAATTATTGTTACTGTAGGGGTTAGAGGTTAGGGTAGCGACATCCCAAAGATTCCGGATAGCACTGACCCAGCTAAGAAGGGAGTCACCATGGGAACAGAGGAGCGGCGGGAGGCACTGAGCCAACGGATGCAGAGGGAGGATAAACAAACCAAACCAACACAGGGGTTTTGTTTTTAATACACAGCATATTATTTTAATATAAAATTAACAAGATCTCTCAATTCAGTAAACTAACCAAAGCAATACAAAGTTACAACTAACACCTTGGAAAAATGTACACCTTGTTCACACAATGCCTTACAATATCTCAGTTAGTGCAGGGGTTCTCAAAGTGGGGAGCAGTATTTTTTTTCATGAATATTCCCAACAGATTCCACTAATTTGGCCAAGGGATCCGTGGAATACGTTTAGAGGGTGTGATACAATACATGTATACTGAACAAAAATGTAAATGTAAAATGCAATAATTTAAAAGATTTTACTGAATAACAGTTCATAGAAGGAAATCAGTCAATTGAAATTAATTCATTAGGCCCTGATCTTTGGATTTCACATGACTGCATGTCCTTGGATATCCTGCAATAATTGGCTGTTGAGACTGTTCTGTTATTAATTTTTTTATTAATGGAAATTCACTCCAAATTCATTACTGGGGAGCCAGGCCCAGCCAATCAGAATGAGTTTTTCCCCACAAAAGGGCTTTATTACAGTCAGAAATACTCCTACAAGTGAAGAACCCGGATTAAATTCTCTGGCAACAGCTCTGGCGAACATTCCTGCAGTCAGTATGCCAATTGCACGCTCCTTCAAAACTTCTGTGGCATTGGGTTATGTGACATAACTGCACATTTCAGAGTGGCCTTTTAATGTCCCCAGTACAAGGTGCACCTGTGTAATGATCATGCTGTTTAATCAGCTTCTTGATATGCCACACCTGTTAGGTGGATGGATTATCTTGGCAAATGAGAAATGCTCACTAACAGAAATGTAAACAAATTATTGCACAAAACTTGTGAAAAATAAGCTTTTTGTGAGCATGAAACATTTCTGGGATATTTTATTTCAGTTCATTTAACAGGGGACCAACACTTTACATGTTGTGTTTACATTTTTGTTCAGTATAATATTATTGATATACAATTTATGTTGTTAACCCTAAGCAACATGGGCTTGGGAAGCTCACAGGGATATTTGTATCCACAGTACATTTTCCAACTCAATAGTTAATTGTATTCCCCCAAACCAGTAGTGGTGCGTGGGTAAAATCACTGGGGAAGCCAGAGAGAAAAGCCACATTCCAACCTATGTGTTGTGATAATTGCATTGTTTGCTCTGTAACCTGTTAGTTCATATGCCTTGACACTGTGATATATAGGCCTAAAGGCCGAGACAATAAGAAGACACAGTGGCAGAATAAATTCAACCACACCTCTGTTTCATCACAAAACCGGAGAGTAACCTCTGTCTGGTGAAGTCCACAAAGCATATTGCATGTAACAAACAGTTAAATGACCAACAGCATGGTCAATCAAGTTAATGTTTCTGACATTTTCGGACTACTAAACAACTATTGATTTAGAACCACGGAGAGTTACCGCAAGTCACAAAGATAACAGGAGCTGCCTTCACTATTCCAGCACCATTTCAACACCATCAAATCACCTCTGCTTAGTCTAATACAATGACAATTAAAAGACACCAAAAACAATTTAGTCCAATTGTCACGCCCTGACCATAGTTTGCTTTGTATGTTTATATGTTTTGTTTGGTCAGGGTGTGATCTGAGTGGGCATTCTATGTTGTATGTCTAGTTAGTCTGTTTCTGTGTTTGGCCTGATATGGTTCTCAATCAGAGGCAGGTGTTTATCGTTGTCCCTGATTGGGAACCATATTTAGGTAGCCTGTTTTGTCTTTTGGTTTGTGGGTGTTTGTCTTCCGTGTCAGTGTTTGTCGCCACACGGTACTGTTTCGTTTGTTCACATCGGTTATTGTTTTGTTTAGTGTTCTGAGTTTAATTAAAAACATCATCATGAACACTTACCACGCTGCGCTTTGGTCCTCCTCTCTTTCTCCTGAAGACGATCGTTACACCAATCAACGTAAGCTAAATATGTGGCTGTCCATGGTTCTGATTTCTGTGTGTGTATATGTGTGCAAGCATTCATGCAAGTAGAAAAACATGTTGACTCACCCTACTTGTATAGAAACACCATTGCCATCCTCTCTTTCATGTTGAGAAACGATCTATGACTCTGTCATACAGTACATGCTTTTAGTTTTTGTTGTCCTAGGCTACCTGACTAAAATGCTTGCTCACTAGCCTAACTTCTGTTCATGGGCAACGATGAACCAGCTAGTTAACATTAGCCTTCTACATCTAGCTACATATTGAACTTCCATCCTCACAGGCCAGAGGCACAATGTATGAATTTATGGTTGAATCAGAATCGTCATGATAATCATTGGCAGTTTGGAGAATGAATTAAATCCACAAGTCCAAATCCCTATCTCCATCCATCTCTAATTTAGGAAAGGGACAAAAGCTAGCTAGCCACCGGAGGATAACAAGATGCAACAGTTCAAGTTTTTTCTGTCAATTACGTTTTGCTTTTGATGTGATTGGTGTGAAGCCAAACCCAAACTGGCTTCCATTTACACTTTTTTTTTGTGCGCCAGGACCACTCAAGGTTGAGCTCACTCAGTTTAGTTCAACGCTGATTGGCTATTATTTTACACTTTTTTTATCAAGGCAGGCCAAATGCTCACTGGATTACCTTGCATTCAAAGCTACGGACGGCAACAATGTCATACTCTTTTTAACCAGACAGCATCAGATAGATGGGCTACACTTACAGAGACAGAGTGAGATTCATTCAGCCTCTGGTGAGATTCATTCAGCCTCTTGCGAATTGAAGGAAAATGATGAGAAAAAAAGTATTTTTTTTCAGGAAGCCTGGCTTTCCTTGGCATCCATGAATATAAATGCACCGGTATAAAACAGCAACGTTTTCTCTCTGCCTCATGGTAAAATGTTTAGAATTGCAGGGTGTTAGCTTTAAAGCTTTAAACAACAAAAAGTCTCTCAGCACCATTACAAAATGTGTAGAACTAGAATTGCAGGAAAGTTGCTTAACTGCAACATTTTCACTCCGATGCCAAGAGACGGGACTTTAAAATGTTCCTTCTCAGGGTCCGAGACTTGGTTCATCCTTATGCAATTTGTATCTCGCTCAAGTTGTGTTCTGATTACGAGAAAGTCCCTGACGAATTTGTTATCACAAACGGGGTCCCCGGCCCCCAAAAGCTTGAGAACCCCTGAGTTAGTGCATGTTGATTATCATTAAGCGTTTTCATTTTGCGGTTACTTAAGTTGTTTTTCTTCCAAAAAATAAAGCGCATTTCACATTTAACACAGAGCATACGTCTACACAAGATGCTGTAGTGTAGGGTCCCCTGCCCCACACATTCTGAAACCCATAGAGGTGTTAAAACACTTGTATTTAGCTCTGGATCGGGGTACCACACCCCCCAAACCACATGATTCACCCACAACGCTTGAAACCCCAACCACTGGCCACAGTAGAAATCCCTCCAACCACATCTCAGTTCAATATGACACTTTACAGTGGAATTACACTGCACAATAATAGTTTAACATTAGATAAATATATTATCCTAACAGAGAAGTACTGTACCATGCCCACACACGAGTGGTTCCTTTGTCTACTCAATAATGTGAAGCCCTTGTTTTAACCTATGAAAGCTCATCGTGAATCATGAAAGATTGACATTACTGTACATGAGAGAACATTCATCAAACAAGGTAGGCCCGGTTCCATTTCCGTCCCTAGCCCTTAGCTCATTGGTCTGGCAGATCCTCAAGGTTTGGGATAGGTGTAAGCAGTACTGTGACAGCACCATCTAACCCTCCAACAGGCTAATCTGCTAACTAAAGTGTATGCCATACTGCGTTCACCTATCCAGACTTTGCAGATCTGCCTAAAGAAGGAGGTGGGATTGGGGGGAAGGGGCTAGGGATGGAAATGTAAACAGACTGTAAAATTACAATAAAAGGGGGTCAAATTTGATGTCATTCGAATACGGTGCACCTGAGTCCCCCTGGGATCCTGCAGTAGGTAGCACCATACATGATGTCACAACACCCCTATAATGATATGCATGCTCTATTTACAGAATCTAATTGGTCAACAGAATGCCATACAAAATAAACAATCATTTCTTTACCAATTCATTCAAGAGAGGCTCTACAGCGCATTAAAATACAAGTTACTTTAGATACATCATAATTCAGGCGAGACAACGCTGAGATTTTTTGTTGTTGAGACTTTCAATAAATATAACAAAATAGATTATTCTTCAAAGGTAAAGAAGTGTTTTCTTGGTATTATTGTTTGTCTGTAAGAGCCACCAGAACCTGTGATAACGATATAGGTTATTTTTCCATCAGTCACGTGACGTCATTGCCTTAACCCCTCACTACGGCTCAGTCAGCTACACACGTACACCATACAGTACTATCTTTGCTTCTACTATTAATTTAAACATATCCTTCTCTATTTCATTCCTATGGTGGAATTTGTCACTTCTCTCAGAAGGTCACTTCTCTCAGAATGATAGGAAGACAAGCAGACAATTTCCTCTGAGGTCAAAGGGTCACACTGGAAGTAAGTCCTCAGAGCCACTGTCCCCATGGAGACAGATATACAGGAGGTCTGTGCTGCTGATCACAAACCCCCATACAAGCCATAGAAATAGAAATATAATTATATAATAAAAAAATTATATAATTATATAATATATAAATATATAAATTATATAAATATAATTAATTATATTTCTATGGTACACAGATCACACACACACACACACTCAAATGCACAGAAACATTTTCCTTATTCACAGACGCTTAGGTTTACAACACTCAAGAACACTTCATAGGTTTACAAAGGCAGATGCAACTGAAAACTTGTAAGATATTTTCTTACCGAGTCCAATTTCATTCATTGTAAGATATTGAAGAAGACCATAGCCAGAGAATAGAGCAGTAGATTCAGAATAAAAAAAGGCAGTGACATTGTAATGACTAATGACAGAATACTGGGCGGTGGCAGTCAGTATCCTGTCCCCTTCACATTTTCAAAAACAAAACACATAAGTCAAGATCTGATTTCCCATTTGGAGAAATCACATACAGCACAAGTCTTAGGCAGTTGAGTCCTTGTTTGGGCCTGGTGTATAAGGACTTTGCTAGGCATCGCAGAAGGGCTGTTGGTTGTGGTCGTCGTATATCATCATGCTGGAGGTGGTCATGTTACTGGGGAGAGGCTGTTATTGCTGACAGAGTATTTCTATCGGTCCATGAAGTAACTAACACGTAGTTACTGCTGCACACTGATATGACGGGGTAGACTGAGGATCTGGAAGCGCTTAAGAACGTGTACGGTAAACTCACTCCACAGCTAGTGAAATATCCCCGATGGAGCTACTGCCTTACATATTTTTCGATAGCTCAAACGGTTGGTACATTGTCAAGGAGGGCGATCACGTGTGCTAGCAAAATGGAAGTCCTGGGTTTGATCGTGACTCGGTGGGAGCAAATCAGGAGGAATTGGCAAGCCAGCGTGACGTCCTTACACTGGCTAGGGCCAGGGGGTGGTGGGCATTTGTCAGCCAGGGTAAGGAAGTGGTTCCAGGAGGCAGGAGACATCCAAAGCTGGAACAACAAGACGTGTCACTGCTCTCTCCTTTCTTGCTATCCAAAGATCTGAACCAGACATTGTGCCAGGGTCTGTCACTTAGGATATTGGTCATCTGGATATGGCCAGTCATAGATGTGGTATAGGGAAAGAGAGGGGGGGGGGGGGGGGGGGGTTTAGGGGTCTATATTCTATATGTATATTATGAATTTCCATGATCATACATTTTTCTGATTGGCTCAGCATTCATAGCTTATTGCATTCAAGTAGTTTTTTTTGGCAACAGGTTGAGGTACAGAGTAGCAATTAGAAGACTATTGAAGGTGGACTGCTGATGATGCCATGTTCATGAAAAAGGAAAACCAATATGATTGCTAATTTATATTTTACCGTGCTTTTTAAATTCACAAACCATATATTAGGATAATGCCAAAGTATTAGGCCTGAGTGTGACTGACTGATTTTATTATAACAGGTGGGGAGAGGGGAAGCGCTGAGTGATAGTGATGGTTTAGCCAACAGGCCTAGGGCTGGCTATTAGGGGAAACGGTTTACATTAAAGTCCTATGCAACAGGTTGAAGGTTAGGTTGAAGGTTGGGGTGAGGATCAGGCGTTTTCATAACCTAATGGACAGGCTAAGAGATCAAATGAATATAAAAAATACATTCAGTTGCAACAACACCCAGCTGGTCTAACTGCAAACTGAGTAGCTTGAACAACCAACTCGATTCACAGAGGGAACATTTCACATGCTACATTCAAGAACAGTCAGCCTGCCTACCCAATGTGCCTGCAATGCCCAATGAATTAGGTATGATTAGTTGATCTGTTTATGTAGAAGAAGTGGAGGGATAAAACAGATATCAAAACTATCAAAGCCTTAGCATAAAATGAAGGCATTTGGAGGGTTAATGGTGCGTGCTACAGGTATCAGGGGACTTTCCTTCCCGAGGCTGTTGTCACCTCTCAGAATGTAAAAGCAGAACATCATAATAGCCTACATTCTCACACGCTCAAGGGTGGGGGCTTTAAAGCCAAATAGGGAGAGATGAAGCGAAAGAAAAGTGGATGGAAGGAGGGAGGAAGGGGAAGATAGGCGCCCGCTCTCCGCCTCCGCGGCTTGGTTTCTTTGCATGGAGTCTGTGTCGGACGCACCGCGCGCGGATCACAGAGCACCCGGGCTATTTTTAGCCTCCCATGGTTATTTAGCTTTCAAGGTACGTTCAGAGTGCAGCAGCGAGACAAGATGCTTGAGCCCTCAGCCCGACTTCATCTTGTATGCATCTTGATAATCGCCCCCCCCCCCCCCCCCCTCTGTCATCACTCACTCCACTTCTCCTCCTCTCTTCCTCCTTCTCTGTCCGTGCGACATCCTATCTTTTTTATACACACACACAAGCCCTTTATTTGATGTGCGTAAAGTGGCACAATCTTTAATAATCTAATAATAATCTCTCAATCCTTTTGAGCAAAAAAACCCATATCAGTAAAAGCGGCTAAAATTACTATGCACACAGACCGTCCTTTCCAGCCATCTGCCTGAGCCCAGGCTGCCTGTCTGCCTTCCTCCCTCTGCCCAGGGCACCTCTCTCCTTCCCTCCCGGGGCCTGGGTCTGGGTCAGACATGGCTGGGGGTCCGGGCCCTGTGGGCCACGCTGGCCGGTATACAGCCACAACACACCAGCCACAGAGCCTTCTGGATGTCCTGGTTCCTGAAGGCGTAGATCACTGGGTTGATGACTGAGTTGTAGGTGGCGGGCACCAGGGTGGCGTAGGTGTAGAGAGGTGGGTACGTGTAGTCGGCGACGAGGGAGTAGA
Organism: Salvelinus alpinus; assembly: GCF_045679555.1. Lineage (NCBI taxonomy): Eukaryota > Metazoa > Chordata > Actinopteri > Salmoniformes > Salmonidae > Salvelinus > Salvelinus alpinus. The sequence continues at coordinate 19,008,038 of NC_092095.1, forward strand.
CGGTGAAGGGCATCCAGCAGGCGGCAAACGTCCCCAGGATGATGGCCAGCGTGGACACGCCATTCCTGGTTGTGTGACGTAGTGGGGCGAGGCGGACAGGAAGTGATGCTGCAAGGCGATCTGGTGGGCGTGGTGCATGACGATCTTACAGATCTGCACGTACAGCTGCAGCATGAGGCCGAACAGCAGGAGGAAGGATACGGACAGCACCGCCACGTTGTTCTTAGTCAGGGGCCGCACCACGCTGCACGTCGACTCCTCTGCCAGGCAGTTCACCCCTGTGACGGGAAGTAGGCCCAGACAGAGAGACAGGCCCCAGAGGAGGACCAGCATGGTGTAGGTGAAGGCGGCAGTGCGCTCTGAGTTGTAGGTCAGAGCGTAGTAGAGTGACAGGTAACGGTCTATGGTGATGGCCAGCAGGCTGAAGACGGAGGCTGAGAAGGAGGCCACCACCAGACCCACAGTCAGCAGCTGGGCCAAGTCAGACCTCAGCAGGTAGGCCAAGGTGAAGTGGAGCACCAGGCCCAGACCAGCCAGGAGGTCAGCCAGGGCCAGGCTGCCGATCAGCAGGAACATGGGGGCACGCAGAGCCGGGTTCTGCCAGATCACCAGTACCACCAGGGCGTTTTCACAGGCGATGAGGGTCCCTGAGGAGCACAGCAAGATGTCCCAGGGGTTGACCAGGAGAGGGGACAGCGGGGGGAAGGAGTCCATAGGTGGGTAAGTGGCGTTGTCTGTGAATCCGTCTCTGCTGCTGGACCAGACAGTGGGGTCAGAGGTCAGCCAGCTGGGGGTGACTGATGCCTCATAGTCGTTGCTCATTTTGGCCCCTGTCTGGAAACACATGCGCTATTATTATAAGAGATCACACACGCACACGTGAATCCATCCATACAAACACACACACACACACACACACACACACACACACACACACACACACACACACACACACACACACACACACACACACACACACACACACACACACACACACACACACACATAAACACCCTATGTGAGATCACACACACACTCTTCACTTAAGAAGCCACACAGACATGAGGGAGTGAAGATCATACATTCATAGAGGACTTTAGTATCCTGGAATCCATCTACTCACACAAACATGCACATTCTACTTGTAAAGCCTTATTTATTTTGAAAAAGTATCCAGACCCCTTCCCTTTTTCCATTTTGTTACGTTACAGCCTTATTCTAAAATGAATACAAGTAAATGTTTTCCTCATCAATCTACACACAATTCCCCATAATGACAAAACAAAAACTGTTTGTTATAATGTTTGCAAATCTATCAACAACAAAAAAATATGTAAATATCTTATTTACATAATGTAACGGCTTCCGTCGGTAGAAAGAGAGGAGGACCAAAGCGCAGCGTGGTATGTATCCATATTTATTAGAATACTTCTTCAATACGAACAAAACAATAAACAAACGAAAACCAACGAAGCTACAGTCCTGAACTAGAGAACATAAAACACATGAACGCACGAACAGGAACAATCACCCACAAACAAACAGTGAAAACAGGCTACCTTAATATGGTTCCCAATCAGAGACAACGTAAAACACCTGCCTCTGATTGAGAACCATATCAGGCCAATTGACAACCTAAACATAGAAACACATAACATAGACTACACCCACCCAGCTCACGTCCTGACCAACTAAACAAAGACTAAACAAAGGAAATAAGGTCAGGAACGTGACACATAAGTATTCAGACCAATTTCTATGAGACTCAAAATTGATCTCAGGTGTATCCTGTTTCCATTGATCATCCTTGAGATGTTTCTACAACTTGATTAGAGTCCACCTGTGGTAAATTCAATTGATTGGACATGATTTGGAAAGGCACACATCTGTCTATATAAGGTCCAACAGTTGACAGTGGATGTCACAGCAAACACCAAGCCATGAGGTCGAAGGAACTGTCCGTAGAGCTCCGAGACAGGATTGTGTTGAGGCACAGATCTGGGGAAGGGTACCAAAACATTTCTGCAGCATTGAAGGTCCCCAAGAACTCAATGGCCTCCATCATTCTAAAATGGAAGAAGTTTTGTACCACCAAGACTCTTCCTAGAGCTGGTTGCCCGGCTGAACTGAGCAATTGGGGGAGAAGGACCTTTGTCAGGGAGGTGACCAAGAACCCGATGGTCACTCTGGCAGAGCTCCAGAGTTCATCTGTGGAGATGGGAGAACCTTCCAGAAGGATAACCATCTCTGCAGCACTCCACCAATCAGGCCTTTATGGTAGAGTGGCCAGATGGAAGCCACTCCTCAGTAAAAGGCACATGATAGCCCTCTTGGAGTTTGCCAAAAGGTACCTAAAGACTCTCAGACCATGAGAAACAAGATTCTCTGGTCTGATGAAACCAAGATTGAACTCTTTGGCCTGAATGCCAAGTGTCACGTCTGGAGGAAACCTGGCACCATCCCTACAGTGAAGGATGGTGGTGGCAGCATCATGCTGTGGGGATGTTTTTCAGTGGCAGGGAGTCAGGATCGAGGGAAAGATGAACGGAGCAAAGTACAGAGAGATCCTTGATGAAAACCTGCTCCAGAGCGCTCAGGACCTCAGACTGGGGTGACGGTTCACCTTCCAACAGGACAACGACTGTAAGCACACAGCCAAGACAATGCAGGAGTGGCTTCGGGACAAATCTCTGAATGTTCTTGAGTGGCCTAGCCAGAGCACGGACTTGAACCTGATCGCACATCTCTGGAAAGACCTGAAAATAGCTGTGCAGCAACGCTCCCAATCCAACCTGACAGAGCTTGAGAGGATCTACAGAGAAGACTGGGAGAAACTCCCCAAATACAGGTGTTCCAAGCTTGTACCGTCATACTCAAGAAGACTCCAGGCAGTAATCATTGCCAAAGGTTCTTCAACAAAATACTGAATAGTTACGTAAATATGATACATTTGCAAACATTTCTAAAAAACATTTTTTGCTTTGTCATTATGGGGTGTTGTGTGTAGATCCGTGAGGAATAGTTTTTATTTAAGCCATTTTAGAATAAGGCTGTAATATAACAAAATGTGAAAAAAGTTAAGGGGTCTGAATACTTTCCGAATGCACTGTAAAAAACATCTGAAATGTATTGTGTCCTATCTGATACAAATTGAAACAACAACACACACTATAACTTGCTGTTGTGGTATGGAGTAGCCTTGTGGTGCTTACCAATAGGCTCCATATAAAGTCTAATTAAAAACTGTAAAAAATGATCAGTAAATGTATAATAAGTTAATAATAGGCCTAAATATGAAAATACAAACCATGTAATAGGAAGCCCAAAAGACATGCATCTTTACACTATGCACACATGCAGTATATACAGGGATGTTATTGATAAGCCTGTCTTCACCCAAACCTCTGATTGCCTGCACTCTTAGAAAAAAGGGTTCCAAAAGGATTCCTTGGCTGTCCCCATAGGAGAACTATTTTGGGTTCCATGTAGAACCCTCTGTGGAAAGAACCAACATGGGTTCTCCTTTGGGACAGCCTAAGAACCGTTTTAGGTTCTAGATAGCACCTTTTTTCTAACAGTGTGGGGACTGATAGGCCTATCAATAACCTTCCAGGTGATGTGCCGAAAATCTGCCCCCTGCCAGAATCCCCCCCCTTCTAATTTCCTTAATTTTGTGGCTAGAGTCAGGCGCGGGCGCTGAATGGGGGGGTTCGCCCGGGGCGTCATACAAGCTAGAACCGCCACATACACTTGAAACAAATAGCCAAACCGAAAACTGCAGACAAAAATGCTTTCTGCTACTAAGATCAGTGAAATGTAGACTAAACTGACAAAGGAGTGAAGAGCAGAAATCTCAACTAGCAAGCAAGTCGCATCAATGAAGAACGCGAAGGGGGGGATGATTCTGGCAGGGGGGAGAATTTCAGCACAACAACGGTACCGGTTATAACTCACACCACCAAGTGTCTGTTTTGCAATAACGCAAAACAGACGCTTTCCGAATCCTGGTCCTTTGTAGCCATCTCATTCCTTCTCATTAGTCTCACCATTAATGTCTTATCATCTATGGTTCTTCCAAATGCACTGCCAGGTTGCAGTAACAATAGCCCGCTCGTCCATTCATTCATCCATTCATCTACCGCTATCCACAGCCTACCTAGACTCTGATGTTCGGTCTAGGCAAAAGTGCGTCCTTGCTGTATTTCCATGATACGCAATTGATAACGTTGGCGGCAGGTGCGGCGCCTAGATCAGATGGAGATGCAGCAGTAGCATCGGGGGATGGGTCTTTGCTGCTCTGAGTCCCAAACGGGCCAGACTCGGAGACGGGTCCTGTTTGTTCAATAGGCTACCCCCTACCGGAAGAAGAGGCAGCAACAGCTCAATACCAGGACTTATCCGTATGTCTGCACACACTGCTCAAGGACAGAGACAGATAGGAGTGTGGTGCGCAACTCTCTGCGTGTGTTCGTGAATGGCGTACCGGACACCCCTGTGGGTCATCGGTCTATTAAAACAAATATATATATATATTATAATAAATACTTTTGACAGTAACCCTCCAAAAAAGTATTCATAAACCTTTTTAATATCTATATGTAGCCTACTATGAAGCTAAGTATTGTTTTCTTGAGCTTCAATAATGTGACTGATCAAAGTGCCTTAAGCTTTGAAAAACATACAGGCCTAATTGAACTGATTGAAAGTAAGGGGACATCCGTAAACAAATGTAGTCAAGGCTACACTGGCGCCAGTGCAATAAGTGGAGTTTATGTGTTCAATGCGCATTTCAGACTGAGAGCATAATGTTTCGTTCTAAGGTAGTTCTTTATGAGTTTAGTTTAGAAAATGATCTCTCCGGAGAAGCGACAGTTAGCGAGATGGTTAAAAACAGCTTGATTGCCGTAGCAACATCACAAACAGGGCAGAAGGGAGTGGTGATTCAAATACAGCAGATCTGTAACATCTTTAATAGAGCCTCGCATTCTCCTCAACAACACCTGTTTCAACACGGTACAGAAATCTATTCATTGTAGGCATATATGAAGTTCTGGGACAGGTCGTCTGTATACTGGACAGCCAATAAATTGGAAGATGCAAATATCAACAGTCCCTTATCTCTGGTATATCTAGTCATGCATCATTCAAGACTAAGTTTAAATTGTGTGCTGCTTAATGCACATATAATTCACAAATGAATGTCTCAGGAGGATTTAAGAAGACCAGGGGAGTATCTCAAGTTAGATTTAATTTAATTTACCTTGATTGCAGCCCATTTGTGTAGTTCAACAATAAATAGTGGCTAAATGTATGACTACGTTTTCCTCATTGTTAGACTATTTTATGTATAATTTGTATAAAACATTTATAAATAGCAGCTTAATATCGGCTAAATACTGTATAGCTATAGATAGTAGTAATGAAACAATCCATACTACGCTAGTGTTTTGAGGGTGGACTGTAGTATTTGGCATTAATAGACGGGTTTTTGCTAATCAACTTTCTATCCAAGCTGGGAGAAGGCGCAAGGATGGCTCATGTCTTATAGGTTCAGATAGGCTATACAGGACAGTTGAATAATTAGTATGCTTTGGATCGAACATTTATTTTCCAATATGCAATGTTTGAACTTCCAACTTTAAAGATGAACTATGCAAAAAAAAAAGAGTTTGCCTATTTTCAGTTTATATGACAAAACAAGCAAGTTTCGTGTAGAGAATCGTTGTACCATCTAAACCGCTGTGAAATATATTTTCCAAAACCAAAATTGTATTTTCAGATGTTTCGAAGCTGGTGTACAAAACCGAAAGTAAAAGATGCAAAAGGTAACTTAAGCACGGGAAGCATAGAAATAGCGCATATAGACCAGATAACCTAGTGGTTAGAGCCTTGGGCTAGTTACTGAACGGTTGCTGGATCGAATCTCCGAGCTGACGAGGTAAAAATCTGTCGTTCTGCTGCTGAGCGAGGAAGTTAACCCGTTGTTCCCCGTGCGCCGAAGAAGTGGATGTCGATTATGGCAGCCCCCGCACCTCTCTTATTCAGAGGGTTGGGTTAAATGCGGAAGACACATGTCAGTTGAATGCATTCAGTTGTACAACTGACTAGATATCCCCATTTCCAGATCTACTGCTTCTTAGACTTGCTTTCAATGAGAATTACATATCTATAATTCACATTTCTATGTGAATTTGGTTGGTTGCCCAAAAAGTTGCATATTGCAGCTTTAATTACTGAACAATTAATTACATTTTTGCCACCAGCCAGCAGTCTAAATAATGGCAGCCTTGTGACACCTTGTTTAGTTTTGTGCTAGGCTTAACGTGAGAAAATGAACTCCGACCTTGCAGGGGTCCATAGAAACTGCATTAGGCAAATGCCAGCGTCTTTCTCTTTTTTTAAGTGCAAGGGCGGGTTATGGTTGGTTACCTGGGTGTGATATCACCATTTCCATTTCCTACAGATGTGTGAGACAGGGTTGGGGTTAATTCTGACTTGGGCTGCAAATTGCTCTTTAATTCCAATTCAATTGAATTTTAATTGGCCACATCCCAAAGTAAAAATAATTTTAATTGAAAGAAAGGAAGTCGAATTTAATTAAATTAATTTAAATTAAATTCAAATGGATTATTCACTATAGTAATGTTTATTTTTACATCATGTAGCCTATGGTTACCAATACCATTTAGCATAAGGTTGAAACATTACATTTATTAAAGTCATTAGTGGTCACATTCTAAGATCATGTTGGGGGTTGTCTATAATTATATATTTTCAATATCCGAAAAAAATTCATTTCCCAGAATGCATTAGGTCAAACACAGCAGTATGGAAAGGAACACTAACATCTCATGACAAGGAAAAAAACGTATTTGAATTATAATCAAGATAGTATGCTATTTTAAATGGTATGTGTATTCATTGCATTAATAAGTGACATCTTTTTGATAAGATTTGTCAAATGAGACTTTCATGTTTCACATCTCAGTTGAATTGGTTTGAATTAAATTCTACTTCCTACAATTCAAATTGAATGCATTTTAATGTGGCCAGTGAAACTTTGCATCTTGAAAGTCCAATATCTTGAAAATGTAACTGCTAACATGCAAAACATTTTGGGACCATATCAAAAGTGGACTAATGAAAATACCAACATATATATATTTTTTAGATTTTCCCTTTAATTTGTTTTCTTCAGTTCTATAATGATGGCATGTAGTTTTGATGTGGAGCGCTTCTCTCCACTTCCTAGCCCCCCGTGGATTGCTATTCTGGGCATGTCTACTCTAACTACAATCTGTGTCAGCCACCACCACCTCCCAATTCTCATCCCACTATTCCAAACCACTCTCAGTTTCTCTGTGCTTGAGGGCCTTCGCTTTCAATCTTCCATTAATGAAAGGAAATACATTTGCAATATATTCCCATTGAGTAATACTCAGATCAGTGATAAAGTATTTATTCAGATGTCTCTGTAGGTGGCTAGTCTCCTACAATGAGCTGCCCTAGCATAATCTAGCCCTGTTGTTGTTGTTAAGGCAACAGTGGGTGGGCTAGGCTGCAGCATCATGACTGGAGGTGTGAATGGTTTAAAAATAGACTGCTATTGTGCTGTTGCAGTATGAACCTGTAGTGACCAGGTACAACCACTGAGGGGCAGTGCTGAGTATAAATGACTCATCAGTGTGCACCAGGAACCCGTTTGCGTCACACACACACTATTTATTAGCTTTTATTAATTTTTCTTTAAAACAGAAAATGAACATTTCACAATGACCATTTCTCAAGCAAACCCTCACATAAACCTTTACAACACCTACAAAAAGGTATCAAAAGTGCACCATAGTGTCAATACATGTTCTTCTCAAGGTCTTACGTCCAACCCCCCCCATATGATAATATCATCTTATTCTTCTCATAATATTTATACAAATACCACATTTTGTACACGACCAAAACGTCCCACACTTGGAACACTCGCCTCCACCCTCCTACTTCATGCAGTAAACTGGTCTACTCTGACTGGGCCCCAGCCAGGCAACAAAGCCGTGTTACAGTCTGAGGGAGTGTGCAGACGCCTGGTCGATATTACAACACATGAATCATTAAATACCCACTCACCCCACCCAAACACTCATGCTATAACTAACGCCTCATTCCCAAAACCTCTGTACAACCCTCATTAAACACCTTTCGAACTAACAAAACTTTGATACAACATCCACTGACCCTTTGACAAAACTCTCCCCTGTAGCTGCATCTCCAGCCTAAGTGACAGGGTTTTTGGGGAGGTAGGACGGGGGGGCTAGGACAGGGGAACTGACTCCGAGGTTGAGCTGCAGTAGATCCATATACACAGGTTTGAATGACACCTGTGCAGGTGTGTGACCCCACTGAGGGTATACACTAGTATGGTCCATTATTCCCACTGCTGAGGCACTGGGCTTTTCTCCTCCGCTCCAATGGGAGGCGCTGTCCTCTCCAGGGCCAGTCAGTCTCTGGACTGGTAGAAGAGGATGTAGCCTGACTCAGAGTTCTTGGAGATCTCAGAGGTGAGGCCATAGAACTCCTCTATGGCCTGGGCGTCTATCTTCTGCAGAGGGAAGGAGAGACAACATGGATCAGTGGGGTCGCACAAAACACAAGGGCGCACACATGTATGTTCTCCTGCACGCACGCACAGACACACACGACTAGCTTACCTCTACAATGTCGTCATCAAACAGCAGCCAGAAGTCATGACTCTTCACAATGGCGATGTAGTGTCCTCGGTTTGGGCCACTGAAAACAAGACAATGCAGTCATGGACACACTCACACTCTTTATGGTCAGTTTGGATACTTTAAGACAACCTTGTAGACACAATACTGACCTCCCACAATGCACCACGACAGCGACCAGGTCGTAGAGTCTCTCAGGATTGGTTGCGTCTCCTGAGGTGTTGAAGAGGCGGAGCTCCAGAGGGAAGACGACGCGATAGGACAGCTTGGTGTAACGCTGCAGCTGCTCCATGTACTTAAACCTCTTCAGGTGTAGAGCCAGGATCATAGGCAGCTTCTTCACACGCATCCTGGGGGCGCACACACAATACCTTATAGTAGCAATAAAAACTTAGCAAAGAATACTTTTATGTCCACAACACTGCCAACACTGACCTTTTGTGTGCCTCCTGTTTGCTTCTACATTCTTCACAGTAGTACTTATACTCACTGCAGAGAGTCTCTGTGTTACTAAACCCCCTGGAGGGAGCGAAGGAGAGAGAGAGATCATGGTACTTGGAGTCACATGGAGAAAGAAGCAATACACAGGTCAGTCAGTATGTAATGCGTTATTGTAGTTAGGTGTTGTAGATGTTACCTGAGACAGTGTGTGATGGAGGTGTTCTGTTCCACGTCCACTGACAGGTCCAGGAAGTCTTCGTCTTTGCTGCTGATCTGTAGGGAGAAAACAACAACCTGTGATGACTAGAGCCAGACAAAAACATCATTCAGTCTATCTTCATGCCAACAGAACTTGAGCCTGCCTTCTCTTTACAGCGTATCACAGACAAGTATTGCATCCTGCTGACCACAACAACAACAGGGACGTCACTAGTTGACATGGGGAGTCAGACTCAGACGGTAGGTACCGTTTCGCAGGTGAGGCAGCGGGTCTCGTTGGTGAGGGTTCCCTGGAAGATCTCATGGACCCAGGTGGAGGGGGGCGGGGTGTTACTGTTGTGGTTCTGGGAGTCGAGCGAACCATTGGCTAGACGGCCGTTGGTCTTGTCCTGCTTCCTCTCCTCCTGCAGCAGGTCAGCAATGGTGTTGAGCAGGTAGTTCAGGAACTCATGGGCATCCTGTTGCATGTAGTTGTCAAACAGCTCTGCAGGGGTAGAGGAGAGGGGGAGGGAACAGGGGAGACAGGGGAGTGTGTCAACCTCATCCCTCTTACTCCTGCCGTAAAAATGTCCACACCCACAACATTTTCAACCATCCACTTCTTCCTCTATTCGCCCCCTTCCTGAACTGCAATCATACTACCTCCCGCTCACCATTCTCCTTGCGTAGGCGCGTGATGAACTTCTTGGGTGGTATGACTCCCACCTTCCTCTTCTGGTTGGCGATACTGTGGAACAGGTCGGCCAGGCAGGTCAGCAGGTTCTCCTTGCGTCGGGGCTGGCTGCGGTAGGCCAGGATCTTCTCCCGGAATGGACGGCAGAAGTACAGAGCCTGCAGCACCGAGTTACAGTAGCAGGTGTTCCCAAACTGCATAGAGGGGGAAATACATGAGGAATACAGAGAGTGAGGCTGAGAGCTGGATGCACATCGATTTTAACCATCTATATGCAGAAGGCACATGTGATCTGTAACACAGATTATGCAGACATGTGCATGTGAACTACGGCACTCTCACTTACGTTGACCAAGCCGAAGTAGTGCTCGTTGACAGGGAACTGCTCTGAGCCAATCTCTTTCTCCAGAGCGGAGGCATTGGCGCCCTGGAACACAGAAACAAAGTGCTGATATTTTTTAGCATAGGTCTATGTGAGTGTGTATCAATGCTATTTCATATCCAATGCCAATGGCCATTCTTTGATAATGGAACATGACTGACATAAGCGGCTGTGCAAATTCACTGCAAACAGGATTTCCTGAGTAGACCTACATGGCCGGAGGTTGGTTATGAACACAAAACAAAAACCCAATGCATTATCCAAATTAATGACCACTAAGGGGTTAGCTATCTTTGCAAGACACGGAACAACATGCCGGTCTTGTCATGCAATCTAACGCGCAGCTGATCATGTGTTCCAGAAACAGCTCAAAGTGGCTTGGTTTTCAGGACGATAACTCACTGTATCATCCATCAGTCACAACATTGTATCACCGTAGTTAACTAAAACTAGCTATCTGGAAAAGTTTGCTACCTAAATTATCATTGACATCCAGGAAAAGTACAGGTGTGAGTAAATGCATTTTACAATTGTGACCATAAACTTTGTTAGATTTGACAATGAACTATGGTGGTTGTGTCCAAATGCCTTGACACCCACACTGTTTTACTACAAAATGAATGTGTAAGCTAAACGCGGTAACTACAGCGGTGCTGAAGCCGCAGAACTATGCGGTGCGGTCAGTAGGTCACATTGTGGGCGGATATGAACACAGCATTTGATTTGTTGTTTTCGCTAATTAAATGTAAGATCATACATAAACAGCTAATATATAACAATGTAGACCTACGCTACGACATTAACGTAGCTATCTTTGATAGTTAGGCTAACTAAAGAACGTGAAACGAAAACAAGATTGTCGTGTCAGTGAAGCTACTTAGCTAACGTTAGCTAGCTAAGAAAAGTGACTGGGTAGCAACGGGAAAGTAGAAGATTTTAACCATCTTCCCTGCCACGCAATATGGAAACAACACAACCGCGGTTGTCATGCCATCCTCACATCACTTTACATTTGTGTAGTAGATGCCATTTACTCACCATGGTACAAAAAGAGGCAAATTTGGAAACTGTCATTAGGATTTCCATTCGCCCAGCGCCATCTTCCACCCAATCACCGCGCGGACCCGAGGAGGACCCTCATGAGGGCCCACTGCTGGACTGGCGATGCGAGCTCCGCTTGGTCTTAGCGCCGTGCTAAAAAAGATCCTTCCGATGTCCATGTTCTGTGGCGTACATAATATGAAACGCACACATATGCCCACACGTGCAATTCTGGACACAGCTGTGTAGAGATTGACGACTGTAATCAATGTCAAACCAGAGTCAAGCTCACTGAATCTTTGATCAGGCTAACGTTAAGTTATGAAAACGAAAATCCAATTTACTTGTGTAGCTAGCTACAGTATATAACTAGCTATATAGCTAGCACTCTGCCACGGTCAGCAGTTCATAAATAACATATTTCGATTAGGCACAAGTACAGTAACATATGCATTTCTCCCATTCATTTTGCAAACAAAAGTTGTATCTAGCTATCAGATGAGTCGTTTACCGCTCAGTTCACTGACATGACGCTTCACAGTGCGTCAACACTCCAATAGGAAGTCAAATATTATCTGATCTGAAATCATCATTTTACCCAAACCCTGTGTGAGTTTAGTCATTACAGTATAAAATCAAAACTGACATTAGATCAACGTAAAGGGGACAAATTCATTCTACAATTGTATTTGTGTTCGGGCAATATGAAGGCACTCCTGAATTCTATTTCAGAAGGAGGAGTTTCGGGGCTTTCAATCTCTCTTTCCGCTGTACCCGCCATCTTGCGAGCAAACGGGGGTAAGATGTGTTCCGTTTTACAGCCCGTGAAAGCATAAAATATCGTTTTAAATGTATGTAAAGACATTGATATAAGTATGTTAAAGCATACTCTACATTTGAGGCCAGAAATAATCCGTTAACGAACGTCTGTATGACATATATTGGCATGATTAATGAATGGGGTAGCAGCGTGGCTTCACATGTGGGCCTAGCCACTACAGTGTTCGCTAAATTAGCCGGTTTTTAGGAATTTAAAATGGCATAGCCAGACAGCAAATATGTCATGACCTATAAAATAATAACTGTCACGTTGAAGCAAAGTTATTTTGTCAATCAGGGGAAATTAAGCGCTATCGGTTTTGGATAGTTTGAGAGTTAATTAGCTTTTTATTTATTTATTTTTTATTTTACCGTTATTTTACCAGGTAAGTTGACTGAGAACACGTTCTCATTTGCAGCAACGACCTGGGGAATAGTTACAGGGGAGAGGAGGGGGAGCTTTAGCTAGATCTGTCGTAAATCTTGTATTTTGACTGACGTTGCCATATTTTAATGTCCCCTTATCATTTTTTGTTAACGTTATAGTAGCTAAGCTAACGGTGTGGAGTTTCTTTGCAGTCATTAACTTTGTCAACAGATTGCAGTTGTCAGGTGACGGTTAGTCAGACCAGGTTATTGTAAGCTAACTAGCTAAATATCATAGACAGGGTTTAATTACGTTTTTGTATGTGACAGTAATGCATCCATTGACTTGACTAAATCAGTCTACATAATTCTCAGCCAACCTGTAACCTTACATTTTACAGCCACTGTAATAAATAATTTATACTTTGCCATTGGGTTTCTCTGACATTTGAATATCCATGTTCCAGTAATCAGGCATCATGACCAACACAAGAGGCAAGAGGAGGGGGACGAGGTACATGTTCAGCCGGGCCTTCCGCAAGCATGGTGAGTTCATATCAGAACGACTGAAGATCTATTGGAATGCCTTAAGTTGCTTTAAGTTATTTTAAATAAATAATTCAAGGTTAGGGGTGTTTCTGGCATGAATCCACACGAGTAGACTTCATTAGTTACTCTTGAGGCCATCTTAGAATGGAGTTTTGGTTGGCTGTGTATAATATGTACTTTGTTCCTCAGGCCCCATTCCCTTGTCTACATACATGCGTATCTACAGAAAGGGAGATATCGTTGACATCAAGGTAGGCTTTGTTCCACCTTTCTAAGTGTTTACTGGTTGTGACTGCACTTACACTGAATTAGTTATATTTTTCTCTTTGGACTTCCCCAACAGAATTCTTAAGATTGTGAATGTCTCCTCCAGGGTACAGGTACCATCCAGAAAGGAATGCCTCACAAGTGCTACCACGGCAAGACGGGTAGAGTCTACAACGTAACCCAACATGCTGTTGGCATCATTGTCAACAAGCAGGTCAAGTAAGTACAATGTGTGGAGGGGTATGTCATATTGTCACTATCCGTTTCTTGCTTGGCTATGGGATGCTCTTATATTGAAGTGGCATTTGATTTCTTTGTAAAGGAAGGTTTATGTTTGCAGAAGTCTGTCGCATCTGAACCCTGTCTTCACTTTGAAACCAGGGCTGACCTTAGTGGTCATTCACGGTCCTTCAGCACGTTTGAACTAGGGTTGTTAAAGACTTATTTCCCCCCCGGATTATTTCGCCATTCATTGAAAGTGTAATGTTTTCTGTTAAGTCAGGATGTCAATTACTTTGTTTACATGTCATAGGTAAGTGACCAGTAGCCTTTTGTATGTTTTGCAGGCAACGTCTCTGAATTTTATTTCCGAGCTGAAAGCCATGTCCCCTTCTCTCTGTAGGGGTAAGATCCTGGCCAAGAGGATCAATGTGCGTATTGAGCATGTGAAGCACTCTAAGAGCAGGGACAGCTTCCTGCAGCGTGTCAAGGAGAACGAGAAGAGGAAGGTGGAGGCCAAGCAGAAGGGCACCTGGGTGGAACTGAAACGCCAGGTATGGAGAGCACATTTACCTGGGCCATTAGCAGTAGTGTTTAAATGCTCTAAGTGTCCTGTACACTCTCCAGGACCATGTTTGTTTGTCACTTTTCTACATAAACAGTCCAGATTGAAGATGTAAAATGGACACTAATGCTGATCTATTGGAATATTGCGTGAATACAGTTGTTGCTTGGTTGACGCATTCTGTAATGTTAATTCAGCCATGTCATTATTTCTAATACATAGTCCTTTGAATTGTTTGTATTTGAAGTTGTGGCGTCTCATCTATACATTTGTCCTTCCCTCCTGGTCTCCCCCTGCAGCCCACGGCTCCTCGTGACGCCCGCTTCGTCAGCACCAAGGGCAACGAACCCCAGCTGCTGGAGCCCATCCCTTATGAGTTCATGGCATAACTGTGCTGACCAAAATAAAAATGTTTATACACAATGATTTGTGGACCTGAGTCTCTTATGCATGCACACATGGATGCATTACACCATGGGTTAGTCATTATTACTGCATGTCAAAGACTGGGGGAGAGAAAGTGGGAAGATTGAGTGTTAGTTTAGTTATAATGTAGAGTCTAACCAGGGAGACCAATGTTGCTGCTGTCGTTCAGTGATGATTCTCCTCCATTGATCACTCAGAGTGAAGTGAAATTAAATGCTATTTCTATTTCACCGGCGAGCTGAGAATGACGAGCACAAGTCTCAAAGTACACTAAGAATACTACACTTGAGTTACCCAATCCCAAAAATGTACATGTGCAGGCAATTGCTTGCCCAAAATAAAGCAGACAATCTGGTGTATATTGAGTGGAATAGCTTGAACATGTAAATGTGTCAATGTACAAGGCAGACCTGATTTGTGCCAAATTATCAATCTACTTACACCGTTTTGAACTTTGCGCCCTGTTCAGTGTTCCCCTTGAATGTCTGTTGGAATGCCAGTCAGTCCAGCAGAGGGCAATGTGCACCAGGATAAGTGCAGTGTTACTTAAGCTTATGAGCTGTGATAGGCCGCTTTGGTTTTCAATGTGAGAAATTACATTCCCGTGACTGAATACCCAGGTACCTATATGCATGCTGATGAGCAGATACTGGGATTATATTTCCAGAGAAAGCAGTGCACTAAACGGTGATTGTGTCCTAGATGACTCCACTATTGGAAGATGTCTCGGAGAGATTAAAAAAATATCCATATCACACATGCATATTTCACACCGTGAAGTAGGACAAATATAAGCACCTTCCACATGAGTAGAGAACACTAATTTGACACTGAGAATCAATAGAGTATACATTGCATGCATTGTTCTTCATTCAGGTGTTCCATCTTTCTGGTTATGTGACCATGCAGTCACACTGTTGTGTGTGTGTCGTGTTCTGCAGTTTGTGTGTGTGACTGTGTACTCTGTGGTTGGTGTGTGTGTAGTGACCACCCCTGTCGTATCTTGACGTGTGCTGTTTAATCAGTGGAGGCTGAATGGCTGACTGGATATCTGACAAACACTGTATGTTATCTCATCCCACCCTCAGTACTTTACCCAATATTTACTCCAATTAGGACCAGTTTCCTGAGATGGTAGCAGCAGCTGGAAGGGTTGTAGTAGTGTAGAGAGGAAGAGCACAAACAGACTCTCGAGTGTTTAAAAAATATTCAGGTATAATGAGGCATATTGTGAATTTAAGATATGACAATTTATCACTTTGCTTTTTGAAATGTCCACTACAAAGGGCATTTCTTGATAACAACTCACTTAACTAGTCCTGAGATATTCACTTACTAGAAACAATTTGAATATCAAACTCACAAACATTGTAAGTAATAATTACACACACTTCTTTTAAAATGTACTAATTTTGACTCCAGATATTTTTTTAAGAACCAGGAAAATATAGTGGTCAATATCACAACCCCACGCGTGATATCATTGAAAATTATATCATAGAATGTCCTTCCAAAAGGACAACCGGACTTAATACAGTGGCATGTATGGCCTCAGAGATACGGACTTAAAACGGATGTCCACTAGAGAACTAAAATAAATAGCTGGGTCTCGGGAGGCTGTATAACCCTCTGTTATCCTTAGCTGTCTCCCTAAGGGCAGAAGGTACAGACACCTGCCTTATCAAACTGGTGTAATAAGTCTCCAACAAGCTGAATGAACACAAGCTGGCGTTACACATGAACCCAAAATCAATGTGATCAATCAGCAAGGCACATCCAAATCCCTGCTTATTGATCAATATAGACTACATTGAGGCCTGGGTGTTGTACAGATAACAGTATGGTGTTGGGACCTACTGTTTCATCTTTCCTCATAGTGATATCAGTCCTGCCAGATAGAATATACAAGGATATGACAAATAGTGTGAGAGAAATAAGGAAACTTCCAGAAACTGTGGGCTTGTATTGCTATGGAAATCCCCACAAGGATACTAAAACAAGGATGATTCTCCCTCATGGGGACATTTCCCTGGTCCCCACGAGGACAAAGGCTATTTAAGGTTTAGGGTTATGCAAAATAGGATTTTGATTGGAAATACATGTTATGTACTACCCACAAGGATAGTCAAACATATGCTATGTGTGTGAATCTGCTGTCACAGACAGAACAGGCCTTCATCTGGAGCGCTGACTCATGGGAGTTACTGATTGAAGGAGGAAAAAGTAAACAGTCTGAGGGACAGTGAGTGAGGAGAGGGGGAGCGTGGAACGGGACTTGTGGGTAAAAGCAGAGAATTACTATGTGCTCCTTAATCACACACATTTGACATACAGATTGAGGCTGTCAACTCAGCCAGCAGCCCAGAGCAGCCATATCGACCCTGTCTGTCACACATTAACCACACAAACAGACACCACTGGTAGACGGTGGAGAGCAGAAGCCTCACAAACACACACCACTGGTAGACGGTGGAGAGCAGAAGCCTCACAAACACACACCACTGGTAGACGGTGGAGAGCAGAAGCCTCACAAACACACACCACTGGTGGACGGTGGAGAGCAGAAGCCTCACAAACACACACCACTGGTAGACGGTGGAGTGCAGAAGCCTCACAAACACACACCACTGGTAGACGGTGGAGAGCAGAAGCCTCACAAACACACACCACTGGTAGACGGTGGAGAGCAGAAGCCTCACAAACACACACCACTGGTAGACGGTGGAGAGCAGAAGCCTCACAAACACACACCACTGGTAGACGGTGGAGAGCAGAAGCCTCACAAACACACACCACTGGTAGACGGTGGAGAGCAGAAGCCTCACAAACACACACCACTGGTAGACGGTGGAGAGCAGAAGCCATATGGGATGATATATCGACAGACATCAGATTGTGTCTCTCTCTTCCAATCACAGTTTCCATGATTTCATGTTCTCTAAATCCTGCTAGTTTCATCTCTCTCTCTCAGTTATCTTTCTTTGTCTCTGGCCTGATTACACAGAATGCACTGTATCTCTCTAGGTGATAGTGGACAGATAGGGTCTTTCTTCCACCTTCACTTGCCAGGAGTGGTTATCAGTGTAGACCATGACCATACACAGATACAGACCCAGGGTTATCGATCCAGTCCCCTGTCAGTGAAGGGATTGGGACAGTCGGGGACCGGACGTGGAGGTGGAAAGGCTGATAACGATGGCGGCCGACAGGCCGGGTGACCTGAAGCGTGGAGGGAGCAGAGGTACCGCCCTGGGGTTCTCAATAGGCCTCATTCAGAGAAGCCATACTAAGATTTCACACCAGATCATGGTACATGCATGGTAGTTGGTCTCTAGTCGTTAGGTAATGTACACACCATATTGGATTGAAGATTTTCACTTTTGTTTTCTGATTTGTGTCAAGCTTTCCTGAATTCACAACTAAAGTATCCTTGTGGAAACATAGTATACTGTTAATCCAATTAAGTCTAAATAAAGAGCAGTGTCATAGAATTGGGAGTGGGTTGAACTGTCAACAGGATTGGAGGAGTCAGGTTTGAAGAGCATCACATTGGGACAGAGCAGGAGAATGAAGACTGGGTTGTGACTAAATCACACCTATCATAGAACAATATGGAGGAGGTTGATAAGATCACGATTAGGGCTGTAAATGTAACGGGTGTGTGAAGACTGGAGACAGACAGTCGCTCAGCTCAGACTACAATCGCGCACACACACACCACAGACAGAAGATAGCGATGCAGTGTCAGGAGCCTGCATGACAGTTTTAAAACCTACAATCAATCAGAGACAGGCAAGCTCAAAGACCTGAATTGCAACAACTGCTGTTCAGTAAAAATGATCAATGACTAGTCTAGTCTACTGAATTCACCAATAACAGATAGGACTAATCTAGGTCTTGGAAATCAGAGCCAGAAACCCAATCACATCCATTTGCAAGAGGCTATTTTGCCTCAATCTCAAGCAGTAGCCTATTTCATAGTAGGCCATGAATGTAAGTTTAAAGGTGCAATATGTAACTTTTTGGATGACCCAACCAAATTCACATTGAAACGTGGGTTATAAATCTGTCATTCTCATTGAAAGCAAGTCTAAGAAGTAGTAGAGCTGTTCTCTTGTGTGCTATTGTAACGGATGTGAAATGGCTAGCTAGGTAGCGGTGGTGCACGCTAATAGCCTTTCAATCGGTTACGTCGCTTGCTCTGAGACCTTGAAGTAGTGGTTCCCCTTGCTCTGCAAGGGCTGCGGCTTTTGTGGAGCGATGGGTAACGATGCTTCGTGGGTGACTGTTGTTGATGTGTGCAGAGGGTCCCTGGTTCGCCGAGGGGACGGACTAAATTTAAACTGTTACACTATTTCTGTCTTTTACTTTCAATTTTGTACACCAGCTTCAAACAGTTGAAAATACAATATTGTGGGTTCTAGAAAATATATTTCACAGCAGTTTAGACAGTACAATGGTTCTCTACACCATACTTGCTTGTTAGCAAACATTTCATAACTGCAGGTGGCAGAAAATCGCCAACCATGGCTTTATACCTGTTCAAACAATACATTTCAGGTGGCAGTATGCAGCCTTTCAGTTTGTTTACCAACTCATAGAAGTAGTAGAAGAAGAAAATTGACTACTTCAAAATGGAGATATCCTCAATTGTGCTGCCCATGCTCTCACATATGCCATAATCAGATCAAATAATCAGTCTACGCTTTACAGTACCTTGCTATATGCTGTTTTAAAGTCAGGTGTGCGTCAATGTGTAACAGTTTAACTTTAAAGTCCATCCCCTAGCACGAACCCTCTGCACACATCAACAACAGTCACCCACGAAGCATCGTTACCCATCGCTCCACAAATGCCGCGGCCCTTGCAGAGCAAGGGGAACCACTACTTCAAGGTCTCAGAGCAAGTGAAGTCACCGATTGAAAGGCTATTAGCGCGCACCACCGCTAACTAGATAGCCATTTCACATCCGTTACAAATGCACAGCAATTCACTGTTCCAACCTTCTCCAATCAGGAACTAACTACGTTCAAATGTAGGGGGATGGCTGAATAAAATCACGAAGCAGGTGTCCAATATTAATTTATAAATCATCAATATTTCACCAAAATAATGATAGTACTTAGACCTGAAATTAATTTAGGCTATTACAGAGCCAGACTTTGCTTTCTATTTTGTTCACTTTCCATTGCGTGGATTGAAACACCCCTGTATTATCCAACAGTGGTATCGCCCAATAAAATATATAGTCCTCAGGTGTGTTGACCCATGTAGGCCGGTAAACGACCTGCCGTATTGGTTTTGCGTTATCAAAACACTGTCATCTGTACAATTAAAGATGGGGGAAAGGATTCAAGTCCAAAGAAGCTTTATTTGTTCTTTTGTCAACTGCAATGCCACCTTCAATAAATCATGGAAATTAGATGCCCATCTTTGCAAGCACACAGGTTTGGTGAGTACCTATCCTGCCCAGCTGGCATCTTTCAACAGATGGTCCAGATCAGATCTATGTACTGAATTTAACATTTATGTTAATCAGAAAGAATGAGCCTATTGACGTAAGTGAAATACAACTGAACGTGAATTAATGTCTGCGGTCAGAAACACGTACTATATTGTTTTGTTACTTGGTCACATTTCTCTTTGACAGAAACCCTTCTCGTGCGAGAACTGTGACAAGAGCTTTTGTACCCGCTACCAGCTCACCAGACACGGGCTGAGCCACAGTGGAGAGAAGCCATACACGTGAGTATGAAGCTTCACTATCCTATAGGGCAATGGTTCACGGTCAATGACCGGTTGTGTATGAGCCTGTATGGCTGTTCCTGCCTTCATTGTTGCCTTTCCAAGTGATTTGGTGGACAGTCAGTTGGCTAAATTAAAAACTAGCACCAAAGCTAGGGTTTAGTTGTAAATGGTTATGAACCAAATGTTTCTGAATGAACTTGAGTAGTAGCGCTAACCCATTGTGCTCTGAGTCATGCAATTCATTATTCCTCTTCCAACCTTCCCTCCGGTCACTCATCTGTTTCTGTGCGTCTGCAGGTGTCAGGCTGCAGGATGCTCCGAGGCCTTTGTCACACATGCCAGCATGAAGAATCACATAGCTCGCGTTCACCAGCACCAGGAGAAGCACTATAAGGTTGGCAAAACCGAAGTCAGACTTTGACGCACCTAATGAATCACTGATACCACTTGGTTTAGTCTGAAACAAAGCTCTGCAAAAATCGTGGACATTTTCCTTAAGCCAGAATGTTTAATGAATTTACATTTGAATTTATTCTACTGCTGCTTGAAATTTGAGTTTTATTTAGAGCACCAGCACTGAAGCCCATGCTCTAAACTATGTAAACATCTGTTAGTATGTGTGCATGTAGTCTTGTGCACTTGCCTTTGGTCATAGGCAGACATCTTGCCACAGAAGTAGACCTGTGTTTTGCCTGTTTAATATTTTCCTGCGGTTAGTTTGTCTAATTTCAACCAGCTGAATGACCAACACCAGACAACATGCAGAGTAAGTGGGGGGGGGAAATTGTAACAACATTAACGACAGACAAGCAACGTTTATGTGCATTGCATTGCCTACATGGTTGAATGCACCGCCATGTTTTCATGACTCGGCTAAACCGAGTTTCACATTCATCACCCTATTGCCTTCGGTTTAATTTGACACTGTTCTGAAACAGTTGATGGGTGAACATGAGATTCTGAATGCCTTGACTTCCACCTCCAGGTGTGGCTGGAGGAATAGTGAAGGTAATGTTGGACTACGACAAATGGTCCTCCTGCTAATTTTCATTCAAAGGTTTGTAAATTATGTTCTAGTGTGACCATGTGCACTGTGGGATGGAGTTCAATAAGAAGAACCAACTCAAAACACATCAGATTAAACACACACAGCTGCTGCCTTTTCAGTAAGTATAACACTGGCCTCTACAAGAGAATGTAGACTCTACCACATCAGGCTGAACTCTGACCCTTTCCCATAGGTGCATCTTTGAGGGCTGTAAGAGAGAATTTGCTGCTCCCGGACAACTGAAGCGCCATGAGAAAGTACACCAAGGTGAGCCCTACACATGCCACATACCCATGAGAAAGTATACCAAGGTGAGCCCTACACATGCCACATACCCATCTCAAGTCTTAACAGAGGTCTTGTGGATGTTTCATACATTTGTATCTAGCCATTTCTCTTTCCCAGGTTACCCCTGTGCTGTGGAGGACTGTCCATTCCAGGGGAAGACTTGGTCAGAGTATCAGAAGCACAGGAAGGCTGTGCACAGAAGTATGTAGGCCCTCAAACACCAACACTGCCACCCTCTTGACCATGCTGCAACTCATCCCTTTGCATGTCTTGTGGTCCTCTCACATGGTCATGAATTATATAGATTTTAAACTGATCCAATTGTGAAGTCTTCACCGGTTCTGTGTTAAGTCAAGCTACAGTGTGATGGCTGCAGTAAGATGTTCCTGGAGGCATGGTTTTTGAAGCAGCACCAGCTGCGGGTCCACTCTGGTGTGCCCAAGAGGGTGTTCCAGTGCACCGACGCTGGGTGTGAGAAGACCTTCACCACCCACTTCAAACTTGAGAACCACGTTGTGTCAGACCATGAGGGCAAGATGGCATTCTCCTGTACCCACGAAGGCTGTGGCAAGCGCTTCGCTATGCAGGTGAACTCATGGGACAAGACTCAAGTTACAATATGGTATCCTGTCACTTCGCAAATAGTTTTGCAGAACTCAATCTGTCTGAGTGGAATATTTGGTGTTAAACTAAATGTTTTTATATTCCTTAGGAGAGTTTGAGACGACACCGAGTGGTTCATGACCCAGAGAGGAAAAAGCTGCAGGTAAACGCTGGTATTGTTGGGTATATGGAGGATGAATAACATCACTACATGTAATATTATAAACCACTGCTTTTTTTTTTTCCTTTTGCAGAAGGTGCGCCCTAAAAAGAACAAGCCTTTGAGTCAGAAGATGAAGTTGGGGCCAGCCTCCACACAGGCTGAGACCAGCAGACTGGCTGACCAACTCCATAACACCAGCTTGGGCTACTCTACATCATAACACCAGCTTGGGCTACTCTAACCTGGACTGGTCCATCAGAACCATGGGGGGGGGGGGGGGTAGTAATCTGAAACCTGTAGAACAGGAACCTATTCTTTGCTATTTGTCAAGCAGTTTAGTTAGTTTTCAAGAGCTGAATTTCAGTTTATGTATTGAACACTTATCTAATAAATCCTCACCAATGCATGGCTGGCTCCTTGTCTGTTAATGGTTATGTAATGCACTATGACACTTTACAAATACCCAATGGTGTCGCACATGATTTACTTTCAAAGTATATTATCAAGTCTGTTCCATCCTGGGAAGTGTGAGAACTGGGCCCAAAATCTGTCTTCTCCAGCAGGTTATTTTTTTCATGGAGGTGAATTTGGTAAACACATTGACTGGCTTATTTGATAGACTAGAAGTTTAATAATTAGGATACAAGTAGGACATGTGGCATCCCAGAAACTGAGGAAACCACTTTATCGGCCTTGTGCCTATTCACACTTACTAGCCCTGAGTGGCTAGTGGTCCCACCTGATCTAGCCGCCGACTGCCTTCTCATTGTTCAAGCGGCCACTAGATCTACCTGTTCACTAATGGCCAATCTGTAGGAGGGTTGGTGACGGTGAACAAATTGCATCAGTGTGCTTGAAATGCACCACTCATAGTACTCACAGAACACCAATGGAACTTGTCGTGGTATTGTTAGAGATGGGTAAAGATTTTATTTGGGTGCCAGGCCGGTATTAACCCTGCCGAAAGGAAGAGTAGGATGGAGTACCACTACCGGATCCACAGACTGCCTAGCGTAGCCTGTTTGCCAGAGCCAGTGGTGTGAAGATAAGACCATAAAACACCTCACAGCACAGGGATAACCCAACAAATAACGGCAGAGCAATTTAACAGCAACTTCATAGAAATAATTTACAAAGAACCCAGTCAGAGGATTTGCAATCTATTACCTCCCCTGAACACATCCAGGTGCTGAAATTATTCCACTAGCACAGTGTTTTCCTCCTTCAGTATGATGGTGTGGGGCCAGGCAGATGTGGGTAAGAACTGACTCCAAATGCCCTCTGTGGAAAATATTTATCAAATGGCAGAATCCACAAGTAAACCCTAGGGAGCTGATGGCTGGGTCATCATGGTGATGAGGCCTAACGCTTGGGCCCCCAGAGTAAGGCCTTGGGTTTATTCAGTTGGAGCGAGTAGGTAAAGTTTTATCCCATTTTTCTCCTGATAACCTTAGCAATGTTTCAGACAGAAATACATGGCCTAGAGCTGATCTAAATCATTCTACATGGCAGAGAATCTTCTGTTCTATGCAATGAATTTCTATCTAATGTTGCAGCCACCTGAACACACCCTTGGTATCTTCTACTGCAGTCCAGAGACTATGTACTGTCCTTTAACAGATACAGTCCCGATAACATGACCATATGAACACAGTCTGTTTGTGGGGCTGACACAGTCCGGCCTAGTATCAAGTTATTTTGCTCAGTAGGGCCAGGTTTCATCTAGCCTGGTTTGATGAAGTCTGTAATTTGGCCCAGGTTACAGTATGTCCAATCTAAAACAATTTCAGTATGGTATGATTTGGCGCCATAGCCTGGTTTCGATGCAGTCCTGATTTGGCCCTGGTTAGATCCAGTCTACAGTAATTTCAGTATGGCATGATGCTATGCCAGGCTGCCAGGCCAGGAGACCACGGTGAGAGCCACTCTGCTACGCTGCTCCTTCAGCATGGGTACCAGGGCTGAGTGGCTCATCCCAGCCGTAGACAGTCCATTAACCGCCACTATCATGTCCCCACACCTAGGGAACAGAGGGGCACATCAACATGGATGGACCACATACAGTAGATATACACCAGTTTATTAAGTACACCCCCCCCCCCCCCCCCCCCGTTCATGAAAATGGTTTGCTCCAACAGACAGTGAATCACATGGCCATGGCTTGCTCTTTAAAGTAGGCAGACAGGCACCAAGGAATTCAGTGACTGTTCGATTGAACGTTATAATGGGCAAAACTATTGAACTAAGCGATTTTGAGAGTGGTATGATCATTGATATCAAGGGCTCCGGTTCCAGTATCTCAGAAATGGCCGGCCTCCTGGTATTTTCACACACGATAGTGTCTAGGGTTTACCGAGAATGATGAGACAAACAAAAAAGCTCCAGTCAGTGGCAGTCCTGTGGGCAAAAACAGCTTATTGATGAGAGGTAGAAGGAGAATGGCAAGAATCGGACAAGCTAACAGGTGGGCCACAAACAGGCAAATAACGGCGCAGTACAACAGTGGTGTGCAGAACGGCATCTCGGAACGTACAACTCATCAGTCCTATTGCAGCAGACGACCACACCGGGTTCCACTCCTATCAGCTAAAAACAAGAAGAAGCAGCTCCAGTGGGCACAAGATCACCAACACTGGACAATTGAGGAGTGGAAAAACATCGCCTGGTCCATCCAATCCCGGTTCCTGTTGCATCATGCTGATGGCAGAGTCAGGATTTGGCATAAGCAGCAGGCATGGTACAGCCTGGTGGGGGTGGTGGAATGGTGTGGGGAATGTTTTCATGGCTCATGTTAAGTCCCTTGTTACCAATTGAGCAATGTTTCCATGCCCAGAAGAATTCAGACTGTTCTGGAGGCAAAGGGGGGTCCGAACCGGTACTAGATGGTGTACCTAATACAGTGTATATGTAAGATAATATAAGATGTACTTTATTGACAATTAACTTACAAAGAACGGAAATGTGAGTATATGCTCACAACCCAACAACATGACTGAAGGCTTACTTGAGGCGGCCATCGTAGTATGCAGGCGTTCCAAGGACAATGGTCTTGATGAAGAATGCCTGGTTGCTATGGTTTTCCTCGTATCCCCCGACGATGCTGAAGCCCCAGCTCCCAGGGTGACTTCTACGCAGAACAATCTCATGGCTACTGTGAAGGTAGCTGAGAGAGAGAGAATACAAAGGGAGAGAGATGGACGGAGAGAATGAGCCAGTGTTTTAGTGAGAGGGCGAGAGACAGGGGGGAAGATAGAGGGAGGAGCAGGGAGAGAAATGGGGAAGGAGGGCAAGAGAAAGACAGAAAAGGAGGGAGGAAACAGAGACAGATAGGGAGGGAAAGAAAGCGATAGAGTAAGGGTGATTCAGAGGGAGGGAGAGAAACAAAGAAAGACAGCAGAAGAAAAGGAGAGAGCGTAAGAAAAAAAGACTCAGTCTCAGAAGGAGGAATTCTGGAGAGACATTGGGGATGTCACCACATGCCTCTCAGTTGATAATCCACACTACAGCACAGTTCAGGACAACACACACACAAACATAATCCCCCATATGGACCTCCTTACGTAACACACACACACCCTGGCTCACACACATAATACTGACACATGAAACGAAAGACATATACATTCCAATACCTCACACACTCAAACACAATCTCCACAGATGACTTCAGATGGACTTCAATAGTCTAAAAGGTCTTCCTCTCCTAAGCATCACCTACACTAACATGAAACCACTAAATAAGTCAAAGCAATACTTTCACACAAACTCCCAATATCCCAAACACCCCAAGTGAGTCCAACCCAAACAGGTGTGTGTGTGTGAGGGTTATATTCTCTGTACCTGGGCAGGCCGAGCCACAAGACCCAAGAAGGGGACCAGGAGGAGTCGTAGTCTGAGTTGTGTGTGTGGTGGTGTGGGGGAAACAGCTGGTCCTCGGGGCTCTGAACCTGGCCCGGCTCCTCCACCATGCTGACCTCCAGCGCCCTCAGCTGGACGGAGGGCGATGCTGCGCTGGCCTTCAGGGTGCCCACCGCCTCACTGTGGCTCAGGTAGGTCAGGTCCTGACCATTGATACTCAGGAGGATGTCACCTGGAGGGAATGAGAGAGAGAGTGTGTGTGTGTGTGTGTGTGTGTGTGTGTGTGTGTGTGTGTGTGTGTGTGTGTGTGTGTGTGTGTGAGTGAGTGAGTGAGTGAGTGAGTGAGTGAGTGAGTGAGTGAGTGAGTGAGTGAGTGAGTGAGTGAGTGAGTGAGTGAGTGAGTGAGTGAGTGAGTGGTTGCGTGCGAGCGAGCGTGCGTGCGTGCGTGCGTGCGTGTGTGTGTGTAGGAGTGAGAGAGAGGAAAAAAAGAGAGGGGGAAACAGAGAGAGGGACAAAAAGGACAGAGAAGAACAGTTAGTTAGGGACAAATAGTCCTGAGAGACACTGACATCTGAGACTTCAGCTGAACAGATAATGAGCACAGGAAGAGAGCCAAACCTAAAACTGACAACTTGAATTAGGCCTTGAGAATAATACCAGAAGCTCCCACTGGGGGATGTGAGCCATTACTCACCCCGTTTGATTCGTCCATCACGTGACAGGCAGCCGTGTGGTTGGACGCTGGTCACAAAGATGGGCAGCTCGCCGCTCTTGCTGCCCCGCCCCCCGGCCACGGTCATACCCAGAGACTCATGAGGCTCCTTCTTAACAGTGATGTGTTTCTCCTTACAAGTCACACACTGGGACAGGTCCTACACACACACACACACACACACACACACACACACACACACACACACACACACACACACACACACACACACACACACACACACACACACACACACACACACACACACACACACACACACACACACACACACACACACACACAATAAGAGAGGTCAGTATACAAAGATACACATGAAAAGACACAGTCAGACACACACACTCCCTTCAGGTGTGTGTACTCACTCTGTGGGTGCTGGAGCGAGCCAGGTGGGCACAGGTAGGCACTGGGCTGGGGCTGGGGGAAAAGCTGTAGTGGTGGTGGTGGTGGTGATTGGGGAGGAAGTGGTCATGGCAGTACAGGTCTCTGTTGGAAGTGGAGCTTGGTGGAGGGGTAGGCTTACTGGGCCGGCCAATCAGTAGAAAAACTCTCTCACCGCTGGCCTGTAGTCGACAGGGAAAGGGAGTAGGGTTAGCCATCAAATCAAATCACATTTTATTTGCCACATACACATGGTTAGCAGATGTTAATGCAAGTGTAGCGAAATGCTTGTGCTTCTAGTTCCGACAGTGCAGTAATATCTTACAAGTAATCTAACAATCCCCAACAACTACCTAATACACACAAATCTAAAGGGGTGAATGAGAATATGTACATGTAAGTATATGGATGAGCGATGGCCGAGCGGCATAGGCAAGGTGCAATAGATGGTATAAAATATGAGTAATGTAAAATATGTGAACATTATGAATAAAATACAGTATATACATGTGATTTGAGTAATGTAAGATACTGTATGTAAACATAAAGTGGCATTATTTAGAGTGGCATTGTGTAAAGTGACTAGTGATCCATTTATTAAAGTGGCCAGTGATAGAGTCTCAGTGTAGGCAGCAGCCTCTCTGAGTTAGTGATTGCTGTTTAGCAGTCTGATGACCTTGAGATAGAAGCTGTTTTTCAGTTTCTCTGTCCCAGCTTTGCTGCACCTGTACTGACCTCGTCTTCTGGATGGTAGCGTTGTGAAAAGGCAGTGGTTCAGGTGGTTGATGTCCCTGATTATCTTTTTGGCCTTCCTGTGACCTCAGGTGCTGTAGATGTCATGGAGGGCAGGTAGTTTGCCCCCGGTGATGCGTTGTGCAGACCGCACCACCCTCTGGAGAGCCTTGCAGGTGAGGGCGGAGCAGTTGCCGTACCAGGCTGTGATACAGCCCGACTGGATGCTCTTGGTTGTGCATCTGTAAAGGTTTGTAAGCGTTTTGGGTGACAAGCGATATTTCTTCAGCCTCCTGAGGTTGAAAAGGCGCTGTTGGGCCTTCTTCACCACACTGTCTGTGTTTGTCTGTGATGTGTACGCCGATGAACTTAAAACTTCCCACCTTCTTCACTGCTGTCCCTTTGATGTGGATAGGCGGGTGCTCCCTCTGCTGTTTCCTGAAGTCCATGATCATCTCCTTTGTTTTGTTGATGTTGAGTGAGAGGTTGTTTTCCTGACACCACACTCCGAGTGCCCTCACCTCCACCCTGTAGGCTGTCTCGTCGTTGTTGGTAATCAAGCCTACCACTGTAGTGTTGTCTACAAACTTGATGATTGAGTTGGAGGCGTGCGTCGCCACGCAGTCGTGGGTGAACAGGGAGTACAGGAGGGGGCTGACCACGCACCCTTGTGGGGCCCCATTGTTGAGGGTCAGCAAAGTGGAGATGTTGTTTCCTACCTTCACCACCTGGGGGCGGCCCGTCAGAAAGTCCAGGACCCAATTGCACAGGGCTGGGTTGAGATCCAGGGCCTCCAGCTTGATGATGAGCTTGGAGGGTACTATGGTGTTGAATGCTGAGCAGTAGTCAATGAACAGCATTCTTACATAGGTATTCCTTTTGTCCAGATGGGCTAGAGCAGTGTGCAGTGTGATGGCGATTGCGTCTTCTGTGGACCTGTTGGGGCGGTATGCAAACTGAAGTGTGTCTAGGATGGCTGTTAAGGTGGAGGTGATATGATCATTGGCTAGTCTCTCAAAGCACTTCATGATGACAAAAGTGAGTGCTACGGGGCGGTAGTCATTTAGTTCAGTTATCTTTGCCTTCTTAGGTACAGGAACAATGGTAGCCATCTTGAAGCATGTGGGGACAACAGACTGGGATAGGGAGCGATTGAATATGTCCGTAAACACACCAGCCAGCTGGTCTGCGCATGCTCTGAGGACGCGGCTAGCAGCCTTGCGAGCGTTAACACGTTTAAATGTTTTACTCACGTCAGCCACAGAGAAGGAGAGGGGGGGGGGGGTGCAGTCCTTGTTAGCGGGTCGCGACGGTGGCACTGTATTTCCTCAAAGTGGGCAAAGAAGGTGTTTAGTTTGTCTGGAAGCGTGACGTCGGTGTCCATGACGTGGCTGGTTTACTTTTTGTAGTTTGTGATTTCCTGTAGACCCTTCCACACATGTCTTGTGTCTGAGCCGTTGAATTGCGATTCCACCTTGTCCCTGTGCTGGCACTTCTCTTATTTGATTGCCTTGCGGAGTGAATAACTACCCTGTTTATATTCAGTCATATTCTCAGACCTCTTTCCATGGTTAAATGCAGTGGATCGCGCTTTCAGTTTTGCGTGAATGCCGCCATCCATCCACGGTTTCTGGTTAGGGTAGGTTTTAATAGTCACAGTGGGTACAACATCTCCAATGCACTTCTTTATAAACGCACTCACCGAGTCAGCGTATAGGTCGATGTTGTTCTCTGAGGCTGACTGGAACATATTCCAGTCCGCGTGATCAAAACAATCTTGAAGTGTGGCTTCCAATTGGTCGGACCAGCGTTGAATGGTTCTCGTCACTGGTACGTCCTGTTTGAGTTTCTGCCTATAAAACGGTAGGAGCAAGATGGCGTCGTGGTCGTATTTGCCGAAGGGAGTGCGGTGGAGGGCTTTGTATGCATTTGGAAGTTAGAGTAGCAGTGGTCGAGGGCATTGCTCATGCGCGTAGCGCAATCAATATGCTGGTAGAATTTAGGTAGCTTTGTTCTCAAATTTGCTTTGTTAAAATCCCGAGCTACAATAAATGCAGCCTAAGGATATATGGTTTCCAGTTTGCATAGAGATCAGTGAAGTTCCTTGATGACCGTCTTGGTGTCTGCTTGAGGGGGAATGTACACAGCTGTGACTATAACTGATGAGAATTATTTCGGTGGGTAAAATGGCCGGCATTTGATTGTAAGGAATTCCAGGTCAGTGAGCAGAAGGACTTGGGTTCCTGTATGTTGTTATGATTACACCATGAGTCGTTAATCATGAAGCATACACCCCCGCCCTTCCTGTTCCCAGAAAGGTGTTTATCTCTGTCGGCGTGATGCATGGAGAAGCCCGGTGGCTGAACCGACAACATATCCCGAGAGAACCATGTTTCCGTGAAACAGAGAATGTTACAATCTCTGATGTCTCTCTGGAAGACAACACTTGCTCAAATTTCGTCTACCTTGTTGACAAGAGACTGGACATTGGCTAGTAGTATACTCGGGAGTGGTGGGAGATGTACACGTCTACGGAGCCTGACCAGAAGACCGCTCCGTCTGCCCCTTCCGCGGCGCCGTTGTTTTGGGTCGACTACTGGAATTAGATCCATTGTCCTGGGTGGTGGTCCGAACAGAGGATCCGCTTCGGTAAAGTCGTATTACTGGTCGTAATGTTGGTAAGTTGACGTTGCTCTTATATCTGATAGTTCTTCCCGGCTGTATGTAATAAGACTTAAGATTTCCTGGGGTAACAATGTCAGAAATAATGCATAAAATACTAAATACTGCATAGTTTCCTAAGAACTCGAAGCCAAGAGGAACTGTCCCAACTCACCGTTTCAGAAGCACTGTTTCAACCCTAGCCTTACCTGTATGATCTGAGCAGCCTGTTCAGGCGTGCCGTGGCGTAGGTCCTGTTCATTGACCGCCAGCACGCGGTCGTTACTACACAGCCTCCCGTCCTTGGCCGCTAGGCCGCCGTCCAGCAGGTCTAACACAAACACCCCCACCTCGTCCGTCCTCCGCACCAGCTTGATGCCCAGCTGCTCTGACGAGTCCCGCTTGTGCAGGGTGATCCTCAGGCTGGCAGGGCTGGATGGGGTGCTCTCTGGGGTGGAGCAGGGGGCGTGAGGCACAGAACGGGTGGTGAAAGGGGGCGGGCGAGAGGCACAGCGGCGCTCTCTCAGGACAGTGAGCTGTAGCATGGCACAGGGGCGTGCAAACGTGGAGCGGGCAAAGTTATGGGGCACGTTGCTGATGTCTACACTGTTGACCTAGGAAGGGGGAGAGAGAGAGCACTTAAAGGGATATTTTGGGATTTTAGCAATGAGGCCCTTTATCTACTTCCCCAGTCAGATGAACTCATGGTACCATTTTTATGTCTCTGTGTCCAGTAGAAGGAAGTTAGAGGTAATTTTGCGAGCCAATGCTAACTAGCATTAGCGCAATGACTGGAAGTCTATGGTATCTACTAGAAAGTAGGTACCATAGACTTCCAGTCACTGCATTAGAGATATTAGAGAAAGGAGGAGATAGGAATCCCAATGGGCAATGAATGGAGGAAAGTATAACGTCTCACCTAGCAGACCGTTGACCAATTGCATTCACGATGTCATGCTACGCCACACGGTTGCTAAACTAATCATCACGCAATCCCTTCTCAAATCAGGATCGAGAAACCTGCCTATTTTCCTCGAAAGTATGTAAAGTCACAATTGCAAAGCTATACGATATTACAGAGAACAAGTGAACTATCTCACATCTCAGAAAATATATGTAATGGTGTACTAAATTCATGCTAATTTTGAGTTTTAGAGCTAGTGCTTAACTGAGCCCCACTCACTCCTTGAAGGAGAGCTCTCCCTGTCCCAGAATCTCCCAGAATGCACTGCGTGGTCCATGGATGACGCATAGGCAACGTACACAATGGCCGCTAATACGATTCCAAATGTAGTTTCCCATCTCTTCAAATGTATCTCTGATTGCATCTACTAGCATGCTAGCAGTTACCATAGACTTCCAGTCATTGCGCTAACACCAGTTAGCAATTGTGCTAACGCTAGTTAGCAACTTCCCTCAAACTGCACGCAGAAACTTAAAAATGGTATCCATGAGTTCATCTGACTCTAGGAAAGTAGATAAAGGGCTTCAATGCCAAAATCCTGAAGTATCCCTTTAAGAGAGGAGGATAAGAGAGAAGGAGGAAAGGGGGGTAAAGTGGTTAGGAAGAGGAAGAGTGGAGATAGAAGAAAGATTACAGCCATGCAGGACCCTCACCTGTAGTATCTGGTCTCCAGCCAGAAGCCTGCCATCTCGAGCAATGACCCCGTCACGGTAAACTTCCTGGATCACCACGTTGATAAGGGGTGTCTCGTTGCCCCCGACGATGCTGATGCCAAGTTCTACATAGGGGTTGGAGCGGTGGACCTCGATGGTGGTGATCTCACCCTCTGGAATGGACGGCAGCTTCACACAACCTGGGAGATACACAGGGACATGGAAGCACATCAATCTCTTATATTCATGAATGTTTAGATTCAAGGCATTTAGAGATGAAGGTTAAGGAAAGCAAGTCAGATGGAGGAAGTGATGTCATACCTTCTTCTGCGGAGAGGGGCGGGGACTCGGGGCAGTCCCACCCTGTGGAGGCGGAGCTGGCGGTACGGAGGAGGTGGATGCAGGGGTTACTGAGGGGTCGCTTTACCCTGGGTACCACACACTCCAACCCTACCACCCCTACACAGAGAGAGAGAGGTTAGTAATACACACACACACACACACACACACACACACACACACACACACACACACACACACACACACACACACACACACACACACACACACACACACACACACACAGTTATTACTCTTACTCACTGTCCTCCTCAGTGCTCTCCTCAAAGGCAGGGTTGTCCAGTCCAGGCTCATCAGTCCACATGGGAACACTGCTGCCTGCGGTGCCACCAGGGGGCGAGGGGGAGCTCTCCTCCCGCAGGTCTGTCTCCGTCTGGAGGGAGTGGGGGGACCTGGGTGGGCTGGTCACCATGGCTCCCTCCTCCCCGTGATCACATGGTGGGCCCTGTAAATTGGTCTGCTGAGACCGCGTCCCCGGACACCTGGGCACAGAGAGAGCGGGATTTCTGAGGTTACACAACTGGCCAATGTTCCCTCTAAGCTGTGCACGAGAGAAGCACGAGATTGAACTTCCCTCAACATTCTAGAGTTTTCCCCATTAGTTAACACTATCAACGTTTCCCTTTACTGTGGGAATTGTGATCGAATCAACGCAATATTAGGCACTATCAATGCAACATACCGAAAACAAAACAAACTATGCAAGAGATTTTGTTGTAAGCAGAACGCATAGGAGTAGGATACTATTGCATTGACAGGCACAATTCAAGGCCCGTACTCTACACAGACCGGTGTGCCATAACCAATCAGAGCTGCAGTAGGCCTAAATGCCACAGATATGGATCTGTGCCATTCACTTTGAACTGGACTGTTTTTACAGCATGAGCGGTCGTGAGTAGATGCGCTTGTTTTGAGATCAAAGCGAGAACTACATGTAGTGAGCATGTGCACATTTGTACATATATGTTCATATCCTTTGCCAGTTAGTGAGTTATTAGCCCAGGTATAGATACTTTGTTGACAGCAATGGGGGAGTGATCGCTTCCTACAACAGCACAAAACGTGTGCATCTTTGAAAAGCGAGTCAGGTAAATAGCTTTTTTTTGTCTTAAAGGAGCAGTGTTGTATTTTGAGACAGGCTTGAATAAACTAAGTAGCCAATAGGCAGAGGGTAGCATCATTCGTCTGATTATCTGTATTAATGGTATGGGAATAATGATGCATCGTTTGTAAAGTGGTTTCTTGCATCAAACAACACAACAACATTTTCAGTCACCTCCTTGTCTGATGGACAAGTGGATAAACAGGTTAATGTCAAGTTCTGCATGTTTTTTTTTACAAAAGTCTCATGGAATGTAGGCCTACATTGAACACCACACATTGGCGGCTACTGTAGGCTGAATGATCAGTTTTACCTAATTTTGACCAGCATGTCACATGCGCAACCAGAGGAAAAAAAACTCTAGACCACCTTTACTCCACACACAGAGATGCATACAAAGCTCCCCCTTGCCCTCCATTTGGCAAATCTGACCATAATTCTATCCTCCTGATTCCTGCTTACAAGCAAAATCTAAAGCAGGAAGTACCAGCGACTCGCTCAATACGGAAGTGGTCAGATGACGTGGATGCTATGCTACAGGACTGTTTTGCTAGCACAGACTGGAATATGTTCCGGGATTCATCCAATGGCATTGAGGAGTATACCACCTCAGTCATCGGCTTCATCAATAAGTGCATGATGACGTCGTCCCCACAGCGACGGTACATACATATACCAACCAGAAGCCATGGATTACAGGCAACATCCGCATCGAGCTAAAGGCTTTCAAGGAGCGGGAGACTAATCCGGACCCCTATAAGAAATCCCACTACGCCCTCAGACAAACCATCAAACAAGCAAAGCGTCAATACAGGATTAAGATTGAATCCTACTACACCGGCTCTGATAGCATCTATAGATTAAGGCCCAGATCCATGTGGTTAGTGCCCTCTGCCCCAGCCCTAAAACAGTAATGGAGCTAATTATGGGATGTCTGTCAGCTTGGACATTTAACATTGTTTGTGGTCCTACAGCTGCCTTAAAGTAATTTATTGGACACTGCCGCTACAACCTGTCACCATTGAGTTCAGCTCATAAACAGGTAGAACAGAAAAGTTCAGGAAACCTACTGAATTGAAATAGAGCTGTGTTTCTCAACCCCTGGTAGCAGAGGTCCCTGGGATGTTTCCGACCAGTCCCTCCGAAGGACGCTCCAAGTGCCCTGGGATGTTTCCGACCAGTCCCTCCGAAGGACGCTCCAAGTGCCCTGACATGTTTCTGTTCTAATCTAATGGGAGCGGCAGTGTCCAATAAATTACTTTAAGGCAGCTGTAGGACCACAAACAATGTTAAATGTCCAAGCTGACAGACATCCCATAATTAGCTCCATTACTGTTTTAGGGCTGGGGCAGAGGGCACTAACCACATGGATCTGGGCCTTAATCTATAGATGCTATTGAGAACAGAGCAAAGAATGCCCAGTCCCAAAACAGACACCTCAGAGAGACCTCATTAGGGACAACTTAGAATGAGACAGATCTCACCTGCCAGACCATGAATGCCCCCCTGAAGCAATTTTGCATATGCTTGTCCATCAGCTGAGGAGAAGGTGTAGTGAACATCTAGCCATTGGCTTTGTTCAAACACTTTGAAAGTTATCCTCCCTTACGCCCTTCATTCATTCATTGAGGTCCAGACGGAAAATATTTACACAAGAAGCAACCTAATATCACACAGTCAAACTCTTCAGTCATTTAGTAAGTTCACCATTCTGCGATTCTCACCGTTACATTGTTGACATTGTTGGCACTCATTGGTTTCACCAATCCAACCTTGGTAGATCAGTGATGACTTTGAGGGAGGAAGGAAGTAAGAAAGGATGCACTTAAAAATAAGTTTAATTTAGCTTAAGTGGACTGGGCCAAGGGCTGGACTGGAGAGGGCAGAGAGGGGTGTCCCGTGCCCAGACAGCTGACTCAGGGAAAGCCTGTCAGTGTTAACAACAGCTCATTAGTCATAGCTCGTTAAGGTAAATATCTTCTGAGACATTTCCCTACGGATACCTACAGAATGTGGAATTCAGCTAAATAAAAGTGATCAGTTTTCAGTTGGCATTCCTCTGGTCTAGTCCAGAATCAGTCCAGAACCTCACACAGTTCAGTGTAGCCTAGTAACCAGTATGTTCCAGCTTTAACCAAATCCTTTGTTGTTGTCATGTCACAGCAGGAGTCAGGACAACAACAAATGAGTTGGCTGAAGACGAAAGGCTAGAACCCAGGCATTAAACTCCAGATAGGTAAGATACATCTCTACACAGTCATGCAACGTTTGTCCCAATCACTGATTCAAGCACTACAAGGTTCAGCATCAATTTATAACATGTTAGAGGCCAAATTCTACTCTGTTTCAACCGACATCTAAACAACTTTTAGTACGTTACCCAGCAGACCTCCCTCACCGCGGATATAGTAGCTACACACACATCAACACATCAACACATCTCACAGCTACCACAAGCCTGCTGAGTTCCCCACCACCACACACACTGAGTTATGTGTGTGTGTGTGTGAGGCTTTGTGGGTCGATCACCCGATTAGAGAGATGCTAGAACAGCCAGATGTATTACCCTACCACTGGACTCACCATAGGTCGGGGTTGCCCTTGGCAGTGTCACAGAAGAAGTGGTTGAACAGGTCTCTGGAGTTGAAGTTTCCCAGCATGGTAAAAGTCAGAGGACATGGAGCCTCGGCCAGACAACACAACACATGACCAAGTCACTGGCTGGTAATCCCTAGTCACATGACCAGGGACCTAATAATCCCTGTGTGGTCTCCCAGTGGGGAGCTGCTTGTAAGAAACAGGTCTAGGATCAGTTGATCATAGTCAGCCCCAACCTTAAAGGTCCAATGCAGCCATTTTTCTCTCAATATCAAGTCATTTCTGGGTAACAATTAAGTACCTTACTGTGATTGTTTTTAATTAAAATGGTCAAAAATAAACCAAAATAGCTTCTTAGCAAAGAGCAATATCTCAATCAAAATCCTTGCTAGGACTGACTGGGAGTGGTCTGAGTGGGGAGGGGGAAACTGAAAACTAGCTGTTATTGGCCGAGAGGTTTGGAACTATCTTTCTTATCGGTCTATTAACTCATATACCGCATGACGATGTCAAGAGGCAGGCCAAAACTTTCAGGTTATCTTTTCAAACAGCTCTTATACTAAAAGGGCATTATCATACTTTTCACAATTTCACAGTATTATTCCAACCCAAATAGTGTGTAAATATATAGCAAGCACAAGAAAATCATATTTTTGACTACACTGGGCCTTTAACCAGTACAGGGATGAAGGTATATCTGGCCCTCTATCAGTGGTTATGGGAAACTTCTTCCCATACGGCTCTTCCCATATGATGTTTGCTAGACCACTCCTTCCACCAGGAGTGGTGTCTGCGTGCATGACTCCACTCTACCTGTGTTTGAGGTGTGTAAGTGTGTGTGTGTGTGACTCCATTCTACCTGTGTTTGAGGTGTGTAAGTGTGTGTTTGCGTGACTCCACTCTACCTGTGTTTGAGGTGTGTAAGTGTGTGTGTGCGTGACTCCACTCTACCTGTGTTTCAGGTGTGTAAGTGTGTGTGTGCGTGACTCCACTCTACCTGTGTTTGAGGTGTGTAAGTGTGTGTTTGCGTGACTCCACTCTACCTGTGTTTGAGGTGTGTAAGTGTGTGTGTGCGTGACTCCACTCTACCTGTGTTTGAGGTGTGTAAGTGTGTAAGTGTGTGACTCCACTCTACCTGTGTTTGAGGTGTGTAAGTGTGTGTGTGCGTGACTCCACTCTACCTGTGTTTGAGGTGTGTAAGTGTGTGTGTGTGTGTGTGACTCCACTCTACCTGTGTTTGAGGTGTGTAAGTGTGTGTGTGCGTGACTCCACTCTACCTGTGTTTGAGGTGTGTAAGTGTGTGTGTGTGTGACTCCACTCTACCTGTGTTTGAGGTGTGTAAGTGTGTGTGTGCGTGACTCCACTCTACCTGTGTTTGAGGTGTGTAAGTGTGTGTGTGTGTGACTCCACTCTACCTGTGTTTGAGGTGTGTAAGTGTGTGTTTGCGTGACTCCACTCTACCTGTGTTTGAGGTGTGTAAGTGTGTGTTTGCGTGACTCCACTCTACCTGTGTTTGAGGTGTGTAAGTGTGTGTGTGCGTGACTCCACTCTACCTGTGTTTGAGGTGTGTAAGTGTGTGTTTGCGTGACTCCACTCTACCCGTGTTTCAAGTGTGTAAGTGTGTGTGTGCGTGACTCCACTCTACCTGTGTTTGAGGTGTGTAAGTGTGTGTGTGCGTGACTCCACTCTACCTGTGTTTGAGGTGTGTAAGTGTGTGCGTGACTCCACTCTACCTGTGTTTGAGGTGAGCCTCCAGGTCACAGCGGGGCATGCTGAGGCTGCAGGCCGGGGCCAGGGGACAGGACACAGACAGCTTGTCAAGCAGCTTGTGCACCAGGATGCTGCTCCGCCTACACACCTGCAGATGGAGGCGCTCCCGGTCCAGCGGGCAGAAGTCCCGCTCCTGGAGGAAGCTGCGGAGGCACCGGGCACAGAAGGTGTGTCCGCAGGGTGTGTCCAGGGGCTGGACCAGGGGCTGCAGGCAGATGTGACACACCAGGTCATCGTCCACCTCCAGGCGGTAGTTATAGAGGTGGTTCTCCCAGGCCCGGTGGATCTGACCACACTCTGGACACAAGGCCTCCAGCACGGGCTCCACCGGCCCTGCCGGACCCACCTGGATGGACAGGGGAAAGGAGATGTTGGATGACCATGGAAGTTGAATAGAACAGCTTGATTTAATGAATCCCAGAGAAAGTAATGAATAGGTTGTTATGATGCAATTACCATGTAATGTGTATGAAATACCAGGTAGACAGTGGATTGGAGACAATACACACACACAGATATGAAGGAAAAAACGGCAAAACAAAACATCTGTTCTGTGCCTTTTAATGCTAGGTTCACTTCACCCACCTCCCAGCCGGGGCTGCCCATGTCAGGACCGGGGCTCCAATCGCCAGGTACAGTATTTGGCACAGTCGTCACTGGGGTTACAGGTCGGGAGGTTACGGGCGGGTGGGGAGGGGGGCGTCCTATCCCATAAGCCTCAGAGGGTGAGCTGGTGACCGAGAGGACAGCCACCCCCCAGTGGCCAATCAGACATCACCCTGTAGGTCAGAGGTCAAAGAGCAGGGGTTAAACAGATGGGAAATTAAACAAAGTGTTTGTGTGTGTCTCTCTGAGTGTGTGTGCATGTGAGAGTGTACTCATGCACATTATAGTACTGTATCACGTGGTGAATATTTGCTTCGAATGAGTGTGTGTGTGTGTGTGTGTGTGTGTGTGTGTGTGTGTGTGTGTGTGTGTGTGTGTGTGTGTGTGTGTGTGTGTGTGTGTGTGTGTGTGTGTGTGCAGATGATGTAGCTCCGATCCTGCTCACTAATCAGTCAGTGTAATCTCACTTTCGCTTTCGCCTGCTGCAAGTGTCCAATCCCACAGAGAGGGAATTATCTGGGATTGAATCAGAGAGGACATGGGTATGGCTAAGAGGAAGGAGAGAGAGAGGGATAGAGGGAGAGTGAATGAGAGAGAGAGGGCAGGAGAGCGCGATAACAAGAGAGCGAGAATGAAAGAGTGAGAGGGGAGAAAGAAAATAGGAGAGAGAAGAGATAGATGGAGAGAGAGAGAGAGAGAAGGGAAAATAATGACAGAGAGCAAGGGTAGATTAGAGAGAGTGTAGAATGGTAAAACAAAAGAGTAGAGAGATACAATGAAAAAAGAGAGACAAAGACTGAAAGCGAGAGAGAGAAGGTTGATATAGAGAGAGGGTAGAATAGAGAGAGGGTAGAATAGAGAGAGGGTGATATAGAGAGAGAATGGTGATATATAGAGAGAGTAGAACAGAGAGAGCATAGAATAGAGAGAGGGTAGAACAGAGAGAACATAGAATAGAGAGAGCATAGAATAGAGAGAGGGTAGGACAGAGAGAGGGTAGATTAGAGAGAGGGTGATATAGAGAAAAGGGTGCTATAGAGAGAGGGTGATATAGAGAGAGGGTAGAATAGAGAGAGG
Organism: Salvelinus alpinus; assembly: GCF_045679555.1. NCBI lineage: Eukaryota > Metazoa > Chordata > Actinopteri > Salmoniformes > Salmonidae > Salvelinus > Salvelinus alpinus. The sequence goes on from NC_092095.1 coordinate 19,048,067, forward strand.
GTAGATTAGAGAGAGGGTGATATAGAGAAAAGGGTGCTATCGAGAGAGGGTGATATAGAGAGAGGGTAGAATGGAGAGAAGGGTGATATAGAGAAAGGGTGATATAGAGAGAGAAGGGTGATATATAAAGAGAAGGGTGCTATAGAGAGAGAGTGATATAGAGAGAAGGGTGATATAGAGAGAAGGGTGATATAGAAAGAGGGTGATATAGAGAGAAGGGTGATATAGAGAGAAGGGTGATATCGAGAGAAGGGTGATAAAGAAAGATGGTGATATAGAGAGAAGGGTGATATAGATAGAAGGGTGATATAGAAAGAGGGTGATATAGAGAGAAGGGTGATATCGAGATAAGGGTGATATAGAAAGAGGGTGATATAGAGAGAAGGGTGATATAGATAGAAGGGTGATATAGAAAGAGGGTGGTATAGAGAGAAGGGTGATATAGAGAGAAGGGTGATATAGAGAGAAGGGTGATATAGAAAGAGGGTGATATAGAGAGAAGGGTTATATAGAAAGAGGGTGATATAGAGAGAAGGGTTATATAGAAAGAGGGTGATATAGAGAGAAGGGTGATATAGAAAGAGGTTGATACAGAGAAGGGTGATATAGAGAGAAGGGTGATATAGAAAGAGGGTGATATAGAGAGAAGGGTGATATAGAGAGAGGGTGATATAGAGAAAGAAGGGTGATATATAGAGAAGGGTGATATAGCGAGAAGGGTGATATAGAGAGAGAAGGGTGATATATAAAGAGAAGGGTGATATAGAGAGAGAGTGATATAGAGAGAAGGGTGATATAGAGAGAAGGGTGATATAGAAAGAGGGTGATATAGAGAGAAGGGTGATATAGAGAGAAGGGTGATATCGAGAGAAGGGTGATATAGAAATATGGTGATATAGAGAGAAGGGTGATATAGATAGAAGGGTGATATAGAAAGAGGGTGATATAGAGAGAAGGGTGATATCGAGATAAGGGTGATAAAGAAAGATGGTGATATAGAGAGAAGGGTGATATAGATAGAAGGGTGATATAGAAAGAGGGTGATATAGAGAGAAGGGTGATATAGAGAGAAGGGTGATATAGAAAGGGGGTGATATAGAGAGAAGGGTGATATAGAGAGAAGGGTGATATAGAGAGAAGGGTGATATAGAAAGAGGGTGATATAGAGAGAAGGGTTATATAGAAAGAGGGTGATATAGAGAGAAGGGTTATATAGAAAGAGGGTGATATAGAGAGAAGGGTGATATAGAAAGAGGTTGATACAGAGAAGGGTGATATAGAGAGAAGGGTGATATAGAAAGAGGGTGATATAGAGAGAAGGGTGATATAGAGAGAGGGTGATATAGAGAAAGAAGGGTGATATATAGAGAAGGGTGATATAGCGAGAAGGGTGATATAGAAAGAGGGGTGATATATAGAGAGAAGGGTGATATAGAAAGAGGGTGATAAAGAGAGAATGGTTATATAGAGAGAAGTGTGATATAGAAAGAGGGTGGTATAGAAAGAGGGTGATATAGAGAGAAGGGTGATAGAGAGAGAAGGGTGATATAGCGAGAAGGGTTATATAGAAAGAGGGTGATATAGAGAAGGGTGATATAGAAAGAGGGTGATATAGAGAGAAGGGTGATATAGAAAGAGGGTGATATAGAGAGAAGGGTGATAGAGAGAGAATGGTGATAGAGAGAGAAGGGTGATATAGTGAGAAGGGTTATATAGAAAGAGGGTGATATAGAGAGAAGGGTGATATAGAAAGAGGGTGATATAGAAAGAGGGTGATATAGAGAGAAGGGTGATATAGAAAGAGGGTGATATAGAAAGAGGGTGATATAGCGACAAGAAAAACAAGTGGAAGACTGCCAACTGATCACTGAGAGTGACACTTGGGTAGTGAACTTTGCCTTGTTCCTGCAGGGGGGCGGGGGGGGTGTGTGTGTGTGTGTGTGTGTGTGTGTGTGTGTGTGTGTGTGTGTGTGTGTGTGTGTGTGTGTGTGTGTGTGTGTGTGTGTGTGTGTGTGTGTGTGTGTGTGTGTGTGTGTCAGGTTCTACAGCATGAGAGAACCAGAGCTAATGGAAAACTCAATGCAGCTCTGAAACACAGCCATCCACTCCTCCAACTCCCCAAGGCTGAGCCGTCCTCAGAACTAATGCATTGTGTACTCGTCATTTTCATTGTGTCTCACGTCCAAAGCCTTTTAGACTCACTTCCCATACTACAGTACTCTAGCCATGTCCCTGAGCTCATAAACACACATGGACACAAGGAGGCGGATTTTAGCAGGAAGCAGATCCAAGCTAGTAACACCTGACTACCAGCCTCTATATTTATCTCCTTTCCTCCATCTGCATGGGTCGGAAAGAAACGGAGAGATCATAGCAAATGCTCAATAGGCATCCACCACATTGTTTTCACCCTTTCCTGTGTATTTCAGATCGGAGAGGAAGCCCCTATAGACTGTTGAGATGCAGCCTCCTGTCTGTGTGAGGGTCTGCCCCTGTCTCCATGGCTACAGAGCATGGTCAGTAGAGCTTGACATTCAGAGCTGTGTAGATAGAGATAGATAGATAGAGATAGATAGATAGAGATAGATAGAGATGGATAGATAGAGGAGTGTTCTCTCTCTTTCTATTTCTGTACACTTCTATCTGCTGCTGGCTATATTCTCAAAGTTCTGAACGCTTCTGGCCCTTCTGACTATGCCACTGCCGTTTCTGCCTGTCTTCATGGCTGTTGTTTCCATGACTACGTGCCTCTGTGTAACTTGTATCCATGACAACTTGCTTCTAATCTCTGTGACAACCTGCTTCTGTCTCCTTGACTGCTGGTACCCTTTTCCGTCTTTAAAGTACCACTACCTGCTCCTGGGTGGGTGTGTGTGTGTGTGTGTGTGTGTGTGTGTGTGTGTGTGTGTGTGTGTGTGTGTGTGTGTGTGTGTGTGTGTGTGTGTGTGTGTGTGTGTGTGTGTGTGTGTGTGTGTGTGTGTGTGTGTGTGTGTGTGTGTGTGTGTGTGTGTGTGTGTGTGTGTGTGTGTGTGTGTGTGTGTGTGTGTGTGTGTGTGTGTGTGTGTGTGTGTGTGTGTGTGTGTGTGTGTGTGTGTGTGTGTGTGTGTGTGCGTGTGTGTGTGTGTGTGTGTGTGTGTGTGTGTGTGTGTGTGTGTGTGTGCGTGCGTGCGCGCGTGCGTGCGTGCGTGCGTGCGTGTGTGCGTGTGTGTGTGTGTGTGCGCGTGTGTGTGCGCGCGTGTGTGTGTGCGCGTGTGTGTGTGTGTGCCTGCCTGTGTCTATCCTGCAGCTGGAGATGCATTATTCATGTGGACACAAGGCTCCTCTGTTCCCATAACAAAGATCTGACATAATTTTATCACGCAAACACACACGCGCACACGCACATGTACACACACAGTGGATGCTCTTGGGGTATGATTTTGTGGGTGAGTGCAGTGTCTTTCAGCCACTACTGTGAATGAGTTTGAAATGCAAGGCTAATGCAGCCTCTAAGTTAGATCTCTCTCATTCCCCCCATGTCTCTCTCTCTGTCTCTCTTTCCCTCTCTCTCTCACTCTCTCTTCCTCTCTGTCTCTCTCTCTCTGCCTGTCTTCTCTGATGTCTCTCTCTCTTTGTCTCTCTTTCCCTCTCTCTGCCTGTCTCTATCTCTCGCCCTCTGTGTGCATCCTTCTGCCAGCACTTTACAGCAGTTACAAGAGCACTTAAATATGATCTTACTTTCAACATCATTGGATTGCAGCAGCAAATGTCATTAAATACTGTGCGGCATTACATAAGACTGAGAAATATTTAATAGCTTCTAGGCAGCACAGGATCTTATATTATTTTCCCAGAACAGCACTTATCTCTCTCAAATTGTGTGCGTGCGTGCGTGCGTGCGTGTGTGTGTCATTGTCTTTGCTGTGTTACACGGCGCCTTATGGCCACCATGTTATTGTATTGTTATTCCAAAGGCTTGCTTTCCCATGCTCTCTCTATTGATACCAGTAGCAGACAAGGCGTTGCAGCTGTCACTGCCTACAGCGACTAATGCACAAATGAAATGCACCGGATAATGCACAAAGAAGATGACGTCTGTCCTGTTGCCTACCCAAATAAATGGATAGGCCTTGGCTATAACATTTAGGCAACAACAATCTGCATGCCAGACAAGGGAGAAACGCGATGTCTTCTTGCCCTCTGGTACAGTTGATCACGTTAATTAATAAGGTAGTAGGCCAATAAAACGACAATCCCTGTGCAAAATACCACTACCATGACTTTCAAGAGCCTAATCCTCTTGGAATTCTTTGCAAAAAGCAATACAACTTCAAGGTGCAATTTTCACTCCATGATTCGTTTCAATGTGTAGAATAGCAATTGTAAAAAGCGGACTAAAATAATGACTTATTATGAAGGGGAGAAAAAAATGCATATCGCAAAGGCTATCTATTCAAATTGCAGTATACCCATTTCATTCACTGCCCCATCTCAAAGGCATCATATAATGGTTTAGATGACAGTAACACAATTCTTATCATTTGGGCTGGTGAGCGAACCAGCCGGAGTGTCTGTCTGATTGTCAGATTCCCCCCTCCCTTCCTTCTCGGTCCGTGGAATAGCGCGGAGATAGATGGCTCATGGACAGACAATAGCGACTTCAATAAAGCGATATAGACATCGTGATAGTGTGAGAAAGATGTGTGAGCAGAATACATGCATTATATTACCTATTCCGGCTTCTCCTTGGTGCAGAGAACTCTGGCCCCGAGAGGGGACAATTACCGGACCTCGATCACACATTCACCACAAGAAGACGAACGGCAGCAGCCGCACATAAACGCCCCCGTTTGCGGTGAAGCACCCGCCCACTGCTCTGTTCCAGCAGTCAGTCAAGGAGATGGGGGCGGGGTCTCACAATGTCAATCTAAAAATGAAATTAGAGGCTTCATTTCATGCCTGATCGAAACCAACTACTGAAAATAAATGTAGCCATTTATTTTTTATTTTGGACTACGTCTTTACTGTTATAATGTATGTCAACATAATGTGTGTGTTTTTATGTCATTCTTTCTGTTATTTTACATAATGAAATCTGATTTTACGTAAGGCACTGCTACGGACCGTAGGTTTGTGAGGTGCTTGCTCGAAGGCCCCCGTGGAGGAGAAGTAAACAGAAATGTTCATAAATAATCATTAGCTAGCATTGGCACTATTGATTTGCATTTTTTTTTTTTTTTTACAGTGATCACTACACCATGGCAGATGGTGGCGAGTTGGATAACTATATTATAATCTATCCTACTGCCAGTATGATTTTTTCTTGCTTGATGTGAATTTTATCGGTGTTTTAAAAGGCAATCTAGCTACTATAGCTAGCTATGTCAAGGGGATTTATTATGCTATTTAAATTGTAGTTAATTGTTTTCCAGCAGCTAGGTCGATTGCTATTCATGTTATGCTTGTAAATGATTAGCTAGTTATGTTGTACTGTTATTCAATCAATTGTAGCATTACTAGCTAAATCTCACTTAGCGACTGAATTGTTGTTGAGAGATTCAGCAAGGTAATGTAACACCAAACAAGTAGGGTGTTATTTTTGGGTCGCAGCTGCTGGAAATTCAAAGTTTGGGGGAGGATAGAGTGTGTGAGAGATACAGTGAGAATAGAGATTGATGTGTGTGCACCATTGATAGTAAAATAATGTGCGTGCATGAGAGATCCTGTGCGCACTTGTCTGTGGTCAAAGGGCAGCTATAACAGTTTCTCCCACTGAGACAAGATACTACTGAGTCAGCAGGTCAACCCAGGACACATGAGGTACCTCTAAGTTACTGTTGCTGTAATGCCTCTCCCTCTCTGCTTTACATTCTGCTGTTTCTCTACTCTCCCTTTTTAGCCCCATTTATATGTCAATGTCTCCCTCTTGCTCTCTCTCAATTAAATGTCAATTTAAGGGCTTTATTGGCATGGGAAACATATGTTTACATTGCCAAAGCAAGTGAAATAAATAAATACTTAGTGAAATAAACAATAAAAAATTAACAGTAAACATTACACTTATAAAAGTTCCAAAAGAATAAAGACATTTAAATGTCATATTTCTATATACAGTGTTGTAATGATGTGCAAATAGTTAAAGTACAAAAGGGAAATAAATAAACATAAATATAGGTTGTATTTGCAATGGTGTTTGTTCTTCACTGGTTGCACTTTTCTTGTGGCAACAGGTCACAAATCTTGCTGCTGTGATGTCACACTGTGTTATTTCACCCAATAGATATGGGAGTTTATCAACAATGGATTTGTTTTCAAATTATTTATGGGTCTGTGTAATCTGAGGGAAATATGTGTCTCTAATATGGTCATTAGGAGGTTAGGAAGTGCAGCTCAGTTTCCACCTCATTTTGTGGGCAGTGTGCACATAGCCTGTCTTCTCTTGAGAGCCAGGTCTGCCTACGGCGACCTTTCTCAATAGCAAGGCTATGCTCACTGAGTCTGTACATAGTCAAAGCTTTCCTTAAGTTTGGGTCAGTCACAGTGGTCAGGTATTCTCTCTCTCCCCATGTTTCATGTAGACGTGCATTGGATGAGCTGTTGAAGGAGACCAATAGGGCTGGGTGCAAGCAGAAACCATGGGTCCAGCAGGCTGGTGAGTGGGATGTGTTAGCAAAGGATCTGGTAAAGGATCTGTTATGGGTGTTTGGCTTTCAGTGCAGAATGTATTTGACTCTTGACAAGGTATGACTGACCCGGACAGACCGGTGTCAAAGTTACTGGCTCATATCGAAGGCCTTGCTGGCTTTGCAGTGTTAACTTTGGTTCAACTGTCTTTCAGGATGAAGTATCCGCTGCGCAGCACTAACAAGAGTTTCCTGCTCAACACCATTCCACAGCGCCGCCCTGCTGGCCACTCAGGAGAACAGACATCAAATAGTAGGGGGCAGGACACCACCCAGAGACAATTGGGAATACAAAGACCACAGGGGACACAGGGACAAAGACAATCATAGAGACAGCCGAGAACTTTGTCTCTTTTGTGTCCATCTTTAAGACTAAGATAGCAACACAGGCCAAGACAGCTACAAAGACAGAAGGGACAATGACAATGACAGAGGCAGCCATAGAGACAAGAAACACTGACATAAAGAGCCTCTGGTCACAAAAGAGACTTTGTCCCCAAAACACACAGTCCCCATGAAGGACACTCCCCTTCTTCTAGACCAGGGTTTCCCAACCTCGGTCCTGGACCCCCCTGGGGGCATGTTTTTTTTCCCCCCAGCTGATTCAAATAACCAACTCATCATCAAGCTTTGATTATTTGAATCAGCTGTCTAGTGTTATGGCAAAAACCAAAACGTGCACCCAGGAGAGGCCTCAGGACCGAGTTTGGGAAACCCTGTTGTAGAGACCGCTCTCTCCACTGACAGTAGCTCCTCCTCCTCAGTCCACTCCAGGGCAAGCTCTCACTCCATAGGCCACACCTTCTATCAATCAAACCAGTGCAGCAGACCACGCTCACCTGTCAAGGACACGCCCAGTGGAAGGAGCCACGTATGACATCATAACCTTGGAGGGAGTGCTGTAACGTTGTTACCCAGAGGAGGCCCCCCCCCCCCCTCAAATACATAATTATACCCATTGAATGACTGGAAAGAGAGTTTGTTTGTTTTAGAATGTGAGAAAGACTGTGGTTGCTGTTGTAAGGTTGTGACAAGTATAACTAATTAAATTGTCTTTGTTTCTTCTGATCTTTTAACTAGGAGTGTCTTTCCTATTTCTATTCCCTATTTTGACAAACACTTTACCCTGTCTTGCATTCAGCTCTGTTAATTCATTGTGAATCTCTGGTACAATCTGTAAACTGACATTAGTGACAGTATTAGAGTCTAGTCCTGAGTGCAAGTTGCTGGTAAAACCTTTTGAGAGAATCAATCCAGATCGAGTAACTGAGTTCAGGTTACCGAAGTCATACCTGCATAGTCTACAGGGGCACCCAGGGTAGACTGGCTGAGGTTTGGTGTTTTCCATTTTCCACAGATGTAATGTGCCTTATAATCCAGCAGGAGACGTGATATCTGCACTTACAGTACCTAGGGCCTTTGACCTTTTTTTTGCTTTTATGTCCCTTGCACTATGTATAGGGATAACAGTTTTCTCCCAACAGAGTGAACTGATTTGGGTCTTGTCATAGGTTATAACCATAGGGCTCAGGGAAGTTTGTCTGGTCAGGTCGTTAACCTACCTTGCGTTCAAATTTCTCTTCTCATGTTAATGGTTTTTAACTAAAATATAGTCTACACAATTAGTCCCACAAAATGCAATAAAGTATAAAATCCCATAATGTAGAAGGAGATTTTTTGTATAACCCTTTCGATTGGACATTAACTTGATTTGCCGTTTTTATTTCACTGTCTCGCATAGTTTGATTAATGGTGCTGTAATTTCTTCACTCAGAAAGGTTTGATTTTAATGTCGTTTGAATTGTTCTGTCGTTCCTCACAGTTGGTCGTGTTTACATAAGGCTGTCGCCACTGGGTAAGCACTTTTTATCGTGTCTTCTTGATATGTATATACCCGCTTTGTCAGAAACGTCAGTTTGTTAAATAAATCATATCTGCTGTTTCCGTGACACGCCTCGGGTTCTGTAAAACCAGTTTTTTCTGGAATCCATTATCCAAATATGTTAATTCAATAATTAGCCGTTGATAGTAATAGGCTAATAACAGTAATACATTGTATTATTCGATCGTTATTTTACCAGGCAAGTCAGTTAAGAACAAATGGTCGTATTTACAATGACGGCTTACACCGGCCAATCCTGGACGACGCTGGGCCAATTGTGCGCCGCCCAATGACTGCCGGTTGTGATACAGCCTGGACTCGAACCAGGGTGTCTGTAGTGACGCCTCAAACACTGTGTCTTAGACCACTGCGCCACTTGGGAGCCAATAAGGACATAACTTCAATAGGCCTAATTTTAATTACCATCATTTTTTAGGCAATGATAATAATTGTATTAGAATGTAATTTGGTTATTTTGGATTGTGATAATGAATCAAATATATTGTTGGCGCAATTTAATTTAATATTGAAATGGTTCAATGTTGCTCCATAGGCGCTCCTGGGGTTAACCCAGGGGCTGAGGCAACATCCGCATCAACAGCTTGCCATTCCCTCAATCATTATAACCATCGATCCCTACAGCACTAATTAATACGTTCCATCTGGTGTTTCTAGCAACCCTTGGGTCCATAGCCCGTGATGCGCTATATACGGCTATGGCCCCTCTCAATGGCCTACACAGCACTAACAATTATTGCGCTCCATATCAAGCCCTTAAAGGCTTTTTAATTGCAAACCTGTTTGTGAATCAGTGCATATGGTTTCGTGCGTCCGCAAAGGGTTCAGCAACGCCGCATTACCATTCACTTAAAACCATAGATAGGAGGTCTAAATGGCATTTTACGCAGTCATGCTTCATAAACTCCGTTGTGCGTCTCCAGTGTAGCGGGGATTAGACGCGGATTAACAGTTTCCTTCCTTTTTCAAACAACGAGCAAGTATAAACACCTTTAAGCGATATTACATGGACTGATTTGTATGGAATTGGTTTACTTGAACTTTATAGCAGGTGCTGAGTGCCCCATTAAAGATACTGGTGTAAGTGCTCTTGAAGAACTCAGTGCTGCCATATTCGTTTCTGTGTGTGTTTGACTGGCATTTGTTCTATTTCTTCTGTCAGAAGCATGGTTATTGATGGCCTGCAAGGTCAGCTGAAATAAATTATAGTGCTTTATAACATTACAGTTATAACATCGTAATAAATTGGACCTTTTAAGTCATGGGCCTTAACTGCTGCCTTGCCCTCAGTTGAGGTCCTGGAGAGACGTGTATTTCCATGCGCCACGCGCGCTAATTGAGTTCTGTTCCTCACTCCATGATAATTGGTTTACACCCTGGCTCTCCTCTTTTCTTTCCACGAGGAGTGTTGTTTAATGGAGCGAGCACCTGTCTGCCTAATGACCAGCAAACACAGGGAAAGTGGCAGCGGGAGACAAGAGCTCTGATGCTGTTTGTTAATACCAGTAACCAGAGGAGATCCGTTAAATTGTGTTAAATGAGCCATTTGGGATGGATTTTAAAAGTCGCAGGTTCGGAAACTTTTGACAGAACACTAAAAGGTATCCAACTAGGAGAGTGTTAAGTTAGGACGTGGTCTTTGATCCCCCTCACATTGTCAAGTTTCCAAGACAACCGCCTCCCAATCTAAGTTGCTTTTCACCAGGGTCAGTCGATGCAAGTAGGCCTATAACATCTAGCTATCGATTTCCCCCTCTATCAATCGCATATTGATAAGAGAACTACGTTCATATAGGCTACACTGAGTGTACAACATATTTGCCCCCAGAACAGCCTCAATTCGTCGGGGCATGGACTCTACAAGGTGTTGAAAGCGTTCCACAGGGATGCTGGTCCATGTTGACTCCAATGCTTCCCACAGTTGTGTCAAGTTGGCTGGATGTATTTTGGGTGGTGGACCATTCTTGATACACACGGAAAATGTTGAGCGTTAAAAACCCAGCAGCGTTGCAGTTCTTGACACACTCAAACTAGTGCACCCTCTGAATGGCAGACATACATTTTCATTTGTAGTCTTACCCAGAGCGACGTACAGGAACAATTAAGGTTAAGTGCCTTGTTCAAGGGCACATCGACAGATTTTCAACCTAGTCAGCTCGGGGATTCGGACAAGCGACCGTTTGGTTACTTTAACCTGTCTCCTCCCCTTCATCTACACTGATTGAAGTGGATTTAAGAGGCGACATCAATAAGGGAGCATAACTTTCACCTGGATTCACCTGGTCAGTCTATGTCATGGAAAGAACAGGTGTTCCTAATGTTTTGTACACTCAGTGTAACTGTTCAATGGCTGACATTGTTCGACGGCAGTGACATCCACATACAGGCACTGCACTCCCATCGTTTCTTCTTCTTTCCCACCAACAAAGCCAAAGCAAGCCGCGATGATGCTGACATTCTGAAGACACGTTCTGTTTGCGTTTCTCACCGTGATTGGTCTCGCAGGCCACAATCTCTCTGATAAGGTTTTCGGTGGCATTAACCCCTGTCTGTGCGCAGAGATAGGACCCGCGGATTCCCCCGTTCGCCTGTCCATCGCTGCATTAGGACCACCCGGCGGCAGGTGGGTCTCAGATACCCGCGTCAAACAGTGCAGTGTTTGCCGAGGGCATTGATTTGCGCACGGTACATTCTGTTCAATCATTATCGGACTGCGGGGCAGAGAATACAGACACAAATAGAAACTAAGTCGCGAACTTTTCCGTTTTGTGTAAACAGTGAGACCAATGGCTTAGGTGCAACAGGGTCACATGGTAATGACACACCTGTCCAGGGCCTATAGCGGCGCCAGGCGCACGAGCAGCACAGGTAGAGCAGAGCACAAGGTTCCACGCTGCGTAGGCTATAGGGCGCAGGTACGTGTGCACACACACCCGTTGGATAGCCCTGGCCCTCGACAGTCATGAATCGAGAAGAGCACTACTATTCTCCCGCGCAGCTGTTCAAGGACTCCTGCGCCTACCAGAGACCACACCGCGAGGACTACAGCCACAGCCCTCCGCCCTGCCTCTACATGGCCCGGCAGGCTCAGTCTGTCTACTCCTCGCCCTCCATCGGAGGGCTAGACCAGGCGTGTCTCCCTGACATTGCTCCGTACAGTATTCCCATGCGAGAGGACCCGGGTGTGCCGCAGCTCCACCACCCCCAGGCGCCCCAGCAGACTCTCCAGCCAGGGCCAGGGGGTTACGAATACCCGGGGGGGTTGGCTCTGTGTGCCGATAGGAACAAATATCACCTGCCTTTCCCCTGGATGAAAACCACCAAGTCTCACGCGCACACCTGGAAGGGACAGTGGGCAGGTAACTCACTGCAGTCACCGTGGACATTTTCTCATAGTTATTATTACCGCAGTGCTGCAAAGAAAGGAATTAATCAATGGCCTCTCAAGGAATCTTTACGCACACATTTATAGGAATATTGCAGACCTTTCTTTTATGGTAGGCCTATCGAAATTGATTCGTTTGAACACTTAGTTTGAACACATTATTTTATACTGTACAAATATTAGACAAGTAAATCTAAACACAATATTTCAACAAAAGTATTTCCTCAATAGTTAACAATTGAACATTCAGGAGTTTTATTTTGCCAATAGCAAGGGAGTGAGTGTTATGTATAGAGAATTCATCAACAATTACACTGAACATTAAGTATAATTCAAAATCTATTTAGCTTAACTCTCGCATTCATTATACCATATTGCTGCTTTGTGTTTAGGCTAGCTATGCCACTGCTGTGAATATAGGCCTTAGGAATGACCAAACGTTAGTCGGGATAAATGTTCATGAAGTTTGAATATACCGAGGCTTTTGTGCACGTATAAGGACTTAAATGATATCATGATGTCTACAATATACAGTATGTCGTGGGTGGGTGTCAGTTTACCTTGTCAATTAATCTGTAAAGGACCCGTGTTCCCCTCATATAAACCACAATGTTTTGTATGCCTCTGAAGGTGTGCCTCAAGTTCCAAGTTGCGATTTACTTCAAATATGTGAACATTTCAGTTGTGGCTATTTATTTGTTAATGATTTGCTAATGGCAGGTATGATCCATATAAGTCTTCATGAAAAATGTTTCTTATTACATATGAAAGTGTCTTACAATAGCCTTAGTTATATCAATATATGTTTTAATGTAAAATATATTAAAGGGTATATAATTAACGTGGAGTGTTTAGGGATAACAGAAAACAATGAGTCAACTCTTAGTCCTAAAAGTATTTTCTGTTGCGGCCATTTTAAATCAACTCGGTTCAGCAGGTCAATGGGAGCATTTATGATTATTATCATTTTTTGGCTAAAATAATTCAACAAGTTTTCAAACCACTCACACAGCATTTGCGTTGGTTTCAATTAAGCGAATGTATGTTACTATGGATTGAATTTGTTAAATAAATTGAGCGTAACAACAAGTGGAAAAGTTGATAAGTCTCAAGCAGAATCGGTTCTTCTCAATTATTGCGTAAGCCTATAGACAATTATTCTCACAACTCAACATTCATCAAAGATGATCTAAACAATATTGTTTATAGGCCTATTATTAAGACAATTATGATAGAAATGTGTTAATTATTATAACCTCATTAGGCGATATGTGTTTTTATTATTTATTATTTAAGAAAATCATGTAACTTTACAAGCGATTAACTTTTCTTAACTCATTTCGATAAAAGTTTATTTCAGTGAAAATATTTTCTTCAACGGACAAACGCAACCACTGCAAGAATGACCCAACTCTAAATCTATGAAGCAGATCAAGTATTGAATAGAATAGATTTTAATTGTTTATTTTTAAATCAACGACTCCCTTCACCAATATATCTTAACGAAAGTTTAACAAGTGAGCCATAATTTCAGAATTCAAAACACAAATTAATTGTAGTGGTAACAGTGGGAAAGTATAAGGGTATACCTTCATCATGTAGGCCTATACCTTCACTTGAAATAAAAGTGATTCATTGAAATAAACTTTTCGCGGACTGTCTCTAAATTCCCTTGCTGATCCGGGCTGATCCTAATGAAGCCTTAAAGTTAGTGAAACCTTTTCACGTGAAATTGCTGTTAAATATAGACTAGTACTAGAGATTACACGCATTATAAACGATATTCAACTATTGTTGGTTTTCGTTGTTGGTTTTCGTCAACTTACTCAGTAATAAAAATGTAGCTATAGACCTATTCTTTCTTTTTAGTATTTAATAGTAATTTTCAAACCAATTTATTGATCCATTTGTGAGTGTTTGTGATACATGTGCAGTTATGTAAAATGCAATGTGCTGTGGTGGTCCAAGTAGATTTGAGAGTGATTTGTTTCATTTCAGGGCTTTGTTCTTCACATAATATATGATGCCTCACATAGGAACTTTCCGTCTATGTTGAGTATAGTACATATCTTACTAAAGCTGCATCCGCATCTGTGAGAGTTGGCCTGTGACGTACATGGTGTACTCTTTGTTTCAGTTACCATCAGTTACCCAATAGAGTTGTTTCTATACAGTCTTTGGTGATCAGTGTGTGAGCTGACTGTGTTCAGCCAATGTGCTGCTGTGTGTGTTTCAGATAGGTACACTAGAGTTCTAAATGGGGAGTCATTACCAATTTCACCTAGATTGAGGCTTTACTGGGACTTGCACTGTGGCAGGATACAATGTTTAGTTCATCTTGAGTGCCACAAAATTGGATACGCCATTCTACCCCTCCCCTTTACCTTTCTCTCTCTCACCCCCTCCTCCCCATCCTCCCCCATGTCCCCCACCCCCTCCCTCCCCACCCTCCTCAGGCCCCTACATGGTGGAGGCAGAGGAGAACAAGCGGACAAGGACGGCCTACACGCGAGCACAGCTCCTGGAGCTGGAGAAGGAGTTCCTGTTCAACAAGTACATCAGCAGGCCGCGGCGTGTCGAGCTGGCCCTCACCCTCAGCCTCACAGAGAGACACATCAAGATCTGGTTCCAGAACCGACGGATGAAGTGGAAAAAGGAGGAGGACAAGAAGAGAGTGAGGGGGGTCGACCCCGAGCAGGACTCGTCCATTACGTCAGGAGACTTGAACGATGAGGCAGGGGTGGGAGTCGGGGGGGCAGGACATCCCACCACCACGAGACCCCCCTCACCCTTACACGCCCATTCCATGTCAGGTTCTAGAGACTCGGCCTAGCAGGGCTGATATGGATGGATGAAAACTGGACAGACACTCAGGAAAGGGGACGCTCTGAGGCTGCGTTAAGACAGGCAGCCGAATTCTGATATTTTTTCAGTAATTGGTCTTTTGATCAATCAGCTCAGCTCTGAAAAAGACCTGACGTGAAAAGATCTGATGTGATTGGTCAAAAGACCAATTAGTGGAAAAAATATCAGAATTCGGCTGCCTGTGTGATCGCAGCCTCATTCAAACAGACTCGGTTGGTATTATTCATGTACATTATCGGCGGTGACAGACTGAAGTTGACAGATTGAAGATGACAGATTGAAGAGAGGTGAAAGGCGGGGACTGCAGGTTCATTGTCTGCGATATCATCATTCTGCGACTGAACTCTAACCTCATGTCGTCGTGCTGAGGACATGCGGGTCATGCACTGATGATGATAGTTGGCATTGGACATACGTGTACAGACCCACTGCTCTGGTCTGCAGCCTCTCGTTGCGTTGCCAGAAGAGGGCAGCACCCACTGCCTGGAGAGACAGTTGTGAGACAGACCACACAACTCTGTTGAGAGCTACGTCGGGCATCTAGCCTACTTTGGTTGCTTTACTAAAATCAATGCACTTCAGATACTTTCTCTGAAAATGTTGGCAGTGTACAACCAAGTTTAATTTATGTATGTAAATATATGCAGTCTATGCACGGACATGATTCTGTCAATATTGCCAATACTGATGCATTTTCTGATAAATTGTTATATGACAAAAATTTGTCAATCACACCAATTATATAGCCTATTTATGTACTTAATGTTATCACATCATTGATGTCTTAATGATAGGCACTGTGAATAATGTACTGTATTTTGAATTCTTTATTAAGCTATACAGTTCAAGTTTGAAATCAGAATAAAGTAAAATGAAACATCTGCAGTTATTTAATTACTTGGCACATTGTACAATTACGCCTTTACCCACAACAATAATGCTGACATTATTATCCACTATTCAAGCACATTCAACACAGCAGGCAAACCACACGAAACCGTAAGTCATCACGTCAGTCAGTCGTGGGGCTTGTTTGACATTGCAGCCGACAGAGCAGGCGACTGACGACTGACTGATCTACAAATCCCCTTGCATCATAAATAACGACTAATTATTTTTGTAGTCAATCACAGTTTACCAATGGTGTAAAGTACTTAAGTAATACTTTTAAATATTTGTACTTAAGTTGTTTTTGGGCTATCTGTACTGTAATTTACTATGTATATGCTTCACAACTTTTACTCTTACTACACTACATTCCTAATGAAAATGATGTACTTACTGAGCCATACATTTTCCCTGACACCCAAAAGTACTCGTTACATTTGGAATGCTCAACAGGACAGGAAAATGGTTCAATTCACGCACTTATCAAAACAACATCCTGTTCTTCCCTACTGCCTCTGATCTGGCAGACTCACTAAACACAAATGTTTAATTAGTAAATTATGTCTGAGTGTTGGAGTGTGCCCCTGACTATCCACAAACAAAATATATATATATATTTTTTTTTTATCGTGCCATTGGCTTGCCCAATATGAGGAATTTGAAAGTATTTATACTTTTGATACATAAGTATATTTGTAACGGCGGTCCTCCTCCTCTTCATCCGAAGAGGAGGAGCAGGGATTGAACCAAGGTGCAGCGCGTTGAAATGACATGAAAAATCTTTTATTAACAAGACAAAACGAAACAAACTATACTTGAATAAACTAACAAAATAACAAAACGAAAGTAGACAGACCTGAACAACGAACTTACATACAACGTGAAGAACGAAATGAACAGGAACAGACTACATGAAATGAACAAACCGTAAACAGTCCCGTATGGTGCAAACATCGACACAGACACAGGAGACAACCACCCACAAACAAACACTGAACAGCCTACCTAAATATGACTCTCAATTAGAGGAACGCCAAACACCTGCCTCCAATTGAGAGCCATACCAGGCAACCCTAAACCAACATAGAAACAGATAACATAGAATGCCCACCCAAACTCACGTCCTGACCAACTAACACACAAAACTAAACAGAAAACAGGTCAGGAACGTGACATAACCCCCCCCTCAAGATGCGTACTCCGAACGCATCACCAAAAAGTCCAGGGGAGGGTCTGGGTGGGCATCTGACCACGGTGGTGGCTTAGGCTCCGGGCGTGGTTCCCACCCCACCATAATCAATCCCCGCTTCCTTAGCCTCCCCACAATGACCACCCTCCAAATAACCCCACCTAAATTTAGGGGCAACACCGGAAATACCGGACCGTGCAGGCGTACTGGCTCTCTTGAGCATTGAGCCTGCCCAACCTTACCTGGTTGAATGCTCCCGGTCGCCCGCCCAGTGCGGGGAGGTGGAATAACCCGCACCGGGCTGTGTAGGCGAACCGGGGAAACCATGCGTAAGGCAGGTGCCATGTATGCCGGCCCGAGGAGACGCACTGGAGACCAGACGCGTTGAGCCGGCCTCATGACACCTGGCTCAATGCCCAATCTAGCCCTACCAGTGCGGGGAGGTGGAATAACCCGCACCGGGCTATGCACACGTACAGGAGACACCGTGCGCTCTACTGCGTAACACGGTGTCTGCCCGTACTCCCGCTCTCCACGGTTAGCCTGGGAAGTGGGCGCAGGTCTCCTACCTGCCCTTGGCCCACAACCCCTTAGCCCCCCCCCAAGAAATTTTTGGGAGTTACTCACGGGCTTTTCGGGCTTCCGTGCAAGACGCGTCCCCTCATAACGCCGGTTCCCTTCTCCGGTTGCCTCTGTTCTCCTCAGTGCCTCCACCTGTTCCCATGGGAGGCGATCCCTTCCAGCCAGGATCTCCTCCCATGTGTAGCAACCTTTACCGTCCAATACATCGTCCCAAGTCCATTCCTCCTTCTTTCGCTGTCCCTTACTCCGTTTACACCGCTGCTTGGCTCTGGATTGGTGGGTGGTTCTGTAACGGCGGTCCTCCTCCTCTTCATCCGAAGAGGAGGAGCAGGGATTGAACCAAGGTGCAGCGCGTTGAAATGACATGAAAAATCTTTTATTAACAAGACAAAACGAAACAAACTATACTTGAATAAACTAACAAAATAACAAAACGAAAGTAGACAGACCTGAACAACGAACTTACATACAACGTGAAGAACGAAATGAACAGGAACAGACTACATGAAATGAACAAACCGTAAACAGTCCCGTATGGTGCAAACATCGACATCGACACAGACACAGGAGACAACCACCCACAAACAAACACTGTGAACAGCCTACCTAAATATGACTCTCAATTAGAGGAACGCCAAACACCTGCCTCCAATTGAGAGCCATACCAGGCAACCCTAAACCAACATAGAAACAGATAACATAGAATGCCCACCCAAACTCACGTCCTGACCAACTAACACACAAAACTAAACAGAAAACAGGTCAGGAACGTGACAATATTTTAGCAATTACATTTACTTTTGATACTTCAATGTATTTCAAACTAAATACTTTTACTCAATTAGTATTTTAATGAGTGACTTTCACTTTTACTTGAGAAATGTTATTTTAAGGCATCTTTACTTTTACTCAAGCGTGACAATTGGATACTTTTTCCACCACTGCAATTGACCTATGATACATTACAGTTTTGGTGTTCTCAAACACGGCCATAGTTTGTTGGGTATGTCCGGGACCAAGAGCAGCTGTAAACGGACATGACAGATCTTCTTCACTTCATCGATGGCACCCGTTCCCGGAGTCGCTCCTCTAGCGATGGTCATCTTGTTGTTAATCCGCGTGCATATCACGAAGGGAACCCAAATGGTCCTTGTATTCCGTATTGAGCCGGGCCATGCGCGAGATGAAATAGTTTATACTGGCCTCCAGATCAGCAAAGGGCGCGGGACCATACCGCGGCAGGTATGATTGGAGATTTCTCCACCACAGTACCGAAAACTTTCACAATGTCGTCGTAAGGAAGATCATTCACTGATCCGATGTCCATGTTAAACTATGCTATCGTCTGCACACACTCACCAACAGCAGCCCCAAATCGGACCTTTGGACAGGTCAACAGAAAAGCCCAGTGTGCAATTACTGTAGGGTTAATGAACTCATCGACAACAAGGCGCTTTGGAACCACTCATGCCTTTTTACGCACAGCTTTGTAGCCTTACTAGCCTAGAATGCAACCTGAACCTCGGCCTGTTTGTTGTATTTCAAAATGTTTGAAAGGAGATAAAGTGGTATTTGACAGCTTTTAATTTGATGCAAGCAAGGTGAATGACACTATTGACATTCAGGACACCTGAACCGCAGGAGTCGCTCTGGCGACTAATGTAGCTCTCGCGCCACCTGTCGTGCATTTTGTGCCGTTGTTTTCCCCCCGCCTCCGAATATAATACACCACTATTTGTTACCGATAGACCTAAAATCCACAAAAAAACAGGGATAATTTTAAATACTTTATTTCAAATATAAGAATAATTTCGAGAACTCAAATGTACAAACATAAAGATAAAGTAAGCAACTTCACACAGAAAAAACACTGACAGAATAATCCAGCAGTCTCCTGAACCTGTCTCTAAATTAAAATGAATAACTCTTATCCAAAAGCAGTAAAAACACGACTAATATTGCGTTAGTTTCACACAGTAAATTCAATATAATGTGTGCAATATGTTCACAAGAGGTTGTCTCAGCCCAACACTTGTATTAAAATGTATCTAATGCTACATTCATTACTATGTTTCAATGTTAAATATTTATTTATCAATTTCTACAGTGTAGGAGCGAGCATTTGATACAAAAGTTTTAATTTACATATTCATTGTTAAACATATTTGGATAAAGCAAGTATTCAGTGCATTTAAAATCCACAGCAATATACAAATATAGACTGCCAGTGCCACAATATAATATGTGAGATCTTAAACAGAGTATGTTCAGTGTTGGGTAGATTACTTTCTAAATGTAATCTGTTACAGTTACCTCTCCAAAATTTTAATCAGTAGCGTAACTTTTGGATTACACAAACTCATTAACGTAATCTGATTACATTCCGTTACTTTTAGATTACTTTCCCCTTTCCCCTTAAGAGGCTATAGAAAAATACAAACATGCATCTATTGCAGGATAAATCAATGTTAAAGTTTACATAGCTGGCCATATATGGATGTTACATTTTACTTTATGTGTTGGTTGTGTAGGATTCTTCAAACCCATCACTTTCTACTACATATAATAATATGCTTAAATTATATCTTTACATTAATATATATAATTTATAAAATGGACGCAGCAACTACAGATTGCCCCTTTAAGTCTATCAAAAGTGTGTGAGTTTGAGCATGTGTCCATTAGGTCTATGGATGTATTTTTTTATCAGCATGAATTAGATTGAGTAATAAAAACCCTACTTTTATTCCATAGGCTGGGATCCGCACTAAGCAGCTGTTGCAAGAGCACATTTTTCACTGCCTGGTTTTAAAAACAATGATTGATAGGCAGCTTAAACTTCCATTATTGGGTTCAAATACACACTTAGATTTGTGAACAGCCATCCACAACAAACACAATCCGTAAGGCGCAAATAGCTAAATGAGAGAGCAGCAGTGTGATTCACATCAATGCGCTATGTAGATATCAATAATATGTGATATCCGTATCGCCGTAGACTACACCACTGCTGGCATACTTACCTCCAAGCGTTTATTCAAGTTGGATAATCTTTGGATGCCGACAGCAGTCGCCCCATTGGAAGCCATAGCTTGGACTGTAGCCTACAAAAGCCTATTCCTGCTCTTTTCCCGCGATCCATCAAACACATTTTGTGTGTCATCATAGTTGTCTCTGACTTGTGGTCAGACTCGCTCAGGTGAAACAAACATAAACTTGCGCCTTTTTTCAATGCTGATTTGAATGTCATTGAGAAAACATCCTTTCTGAATTTAAAAGTAATCCTTGAAGTAATCATCTAGTTTTTCAAAACTATATGTAATCCGATTACAATATTTTTGCTGTTACGGATAGCAGTTCCCGTTTTTTTGTAATCCCTTAGTATATTGTATGGAATAGAATAATTAGAAGGATAGGTTGGCCCCTGCACTCAGGGGTATGATTACAGAGGTGTACCCTCATCAGCCTCCATGGCATCCATGTCAGAGGGTGTTGTTTTGGTTGTTGGGGCCTCGCCAGTGGAATGGGTCTTGCAGTGTTGGTTCTGTGACTGTGTCAAAATAATCTCCTTTTCTTTGGCCAAGGCAGAGAGGCCAGAATTCACTGGTGCATTCTGGTATAAGGAGTCATTGGAGCTCTTGTCCAGGATGTTACGGTAGAGCTAAGACAGAAAAGGGGCATAGTAAGAAATGACAAGAAATCCTGATTCTAATGGAATGCTGTGTGCTAGCCAGTTGTAAAGTTTGAATCTCACCTTCTCCTCAATGTCGGCCAGTTGGTCGCCCATGAAGGCCACCAGCTTGGCAAAGTGAGGGCGGTCCCGAGGCTCCAGTGCCCAGCACTTGCACATCATCTTATACCTGTGGGAGAGAGGGAGGGAAAGGGGGATGAAACCTCCTTTACAGTTCATATATTTGATTGTAATTAAATGTGTATGATGTATAGATGTAGGTGCAGAGCGGTTGTGGATACTTACACAGATTCACTGGCATAGTACGGCTGCTCCATCTTAAAACCTCTCTCTATCATCACATAGAAGTTGTTGTCCACCTTGATCCCCGGGTAGGGGGTCAAACCTTAAAGGGAGAGGGAGAGGTAGAGGAAAAGAGGGAGGGAGAGGGAGATAGAGGGAGAGAGAAAGGGGTAAGGAGAGAGAGGGAGAGAGAGGGGAGAGGGAGGGAGGAAGAGGGAGAGAGAAAGGGGTAGGGAGAGAGAGGGAGAGGGCGAGGGAGGGAGGAAGGGGTAGGGAGAGAGAGGGAGGAAGAGAGAAAATCACATATAATAAAGATGCAGGGAATACATCTTTAATAAGTGTGTAGAGTATGTATGCTTTTTGAAGCCCCCCCCATCCTAAACATACCCCTGGCTGCCCACCTCATCCCCAAACTCGGTCAACACACAATATAAAGGACAAAAACTAAATAAAATAATGACAATACATTTAAAAAAAAAAAGAGTAGGTATGTTTATGTAGCTACCCAGAGAGAAGACCTCCCACAGCAGGATACCATAGGCCCAGACATCGCTCTGCATGGTGTACATCCCCTGGAAGATACTCTCTGGAGCCATCCACTTCACTGGCAGACGCACCTGCGACACAACACATCAGACACACACACTGACACTGCATGTCTAGAACAGAGCTGTTGTCACTGACAACAGAGCATCTGTAGAATACAGACAAACACTCCCTTCTGTGTATAGTACCTACATTTCCTCTCACTACGTAGTTGGAGTCGTTGTGGATGTCCCGGGCCAGTCCAAAGTCTCCGATCTTTACTAGTCCACCCTGAGACACCAACACGTTCCTGGCCGCAAGGTCCCGATGGATACACTGGACACAGAAACACACACCCAGATAGAGAGAGTGTGTAGGGAGTAATGATGTAGGGAATGATACATGTATGAGGGGACATGGTGAAGTGAATATGGTGCAGTGTGTAGTGTGCAGTGTTGTCAATCCACGTACGTGCTTAGAGGACAGGAAGTCCATGCCTTTGGCCACCTGGTAGGAAAAGCTGAGCAGGTCGTCATAGGTCAGTGCCTCCTCCTCCTCCTCCTCCTCCTCCTCCTCCTCCTCTTCCTGCAGCTTCTCATAGATCCCTGGACCTGTGGATCAGCTGGGGTCAACAGGATCTACTGGCAAACAGTGAAGAGATCCTACCGACGTATTTAACTGTGCTGCTTTATACATTAGCATGCCTATTTCATCATGTGTCTTCGTCTACACAACACTGACCATCAGAGGTGTCCATGGGAGAGGAGTTGAGGCTGAGGAGGGCGATGCTCTCTTGCCCTCCAGTGGAGCTCCTCTTGGGCAGGTTGTGGTAAAGTCTGCTGAAGCGTTCCCTGCTGAAGGCCTCGGTCAGAGACTTGTGGTACAGCTCTCTGTTGTTCTTCAGGTAGTTCAGCAGGTCCCCATTACGGCAGTACTGGAAGATCAGGTACGTTGGCCCTGTCAAAGTCACACAGTCACAGAGTCAGATACACACATTCACAGAGTCACACACAGGCGCTTAGAGACAGTCCTAAATACACATGTACTCGTTTCAGTACAATATCTAAAGACATGTTCTTGGCAATTACATCTTGTAGTTATTCCTGCGTTATTTCTGCTAGATGCTCGTTTCTGAGCCTGTCTGTGATTGGCTGTCGTACCTGAGCCAGTGCACGCCCCCAGCAGGTTGGCGATGTTGGCATGCCGTCCGATGTGAGTCAGCATCTTCAGCTCTGACATCAGAGCCTCTTTCTCCACTGTCTCATGCTTCTCTGCATGGGCAAACATCAAGACTCAACAACGACCTGAGTGACTTCACTGGTGCAGGGTATGTTAAATAGTATGAAAAGTGTGTCTTCAGCAAACACCAACACTTAGCCAGCAGTGTAAAACATCACACAGGTAAAACCCTGTACCTTTCAGCATCTTGACAGCCACCTGCAGGGAGATCCCAGGCTTGCTGATGCTGTGGGCTGTAGCTTGAAGCACCATGCCAAAGGCCCCAGAGCCCAGCTCCTTCCCTGGGGAGAAAGACCACAACAACACAGGGTTGGTGGGAATACTATTGGTGAGGCTGGAGACTAGAGATTTCCAAGTAGATGGGTCAGGTTACGTCATTCCACTGGTACATCTCCCCCAGTCTTACCCAGCTCCAGATTCTCTCTGGGGAACTCCCATTTCTGGTCGTACTGGAAGTCTTTGAAGTTGATGTAGATGTAATCGTTGTCATTAGACCCCGTCATCTGAATCACCTGCAGCTGGCTCTGGTACTGGGGTTTCTACACACAACATATCAGGAGGGTGTGAGAATGTTTGAGTGTGGGGAGCAAGTCTGTCTGTGTGTGTCTGTGTCTGTGTGTGTCTGTGTCTGTGTGTGTCTGTGTGTGTCTGTGTCTGTGTGTGTCTGTGTCTGTGTCTGTGTGTGTCTGTGTCTGTGTCTGTGTGTGTCTGTGTCTGTGTGTGTCTGTGTCTGTGTGTGTCTGTGTCTGTGTGTGTCTGTGTCTGTGTCTGTGTGTGTCTGTGTCTGTGTGTGTGTGTGTCTGTGTGTGTGTGTGTGTGTGTGTGTGTGTGTGTCTGTGTGTGTGTGTGTGTCTGTGTGTGTGTGTGTCTGTGTGTGTGTGTGTGTGTGTCTGTGTGTGTGTGTACCTTTTTCCTGAGGAAGTAGAGCAGTGCCACGCTGACCGGCATCAAAGCCAGGAACAGAACCAGACTGGACACCTTCAGGAGTTGAGAGGAGTTGGATGCTGATGGAACACACACATCAACAGATATTACCAATGTCTGACAACAGCCATGACAACACTGTGACCAATTCTGTTCCACACTGGAGCTATGATGACAACCATTATAAAAATACTTAAAGCTGTAGATGATTTTCTGATGACTTATTTTTCCTGACTGACCACTTACGTTGTTTGAAGGTACGCTGCTGCGGAAAGACCATCCCTGCATTGAACAGTGGCTCGCTGCAGTGTGACTGTGAGTGGACAGAGTTTGCGATGCAGCACTTGACAAAGTGGTTCCCCACCTCGACCCTGTCCAGAGAGCTGAGGACCTTCTTATGGCAGAACTGGTCTGAGTCACAGAGCTCTGGGGGAGGGGCAGGGATCTCCTTCCAGGCTGCAGACTCTGACTGACAGCTAGAGGAGGGGGGGCAGGTTAACACACACACAGGTAAACACGTAGGGTCGGTTTCCCAGACACAGATTAAGCCTATTCCTGGACGAAACAGCACGATCAATGGAGAATTTCCATTGAAAATGATCTTAGTTTGTGTCAGGATATTGAAAATCGATATCAGTTGCATTTTTTAAAACCAATTTCGATATCATATCGTTTTTAATGAATAACATTGCACTGGCTTTGTGCAGTTCAGACAACTTTTTGCTGATTGCCCATTGGGCAATGGGAACCCTGTTGATGGCCCATCAGCAGGCATTTAAGTAGGCTTATGCTAAATTGAGAGTCTGTAAGAGTGTTGCAGCAAAATCCTGTATTTTTCTTTTACATAAAAGTGTAAGTTAACAAAAGGAAGCGTGGCCACCCTAAAGGAACCTGGCGAAGGTCTGTGGAGAAAGAGATGAAGGACAGTGGCCTATCATGTAAAACCATCCCCCAAAAGGCAGAAGGCCAGCAGCAGTGGTGCCCTCTTGTGGAAGCCTTATGTTCCAAATAGGAATGAAGAGGACTAAGTAAGTAAGTAAATACCCAGCTAGCACATTTGGTTTCTTAGAAGTTGTGGGAGAGTAGGTTCCGATAACTTTTTACTATGGTTCCCTGAAAGTTTTCCTGGAAGGTTTAATTAACGTTCTGAGAGCGGAAATTATAGGTGATTTGAAGATCATTAATTAATGTTCTGAGAACATGTTTCAATAAGACTTTTAATAACACTGCTAGCTTAGATTAACTGTTCTGAACTTCAAGCAAAGATAGGACACATGGAAATTAATTTGCTTAGGAATTAATAATGCAAACATTTATTTTTAAGAACGTTGTTTCTTAATGTTCTCTGAACGTTCTGAGAACATTACTTTAAATAGAACCATGAAATTGACACCTAAGAAAAATATGATTCTCAGAACGAATCCTGGAGTCCCAGAACTTTGTAGGAAGGTTGTATGCAAAATAACCATAGGACAACCACACTCTCACCAAGCTCTGAGAAACATCTGGTTCTCAGAACATTAGGTGCTATCTGGGTAGGTTAACAGGAACAATAACCAATATCAAGATATGCCTTGCTCATATTGATATCAAATTATATCAATATCATATCGAATTATCGCTATTGGTGCCCACCACTAGTGTTAAGATATATAGCTGAATCCTAACATGAGAAACTCTGGCCTAAATCTAGAGGTACCTGTCATTGGACAGAGAGCAGAACCTCCAGGTGAGGTTGAAGGGGAGGGGGCTGCTGGTCCTACAGGTGATGTAGTCTTCTTCCTGGAAGAGACTGAGGGTGGGCGTACCTGAGAGACAGAGGAGGAGGACAGGTGAGAACAGGTGTCTTACTGAGGAGTCACGCACACAATCACAAGTCTTATCTGACTGGGCAGTCGGCTGTCACTCACTTGCCACACACAGAGAGAGGGTCTTTGTGAGGTTCAGCACCCCAGTCTCCAGGTGTAACTGGTACTCTCCTGGCTCAGGGTTACATAGCTCCAGAGTCCTGGGGGGGGGGGGGAGAACCATACGGAATCGTGTGAAAACTAATTGAACCAAACTTAACCTCATCAAATCTTGTAGATACAGTAGACCTTTAGTAAAGCTTTATAAAACTGCAACAGAAACACGGAACCATATTGAACATGGATATGGCAGTATGTCCTGGATTAAACAAAGTGTCAGGAAGCCCACACACACAGAGACCACCAGCCTTACTCTACCTGTTCTTCCACAGCCGTGTGGGTTCAGGGCACTGGGTCTGTACACCACCCGGGCCCAGCCAATGGCAGCGTAGGAGAGGGTGTGAGGAGACCAGGGCCCGCAGACAGAACCCTGGCATCTCCTGGGCTGAGATGGTACTGCTCTCATTCAGCTGGTCGATGGAAATGAAGCCCTTCTCTGAGGACACACAACACCGGAAATCACATGGAAATCACTTGGAAATCATCATTTGGGGGGAAAAAACAGGTAGGAGGTGGTGGTACGGAGAGAATCAGGACATATGACAAGAAAGTGTCTGACAGATGAGTAAAGACCAAGTAAAGATAGACATTTTAAAAAAGTCAAGGGAATGTTTGACTGAAAATAAAGGTAAAAAGAGAAGGATTCAGTGTTGTTGCCTGTTGTACTGACCCAGGACCCGGATGTGGGTGGACTTGATCTTGTTCTTGTTGCTCCGGCAGGTGTAGATACCACTGTGGTTCACTCTCACCGACTCAAAGAACAGGTAGGTCATATCTATTCCTTTATAGGATAGTTTATATACGGACACCTGGAGGAAAAGACGATATACTGCATTACCTCAAATACAGTGAACAAGTCTTGGAGAGGAAAATGAAATGGTTCTGATCATATGCTTTCAACAATGGAAATAAAAGGTTAATGAATGAGTGATAACGCTTACCTGTTCCTGATTATCAGTCAGCCAATGTGTGGTGCTGTTCTCTCTCTCCCTACAGCGGAGCAGCAGGGGCTGACCCGGGCTCAGAGTGATCTCTGGAGCTTCATTATCATCATCCACACTTCGGCTGCGGTCCAAGTCTGAGACACACACAGGAAGCCAACAGATCACACATCAGTCACTATTCAACTGACTGAGTGCCTTTAATTCCATTTTGTTTTTTGGGGCATTGTGTTTACACTTTTACAATAATACTAACCATAGTCATAGAGCTGAGAACACTCTTCTCCTTTGGGGTTACTAGCACAGCACATAACTGTTGTCTTGTAGTATGGTTTACTTCCCTCTGTGTTGTTGGACCTCTCGGAGTCCTTAAACGTCTCGTTCCCATGACTACGTTGTCTGTGGGACAGGATGAGAAATGAAAGTATGTAGCCATCCTTGGAGAGGTCCTACATATGAAACTCAAGTCAAAACTCAAGTCAAAACCCTGAAGACACTCTTTAAGATTCTATATTATGTTCACCAAAGTTTACCCAGTCTTGTCAAGGTTATTGAACCATTCAATTTTTGGCTTGGGATTTCCCTCTGAAGAACACTGGAAGTTAGGTAAAAAGCCTCTTCTCCCAGGGATGTATTTCAGATGTGGCTTTGACGGACGTCCTGAAAGTAACCAATGGGAGAATGAACTACAGCTAGGAATTTCAATGTTGTTCAGAATCATGATGATGGTATTGACGTTATATGACTTTAATGTGGTGCAGATCAGAATCTGAAATCACATTAGTGGTTTAGAAAAGAAGGTCTGTCACTCACTCAGAGGAGGTCCAACCAGTAGAGAGAGCGTCAGGGAGGAGATGATGCCACAATTCACACAGCCGAAGGAGTACTCTCCAGAATCACGCACAGACGTCTGTGGTATGGCCATAGAATAGCCCCCTCTGTTGGCAGGACAAAGAATTACAGATGAATTCAGCAAGGATGCAAAAGTACACAGAACCCCGCAATAATGATACAATGGCCTTGAGGCGCCAGGTAACACAACAAAGACAAACACACCCACACCTACCTTATTGGGTCAGGTCCACGGCTCCAGCTGCAGACAGGGTCTCCTGGGAGGCTCTGCATGGTGATATGGAGGCTCTGCCCAGCAGCGACCTCTAGTCTGGTAGGACCAGAACCATTCAGATGGGCTTCAGACAGAGTACACAACACCCCCTGGAACAACATGTCACCATGTCAGGGAGAGAGAGTAAGTGAGGATGATCAGCTGTAAAATGAGATGGCTTTTGAAGTGAATAGAGATCAGTATGCAGATTACTCATAAAGCTTTTTGAACACAAATGTCAGACATTCATCAAACTTTGTTTTACATTTGGAAAGTACGAGAAGCCTGGCGAGAATGTAAATTGTACATTTCTTGACATTCTATTAAAATAGCAGTTCTGCTTTTGTTCTCTGAGTCAAGGTCACATTTAGAGGACTGCATCTATAAGCATGTGTTTTGACGCCTTTTTAGACAGTGTATGACAGGAACACATAGGCTAGTAGGTGTGGTGCACAGGAGGTTGTTGGCAGCTTAATTGGGGAGAACGGGCTTGTGGTAATGATTGGAGCGGATGGTATCAAATACATCAAACACATGGTTTCCAGGTTCCATTCCAATGTCTCTGTTCCAGCCATTATTATGAGCCGTTCTCCCGTCAGCAGCCTCCTGTGCTGTGGTGCTATGTCACCACCACTAACTGTGAGTTTCCACCCTCTTCTTTATGCATTGTTATTCCATTTACCTTGTTGAAGTCAGAGCAGAAATACATCTGCTTTCAGAGTTGTGTTAGGGCTGCAGAATTTCACTTTTATTATCCTTCAAAATATATGACCAGAGCAATCCTGTATCCTTCTGCGATGCAATGTGAAGTGACATTAGGCCACACAGCCCACCATTAGAAAAATCTCAACGATAAATGCACATGAGCTGACAAACCGAATTTACTGTTTGTGAGGATAATCTCAAAGTTTGACTCAGCCACAGACCACCAAACTTTCACTCTAATAAGTAATGAAACAGGAACCGAAGCGGGGGACAGGCCACAGGTCTTTTCAAAATCCGATTGATCATTTAGGTTTACAGTAAGTGACCGGTCAGGTTGGTCAATTAATCCCACGAATGCACAGATACGGTCAGTTTAGGCACCTACAGTCAGGCTGGTGGTGATACATAGCGCTCGAGGTGCGTCTCGCTGAGGCTGCAACTCGTCTCCGTCACAAAGAGCGCACAGCAACAGGAGCGCAGCTGGAGAAACAGAGAACCAGATAAACGAAAACCAAATTACTTTATAATATCTAATCAAGGCGTATTTGCATCAACTTGTTGCAATGTTTTTCTTTCAGGTGAAGACAAAAAAATATATACATTATACACAGCAGATGGATGATATTGAGGAATTTGCGACTATGGGAATGTATAAAATGCAGCATATAGTTTTGTGCAACATTTACATTTGAACAAATAATTAGCTAGAATTAATGTTGCAGCCTTTTCAAATGTATTTGGGGAATAGTTGGACATGTATTGTTACTTTAGGGTTATCGAATAAAACAGTCGTTGAACAAACTTATGAATAACACAACCATGAAGCTAAATAACAATGTGATTAGAGATAATACTATTCCATTGATTATTTGTGCTATAAAACACATTGTTGATGATGATTTTAACTCACCGATCTCAACTCTCCTCTTTCCCTTCATTGGCATTGGTCTTCAACGCATGTAGCTCTGTCTCACAATGAGACGGTATCGAGAGCGAAGCCCCAAGAAGTTCTCTTTTAATTGTGACGTTTCATCTGATGTGCAGTTCTTTTTCAGAGAGACTGCTATGTGGCTCTGGGTTCATGACGTTATCGCAGTTCATTTTAATGACTGGCCACACAAATGGGGATGGTTGGCTTTTAAAACCTGGTCATGAACTAGTCTATAGTTTATAGGCCTTAATGCAATTACAACCTACCAATTTTATGGAAATCTTTCTAATAACCTAAAAGGCTAAAATGACATTAAATAGTAACTTTCTTGACAAAGAAAAAAAGGTTTAATCGAAAACCAGATGTTTTAGGCTTAGTTATAGGGGAACATGTCAATATGGCCTTCATTTTGACAATTCGTTGCAAAAGCGATATTTTGGTATTTTAGTAATACATCTAGCTCCTTTTGCCCCTAGCGGTTCGACTCTTTCATTGAAAACGTAATGTAGAATACCTCTGCATCATCTCAACTAAGCCTAAAACATCTGGTTTTCGATTAAACATTTTGTTCTATCGTTCAGCCTACAGTAGCAGCCAATATGTGGTGTTCAATGTAGACCAACCTTCCATGAGACTTTAAAAAAAACATGCAGGGCTTGACATGAACCTGTTTATCCACTTGTCATTCAGACAAGGAGGTGACTGAATATTTTGTTGTGTTGTTGGATCCACTTCACAAAATATGTGAAATGTACACAAGTTTTGTACTCTTGGAGGAAGCAGTCACCCCATTGCTGACTACAAATGATCTATAACTGGGCTATTAACTCACTAACTAGCAAAGGATATGAACATATATGTACAAATGTGCACATACTCACTACATGTAGTTCTCACTTTGATCTCAAAACAAACTCATCTACTCAAGACTGATCACGCTGTAAAAACAGTTCAGTTCAAAGTGAATGGCACAGACACATATACGGAAAAGGTCTATTTGCATATAGGCCTACTGCAGTTCTGATTGGTTATGGGGCACCCAGTCTGTGTAGAGAATGGGCCTGAGTGTGCCTGTCAATGAAATAGAATCCTACTCAGGTGCGTTCTGCTTATAACAAAATCTCTCAGCTTTGCACATTCTTGGCATTCTCTCAACCAGCTTCACCTGGAATACTTTTCCAACAGTCTTGAAGGAGTTCCCACATATGCTGAGCATTTGTTGGCTGTTTTTCCCTCACTCTGCGGTCCATTTCATCCCAAACCATCTCAATTGGGTTGAGATCAGGTGATTGTGGAGGCCAGGTCATTTGATGCAGCACTCCATCACTCTCCTTCTTGGTCAAATAGCCCTTACACAGCCTGGAAACGTGGTGGGCCATTGTCCTGTTGAAAATCAAATGATAAATCCACTCAGCGCAAACCAGATGGCATGGCGTATCGCTGCAGATTATGGTGGTAGCCATGCTGGTTAAGTGTGCCTTGAATTCTAAATAAATTACTGACAGTGTCAACAGCAAAGCACCCCCACACCATCACATCTCCTCCTCCATGCTTCACGGTGGGAACCACACATGCAGAGATCATCCCTTCACCTACTCTGCGTCTCAAAGACACGGCAGTTGGGTACTAAAAATCTCACATTTAGAGTCATCAGACCAAAGGACAGATTTCCAACGGTCTGATGTCCATTGCTCGTGTTTCTTGGCCCAAGCAAGTTTCTTCTTCTTATTGGTGTCCTTTAGTAGTGGTTTCTTTGCATTAATTCGACCATAAAGGCCTGATTCACGCAGTCTCTTCTGAACAGTTGATGTTGAGATGTGTCTGTTACTTGAACTCTGTGAAGCATTTATTTGGGCTGCAATTTCTGAGGCTGGTAACTCTAATGAACTTATCCTCTGCAGCAGAGGTAACTCAGGGTCTTCCTTTCCTGTGGCGGTCCTCATGAGAGCCAGTTTCATCATAGTGCTTGATGGTTTTTGCGACTGCACTTGAAGAAACGTTCTTGAAATGTTCCGGATTGACTGACCTTCATGTATTAAAGTAATGATGAACTGTCATTTCTCTTTGCTTATTTGAGCTGTACTTGCCGTAATATGGACTTGGTCTTTTACCAAATAGTGCTATCTTCTGTAAACCAACCCTACCTTGTTACAACACAACTGACTGGCTCAAATGCATTATGAAGGAAAGAAATTCCACAAATGAACTTTTAACAAGGCACACCTGTTAATTGAAATGCATTCCAGGTGAGACCTCATGAAGCTGGTTGAGAGAATGCCAAGAGTGTGCAAAGCTGTCATCAAGGCAACGATTGGCTACTTTGAGGAATATTAAATATATTTGATTTAACACTTTTTTGGTTACTACATGATTCCATATGTGCTACTTCATAGTTTTGACGTCTTCGCTATTATTCTACAATGTAGAAAATATAAAAAATAAAGAAAAGCCCTTGAATGTTTATGTGTGTCCAAACTTTTGACTGGTACTGTATATATTTTTGACCTTTATTTAAAATGTTCATCCTGTTCCCACACTTCTAATTCTGAAAAGTGACAGCATACCTGTGAGAGGGTCGCCCTGGGTGGCAGTAGTTGTAAGGTTTTATACAGTACTGAAGACGAATCTGTGAGTCAATTTGGCCATTGGAAAAAGAGCTACTGGGTAAATACTGCAATTAGAGTTGGATTGAATTGAGCCCCTAAACTTAATTTTCAAGGTGATGATTGCACTTTTCTTCCCTGCACGCAACCTGGTCTCAGAGCATTTCACATGATTCTTTATGTAAACCCGAGACACTCCATTTAGTATGATATGTTGCAGTTTTGTATGGTAGGCTATGTATTAATTTGTCGATGTCCCGTCATCCATTTCGTATGATATGTTATGAATTAAAATTCGTATGATAAGTTCCGAATTTGCAAAACACATATGTAAAAAATTGGGAAAGTGTATGATATGTTATGAATTCCAATTAGTTGTGGCTAATATTAGCTAGCTGGCTAACGTTAGCTAGGCTAGGGTGTTAGGGTTAATGTTACGGTTAGGAGTTAAGTTAAAGGGTTTTAAGGTTAGGGGAAGGGTTAGCTAACATACCAAGTAGTTGAAAAGTTGCTAATTAGCTAAAATGCTAAAGTTGTCCATAGTGAGATTCTTCTGTCTTATGTAACCATACCAAACATAACATATCATATTAACTTGAGTGTCCCAGATTCACGCTTACTATGTTACCTCTGATAATAACATTATTATTGTAGGCGGCCAGTGCTTGACTTGGGCAGGAGCTCACATCCTTTATTTTACATACATTCTTTATCAAGTTATTATACTGAACAAAAATATAAATGCAACATGCAACAATTCCAACGATTTTACTGAGTTACAGTTAATATAAGGAAATCAGTCAATTGAAATAAATAAATGTTGCCTTAATCTATGGATTTCACGACATCTAATCAAATGGCTACCCAGACTATTTGCATTACCCCCCTACACTGCTGCTACTCTCTGTTATCATCTATGCATAGTCACTCTACCTACATGTACATATTACCTCAACACCAGTGCCCCCGCACATTGACTCTGTACCGCCTGTATATAGTATATAGCCCCGCTATTGTTATTTTACTGCTGCTCTTGAATTATTTGTTATTCTTCTCTCTTACTTTTTTTTTTAGGTATTTTCTTAAAACTGTATTGTTGGTTAAGGGCCTGTAAGTAAGCATTTCACTGTAAGGACTACACCTGTTGTATTCGGCACATGTGACAAATAACATTTGATTTGACTGGACAGCGGCACAGCCTTGGGTAGACCTGTGAGGGCATAGGCCCAACCATTTGGGAGTCAGGCCCACCCACTGGGAAGCCAGTGGCAGGGAAAAAATGTCAATTCTCTGGTGGACCTCAAAACTTGAGACATCTGTATCATTGTGTTGTGTGACAAAACTGCACATTTTAGAGTGGCCTTTTATTGTCCCCTTTTATTGTGCACCTGTGTAATGATCATGCTGTTTAATCCCTTTATTGATATGCTCACCTGTCAAGTGTATGGATTATCGTGGCAAAGGAAAAACGCTCACTAACAGGAATGTAAACACATTTTTTGACATAAGCTTTTGGTGCATATGGAACATTTCTGGGATATTTTATTTAAGCTTATGAAACATAGGGCCAACACTTTACACGTTGCGTTTATATTTTTGTTCAGTATACTTTCATAGTTGCCAACGTAATACAAATCACGAGTAATCCAATGATTGATGAAATGTCAAGGGGATACTGTGATGCTACAATATTACAGACCGAAGCGAATATATTAAGCTTGCTACATTGTGACATCTGTGGTTTGCTACATCACAGAGGTGTAATATCAAACGGCACGTGCACTCATCTCAAGCACGACTGCAAAGCCTATAACCGTATGACTGGGTTTGGATGACGACTTTCTGTATTGGAAATCGTTGGTTTTGTCCACAGACCAACAGCTACGAACTGAGTCTGTCGCTCAAAGCCGCTCCAAACGCAGCTGGCTTTTGCCGTAACGTTAAAAGCTTGCAAGCTTCCCATAATGCAATGCTAACTGGGGTCTATTCATTTCGGAAACCGTTTAAGAACCAAACGGACGCAAACAGAGCAAAATTAGAGTTTCTATTGGACACATTCAGGTAGGTCCCTCCCCGTTTCGTTTGCTTCCATTTTAAGAAACGTTTTGCAACTGAATCGGCGAAATGAACAAGCCACTTTTTTTTATTTTAAAGCGGAGTAGCTAGCCAGAGAGCCGAAAAACAACAACAGCAGCGTGAACGAGGCTAAACAACGGGCTGGCTAGCTAGCTACATGAATAGCGACAACAGCGACCAGGATTTGTCAAACGCAATGCCCTTAGTTATCTTAATTATTTGTCTTCTAGTCGGATAATGTGAGTAATGTCATTTTAAGCTTGGACAAAACATATTTGCTGTTGCATATCGCTTTGCATTGACATTACGAACCTTACTCGAGAGCAAGCTACCTAGCAATCGACGTCTCTCCATGTTTGAATATCTTCCGGCGGCAGCAGCGGTGTCATGAACAGTGGACTCCCAGCTTCAGCTGCTCCGCTCGGGGGTGTCGGAATACCCTGCGTCAAGGTGAAGTTCTGCCGATACTACGCAAAGGATAAGACTTGCTTTTATGGGGACGAGTGTCAGTTTTTGCATGAGGAGCCGTCCATGGCAAGCATGTCCCTTCACAGTGGAGCAAGCCCTGTCCCTTTATCCATGTCTGGAGGAGCCGTGACGTATCCGCTTAGTGCACCCCCGGCCTGCCCGGTTGGGGTACCGAACGTCCCCAAAAAGGGCGACTCTCTGGGGCCTGCAGGCACGGCTCTGGAGGGACAGATGTTAACCAGTGAGTATACTTCGTCTGTTTGTACCCGTCCTATACGACAGGGCCTAGCACAGCCTCATCGGTGGTTGTTGCTTTTTGGGCGTGTGAGGGGCTTTGTTAACATTGAGCCCGGGGATTCTTTGAGGCCTCTTTCCCCCCCCAAAACAGCGTGGGTTAAACATGTTTTTGAAGCATAACTAATTAAAGTGTCTGAGCGCTAAGCTTTTCGTCCAGAGTTTGAGCTCCTTCAATAAATGCATTTAGTTAGCAATTTTAGTGTTTTTGTATTTGACAACTACAAGAGATCAGTGGGCAAATTCAGACAATCATTGGCTAATGTAACGTTAGCTAGCTAACGTTAGATGGCTATGGTTAGAAAAGTTCTTCTGGCGGAAAAAAAAAGTTAACGGCAAATTAACGTTTGCGCTCTTCTTGCATTAGGTAACTACTATAGTTAGTAATGCGTGCATCTAACGTTAACTAGCAAAGCTAGTTAATGTTGAATCGTTTTGGAAGCGAGGCATTTTATGATGCTTGTCTTCATGCTTAAGGTGACAAGCTAGCTTGCATGCTAACCAAACATCTGCTGCAGTGAAGTCAATTTACTTAGCTACTAACTAATTAGCATCATCACTTGCAAAATAATTCTACCACCACAGCTGTATTTTATTTAACTCTGCACAATGCCACGTGTTCGGTTGCAAGGTGGATATTATCATTTGTGCACACAAGTTGGGAAACTGGATAAAGTTGAAGTGTTTACATCTTCTCAAGAAGCGTGCTGATTGGCTACTCATCTGTAATTGTCCTGTAAATGAAGACAATCTATGGCCTCATGACTACAACATTAGTTCATAGACACTTATGTCTATTACATGCATTTTGCATCACACAACCATTCAATTAACGAGAACCCTGCCATTCTTTATAAGGGTGATATGTTAGTCTGTATGGCATATATTGACTGACTCATAATGTTTTTCAAACATAGAATATGACGTTTACCAGGACCACCCAGACCCTGTGTAGTAGAAGCAGGCGGCTGATTCTGAACCCATTGTCTCTGTCCTCTACAGTCCCTGGGATGGAGAGCGGGTCCCTGAGCGACGCCAATCTGACCAACTCCTACTTCAGCAGCAGCTTCATCGGGGTCAACGGCTTCGGGAGCCCGGCAGAGTCTAAATACTCTATCATGCAGGTACGACCAGCCTCAGAATCCAACTAAACAGTACTGACCCGACAGATGCCTACTTTTGTTTCAAAGTGACTTTGAAATTCTTGTTAGTTTTATGTATGTGTATATATGATTTGTCATTCTACTCAAGTGTTCAGGTACCATCTTTAGATCTGCAGTAGGGTCAAATACTGAATAATAGTGCTACTTGGCTGATGTGGTAGAGGTGAACTTATTCTTGTATGTTTATCAGAAAGTCTGGTTCAGTACTGGTCTAAAGACAGTGATCTGTGCTATCAGGGATCCTTGGGACGTCCCTAGCCTATTGAAGTTGACATTTTAAAAATGGTTTAGGGTAGGAACGTCCTAGTAGGGTTTGGCCGATTTTATGATTAAATCGAATATCGTGGTATTTGACATTGACAATATATTGTGATGTGCAAGATTATACTCTATTTGAACTTTAACATCAACTGTGCAGGGTTCCCGAGTGGCGCAGCAGTCTAAGACACTGCATCACAGTGCTAGAGGCGTCACTATAGACCCTGGTTCGATCCTGGGCTGTATCACAACTGGCCGTAATCGGGAGGCTCATAGGGCAGCGCACGATTGGCACAGCGTCTTCCGGGTTTAGGGAGGGTTTGGCCGGGGTAGGCCGTCATTGTAAATACGAATTTGTTCTTAACTGACTTGCCTAACTGATTTTATTTAACTAGACTTTATCAATATGTTGAAAATGAAATAACTAAGCCTTATTTCTTTTCCTGCCAAACAATGATTATTTAATGAGTATAAAATTGTGAATTAGCACAAATTGCACAGGCTGGAATTATTTAGTCATTAACGGCACAAAACGATTATATTGTGTTATTTGGAGTAGATGTCTCCCCAACACTAGTCCCAAGTATCTGACCTAAAGAAAATCGGATAATTATGTAGTGTTAGGTGTTTATTTATTTCAATCAAGCAATTATGCAGGTTTTAGCAGAATCACATTAGTGGAAACCAAGACTGTTCTCAGGGCAGGCCTGGTTGTATCTACGCTGAACAAAAATAAAGACGCAACAGTGTTTTCATGAGCTGAAATAAAATATCCCGGAAATGTTCCATAAGTGCAAAAAGCTTATTTCGCTAAATTTTGTGCACATTTTTGTATACGTCCCTGTTAGTGAGCATTTCTCATTTGCCAAGATAATCCACCCACCTGACAGGTGTGACATATCAAGAAGCTGATTAAACAGCATGATCATTACATAGGTGCACCTTGTGCTGGGGACAATAAAAGGCCACTCTAAAATGTGCAGTTTTGGCACACTGCACTGCCACGTTTTGAGGAAGCTTGCAATTGGCACGCTGACTGCAGGAATGCCTGCCAGAGACTTGAATGTTCATTTCTTTTCAATAAGCCACCTTGAACGTAATTTTAAAGAATTTGACCTCACAGCCGCAGACCATGTGTAACCACACTAGCCCGGGGCCTCCACATCTGGCTTTTTCAGCTGCGTGATGGTCTGCGACAAACCACCTTGGACAGCTGATAAAGCTAGGTTTACACAACCAAATAATTTCTGCACAAATTTTCAAAAACCTTTTTCAGGGAAACTCCTCTGCATGCTCATCGTCCTCACCAGGGTCTTGACCTGACTGCAGTTCCAGCGTCGTAACAGACTTCAGTGGGCAAATACTCACCTTTGATGGCCACTGGCACACTGGAGAAGTGTCATGAATGAATCCCAGTTTTAACGGTGTCGGGAAGATTATACACAGTGTGTATGGGGTCATGTGGGCGAGTGGTTTGCTGTTGTGAACAGAGTGCCGTGGGGTTATGGTATGGGCAGGCATAAGCTACGGACAACAAACACAATTGCATTTTATTGATGGCAATTTGAATGCACAGAGATAACAAAACGAGATCCTGAAGCCCATTGTGCCACCAGCTTATGTTTCAGCATAAGGCATAGCCCCATGTCGTAAGGATCTGTACACAATTCCAGGAAGCTGAAAATGTCCCAGTTCTTCCATGGCCTGCATACTCACCAGACATGTCACCAGTTGAGCATGTTTGGGATGCTCTGGATCGACGTGTGTGCCAGTTCCTGCCAATATCCAGCAACTTCGCACAGCCATTGAAGAGGAGTGGGACAACATTCCATAGGCCATAATCCAACAGCCTGATCAACTCTATGCAAAGATGTCGTGCTGCATGTGGCAAATGGTGGTCACACCAGAGTCTGACTGGTTTTCTGATCCACGCCCCTATAGATGCATATCTGTATTCCCAGTCATGTGAAATCCATAGATTAGGCCCTAAAGAATCTATTCCAAATGACTGATTTCCTCATGAACTCAAACTCGGTCAAATCTTTGAAGTTGTTCCATGTTGTGTTTATTTTTCAGTGTACATATTTTCGAGTGGTGTCGGGGACACTTTGCATTTTAGCTAACCTTAATTCTCCTACCCTGCTGAGAAAAGTCCCTTCTGCTAGTCAAACCCGGCAGATCACTAATGGGATACAGCAGTATTGTATCTACAATTTGACCAGGTGCATACACCTATGCTGAAGTCAAAGACCACCAGCTAGTGATGCAGATCCAGTGGCTTCTAATGGGAATTATTTTTGCTACAGACTGGTTCCTTTTGGGAACATCAGGGCTGCGGTCTTTGCTAGAATATGGTAGCTAGGTAACTAAGATACTTAATAAAAAAATAAAAATGTAAGCATCTGTTTTGTTGTTGTGTAGAGAATCACCAACAGCAGCAGTTCTCCCAGTCTCCTTGACGACGGTGCCAAGAACTTCAGCCACAGCGCTCACGGTAAGAACCCAGTACCTAGAGGAAACTTCATGGAATAGCTCAGTGGTTCCCAACTCCGGTCCTCAAGTACCCCCAACAGTACAAGCACATCTGATTCAACTTGTCAACTAATTATCAGGCTCTCAATGAGTTGAAGCAGGTATGTTTGGGGTTCTCGAGGACTGCTGTTGGGATCCACTGGAGTATAACAGATCTTTGAAACTAATAACTGTAGAATTATAATTGGTACAATTTCTAACTCTTTGATTGGAACACCCATGAAATCACTGACAGATCTATTCCATGGAACCCTGGCAGTTGGACCAGGTCAGAGTTGTGGGTCGATGGAAAACTCTCCGTGGACAACACAGTCTTCATTCCCTCTCCCTCTATGTCCTCTTCCAGATCCAGGGAATTCCCCCATTTCTTCACTCTTCAGTGACTTTGGTGCTCTGAGCATATCACAAAGGAGAAAGGTGAGCACCACTACCCAGGTTCCTGGTGTGGTCGTCAACCAAGGGGAAGAGTTTGAGCTTCAAATGTCTATTGAGTGTTTGAGCTCCTAGGGGGAAAATGGTCAAACCTAAACCCATCCGTTGTGGTTCGTTTTGTGTGCGTTTCTCTAGATTACAACATCTGGTCACTGTTTGTTTTTGTTGTAAACTGTGATGAAGCCAAATCCGCATATAAGGAAAATATACATAACATAAAACAAATAGAATATCTGATGAAGGCAAGAAGAACAATGAAATATAATCCTAGGGTTATGCATCTCTCGTTCTCTCCCTCTCCAGGGTCCTAACCCTACAGCCAATGAGTTCATCCCTAAGGGGGTTCCCCGCATGGCCACTATGGTCCAGTCCAGTGGTCCGGCCTTCCCATCGCCCCTCTTCCCCCACCTCAGCCCCAGCAGCTCCACCGCCCTTGCACCTGGTGAGCCATCCACTATAAAAAAAGCCACTTAATTCTAACTTAGAACACTTCTAGTTTTTCTCCGTTTGCACTATATCATGGATATGCCAGGTTGTCAGGGTGAGTGAGTTTGCAGTGTAAAGGTTCTCTATTGATGTCGCCTCCCATTGTTCTCCTGGCTAGCCAAGTGAGTTGACTCCATACAGTGGAGATGCTCTATAGAAAACAACAATGTATTATTCAAGTAAATCCCTGCCATGATGAATTCCACCTTAGTCACCAGATAGTCATAACAATGTACGGAGGTACTCCAATGAACTCTGTACCTCTGTTTAACACACCCTCTCTGGTATCCCCCATACAGGGATGTCTCTCTCTGCGGGGTCCACCCCCCTCCACTCCCCTAAAATCACCCCCCAAACCTCACCTGCCCCTCGCCGGCGTAGCCACACCCCCAACCCCAACAACCCCAACCCAGCCAACTACATGGTGCCCACCAGTGTGTCTGACCAGGGGGCCCACATCATCCAGAAGGAGACGGTGGGGGGGACCACCTATTTCTACACTGATAACACCCCCGCTCCCATGGCCGGGATGGTACGTTCCATTTAGTCTGCCCTTACTGACAGCATGACCTATTAGTTGTAATTACTCCATAAATAGGAAGTGCAGTCGTTAAATGTGTTTCTGTGCAGGTGTTTCCTACCTACCACATCTACCCCCCCACTGCTCCCCACGTGGCCTACATGCAGCCCAAAGCCAACGCCCCGTCCTTCTTCATGGCTGATGAGCTCCGACAGGTACGCCCACCCTCTTCCTCCACCTGGTTCTTTCTGTCTGAAACACCCACTCTGTTTCCATTTCTGTTCTCTTTTTTGCCTTGTCTCCATATTAAAGTGTGTCTGTCTGTTCTAATCCTCCAATCTCCCTCTGTGCTGTGATG
The DNA here is from genome assembly GCF_045679555.1 of Salvelinus alpinus. Taxonomy (NCBI): domain Eukaryota; kingdom Metazoa; phylum Chordata; class Actinopteri; order Salmoniformes; family Salmonidae; genus Salvelinus; species Salvelinus alpinus. Next base: position 19,089,038 of record NC_092095.1, read on the forward strand.
TCAGTGTTGATCGCTGATGTCATTTCCTGTGGTTCCCTCTAGGAGCTGATTAACAGACATCTGATTACCATGGCTCAGCTTGACCAGTCAGAGAACACCGGTAAAGCATCCCTTCCCTGATTGGCTCAACCGAGGTGGGGGGGGGGGGGCTGTTATTGGCGTTGTATTGATGGTATGGCCTCTGTCGATTTGGGGTTTCACTGCAGACTGAAAGTGAGAATCGCATCCTGAAACGTGTCGTTGTCTTTAGTATTCCTGACAGTTCACACACACATAGTCACACTAGTTTTTGTTTGTAGAACATTCTCAAGTTGTTCAAGTGTCAAAACTTGTAACTTAAGATGCGTGCCAACTGATGTAGTTATTTTGGCTCTGTTTGTGTGCTGGTGTGTCGTCATGCCGTGTATCCCTGTCCCAGGTGTTCCATCTGAGGTGGACAGCTACCACAGCCTGTTTCCCCTGGAGCCTGTCCCCCCTCCCAACCGCCTGCAGAAGACCAGCAACTTCAGCTACATCACTTCCTGCTACAAGGCTGTCAACAGCAAGGACGACCTGCCGTACTGCCTGAGGAGGATACATGGTGAGTTGCTCGTATGACACAAGATGAACACACACACACAATTTTAAATTATCATATATTTGGTATGGGATATATTTTCTTTCAGCCTTTGAAAATAGAAGGAATCTTGAGTGGTCATCTTCTTTGAATGTCTTGTGTGCGTCCAGGTTTCAGGCTGGTGAACACCAAGTGTATGATGCTGGTGGACATGTGGAAGAAGATCCAGCAGTCCAACTCTGTTACCCTGAGGGAGGTCTTCACCACCAAGGCCTTTGGTGATCACTGTGAGTGGGGCTCTATGCCCCCCCCCCCCCCATGTTGTATGTGCGTTTGTGTATATATTGGTTTTTGTATGAGTCTGTTTGATCCTTAAGAAGCCCCCATGATAACCTCCTGTTTCTCTCAGCGTTGGTGTTCTCCTATGACTTCCATGCGGGAGCAGAGACCATGTTCAGCAGGCACTTCAACGACCCTGCGGCCGACTCCTACTTCACCAAGAGGAAGTGGGGTGAGTCCCCCCCACCCTTCCCTACTGATTCCGACGCACCCCCCCCCCCACACTCCCCGTGCCGACGCACTTCCGAGTTGTTTTGAATGCGTCATCAAATGGCAATGGAAGTCGGGCTTCATCAGCGTGTCACACGGCAGTATGCATTTTGATATCATACTCTTAATTGCTTGAAACCTGAATGTTTTCGTACATATTGAGGTATATCTTACCTTGCTATAAAGGATCCTATTACATAGGCCATTACTTTCTCGACAAGCTGGCCAATAGTATAGATTGATATAGTAGATTGACATGGGCTAGTGATTTTTCTGTTCTTTACTCGTCTTGTTGGCTGAGGAAAATGTACATGTGGGCAGTTGTTGTAACATGTTCAAAGTGACATCAGAATTGGATAAGAAGGACTGCACATCATTGCATTCTCCACTGGCATGTTCTGGTAATATGAATGCCCATCATCTAAATGTGATTTGTGTCATTCTGAGCACAGTGGGTGGACGCCCTAATCAGGTTACGCACCCAACGCATTAGTCTGGTAAACCTTCTCAAATGTCCGGGAAATTAAAATGTTGCCAGTCAAAATGTCTGGCGCCACATTTTCCTAACCGAAACCAGTGCGCTTGCCAGTGTGGATGGTTTCTGTGAGCGTGGTGGGGAGGAGGAGGAGTGGGGTGTTCCAGCACTGACACTTGTTGGTCTGTGTGACGGTAAGGGTATGTTGCTGTAGTCAGGGGAAGCTGTGGCTGAAAGTGATCCTGAGACTGGTACTACCAGCCAGGCCCAACTACCTGCTATAGGAGAGACACAGCCAGAGGAAGCAGAACCTCAGATTTTCTGACCTCACGGCAACAAGTGTTTAACTGTCAGTATTACTGTCACACTACAACACCCCTCTGTGGCCATACAGCAACACTAAGGGTCATACTAATAGCTCTGCAACTCCATATCACACTACAACAACATCTCAAGTGTTCAACAACTGGCTGTTTGTGAAGTAAGCATCTGACATTTGCTGTCAAGTTGATACCATTTTGTTTCTTAAACCCTTTTATTGGAAAGCCTCAATGTAGGGTGTGCAGAGTGCCCAGAGTTGGTGAAAATGTGCTTTGATGATTTCACTTCCTTATGTTGTAAAATCAATTTTACCAAGACAAATGACTCTTCGTGTTCTGAATCGTTCAGTGGGGTCTTTCTCTAACAACATCAACATTTATATCCAAAAAGTCTGATTTCGTAACGTAACACATCTGTAAATAAGCACCGGTGGAGCTTTCTCGCAGCGACTTGAGGATTTTACATGTTGTGGTGGTTATCTGCAAAGTTGTTTTTGCAAAAAGCCAAATTAACATGAACTCAATTAAATGTCAAATAAAAAGCTTGTGATACACTCAGTGCTCCGTTGACATGCGCTTGTTTTTTGTGAAAAATCTTTGAAAAATAACACATTTTGCATTTTAATATGAGAAACGTGTACTCCAAATAAGAAAATACTAGCTACATGCCATGTCTCAATCTATATGTCTTACCTCCTTGTTTTTTGTCCTCTGGATTGGAGAAGAAAGATGAGTTTGACGGTGAGCTTGTCACTTAGCCTTAATTCTCACACAGCATCCAGCCTAGCTCACACGCAATGCTAGTTTCCAGATTTCCCCCCCCCCCCCTCTGGCCTCCATTGATTTAGTCACTGTAATTCTGGCCACCCTACAAGGGTAAGAACTCTAACTTTTGAATGGATTATGATCGAGACATGAGGTTTGGACAATTTGGTTTTCTTAGGCGTAACTACACATTTTATTTTAACCATGGGTCCCAAAAAATATTTTTTGGTAGGACACCCTGCTCAATGTGTTTCGTCTGTTTCCTTTCGTGTATCCTGTCCCCCCCCCCCCCCCCCCGTAGGACAGCACGAGCCCCCTCCACCGCGGCAGCACGCAGGTCTGCTCCCCGAGTCTCTGATCTGGGCCTACATCGTCCAGCTGAGCTCAGCCCTCAGAACTATCCACACTGCTGGTCTGGCCTGTAGGGTCATGGACCCCAGCAAGATCCTCATCACCGGCAAGACCAGGTACACACCTCGCAGACATGCATCGTGCGCGCGCACACACAGACACACATTGCTGACCAACGTTATGGATCCCAGCAAGATCCATATTCTCTGAAACCAGGTGTAAACACAGATGTTGAATGTGACGCAGTGTGGTCAGAGAAACTGAAGTGTTTTTCATGCAACCTCGAACCAGTTGCTGTCTCTGGTTTAGTCCTGAGTTCCTTGCTAGAGAACTGTGCAGAAACCAATGTGTCTGTAAGCCCCCTGATGTTTGTGTTGTAGTGCTGATAGTATCTGCTGGGTTATTTACTGTAAACTACAGTGAAAGCAGAAGTTCTATACTAGTCCTGGCTTCCTTTTCTCAGAAAGGGGAGAAACCACACACACGCTGACATCCCGCTAACGTTTGACACACACTCAACACGCCTTTTTCTCCCTGCAGGTTACGAGTGAACTGTGTAGGGGTGTTTGATGTCTTAACGTTTGACAACAGTCAGACCAACCATGTGACCCTCATGCCACAGTACCAGGTACAGTAACCCCCCCCCCCCCCCTAACCTAACCATTTTTCTTTCCAGAGAAAATTGCAAGCCCCTCCTGGTCATCCTGCTATTCCCGTTCAAATGAAATTTTAAAAGCATAATACCAGTGCAAATAAAATCTGACCTGATTATACCACTATAAATGGGGAAATGTACACATGAATCCTGAATCTAACGGTTTCTGTTGCAATTTAATCAACTCGAGTTCTGTCACCACACTTGTTGATTTTAGCCTAGTTTATGAAGCGCGTTGGCCGATTTTTGGTAAAATATTGTTATTACAGCCTAGTGAAGATGACATTGGGTTTTAGCCTCTGACTGAGATGTCAAGGTATCTTGTTCCTTTTCTCCCTCCATGGACCTGGTTAGCAGGCGAAATGAACACTGTTGTGGCTATTTTTACTTTGATTATTGACTTATTGTGGTCACTTTGTTACAGAGAACATCAGATTCTCCGCTAAACAAACAAATGAGCAAATAGATCTAGTAGCAGATATTCCACACCATGGATTAGGCTTGGGCGGTATACCGGATTATTTGGAAAATGCCACGGACTGTTTTTCAATACTGTTGAAATTATTTATTTTTAGTTATTCAAAATCAATTTGTAGCTACTTTTTAATTAAATACCTGCAGTCAACTTGTGCAATACATTAGCAGATAAAGCAGATCACATTCTTCATTTCACCCGTCACATTATTTGACATTTGAAGCTTACCGTAGCTCCCCACAACAGTTGAGCCAGTCACGTGTTTGTTTATAAATAGCACAATGGGAGAAAGCGGGAGCAGTCCAGGTGTGTATTGACGGGTTGCGTTTTATATTGAAAGTCAACAGTGATCAGGGAAATGAGAGTACAATGAAAAAGGAAGTAATTTTTTGCAAAGAATGATGCATGGCCATCATATTTCTAATGTTTATCATATAAAGAATGTAGCCAGCTACACTGGGTGGGGCTAAAATAGCCAAATACACTAATTTGAAGGGGTGCCCACATATACCTTTGTGTATATATAGTGCAACAAGCCTAAGCTCACCATGCGCAGTGCCAAGCATTGGCTGGAGTGGTGTAAAGCTCGCCGCCATTGGACTCTGGAGCAGTGGAAACGCGTTCTCTGGAGTAATGAATCGCACTTCATCTGGCAGTCCCGACGGACAAATCGAGATTTGGCGAATGCCAGGAGAACGCTACCTGCCCCAATGCATAGTGCCAACTGTAAAGTTTGGTGGAGGAGGAATAATGGTCTGGGGTTGTTTTTCATGGTTCAGGCCCCTTAGTTCCAGTGAAGGGAAATCTTAACACTACAGTATACAATGACATTCTAGATGATTCTGTGACTCCATCTTTGTGGCAACAGTTTGGGGAAGGCCCTTTCCTGTTTCAGCATGACAATGCCCCATGCACAAAGTGAGGTCCGTACAGAAAGGGTTTCTCGAGATGGATGTGGAAGAACTTGACTGGCCTGCACAGAGCCCTGACATCAACTCCATTGAACACTTTTGGGATGAATTGGAATGCTGACTGCAAGCCAGGCCTAATCTCCCAACATCAGTCCCTGACCTCACTGATGCTCTTGTGGCTGAATGGAAGCAAGTCCCCCATGGCAATGTTCCAACATCTAGTGGAACGCTTCCAAGTTTAGCTAGCAGCCTCCATGGAATTTCGCTATTACTTGTGCTAATTTTGTTATCATTCTGGTAACATTCCCAATATTTTTTGGGGCCCCCCCTTTGTTCTAAACTGGTAATACCGTAAATCCCGGAATGAGAGGATGGTATGACGATTTGAACATCTGGAACCGCCCAACCCTACTATGCAGAGTTTCAGCACCATGGGTAGCGCCACGGTTGATCAATTGCCTGCAAATCCGAAGGGTAAAACCGCCATGCTCTCGTTTTCGTTAGTGTTACATCATGAAAAAATGTTTCAAATATCTATTTCCTCAAGCAATATTGTGGACACAATCTATCAGCTGTCTTGTAACCACAATTGTATATTTTGAGCCTCTGCTAGTGCTGTGTGTGTTTGCTCTGAGTTTTGACTTGCTGGCCTGATTCCCTTTTTGAAATGGTTGAGTTGGCCCCTGGCTGTAGTGTGTTCTGTTAACTATGTGTTTGTGCGCTTGCAGCAAGCGGACCTGATATCCCTGGGCAAGGTGGTGTTGGCCCTGGCCTGTAACTCTCTGGCTGGCATTCAGAGAGAGAACCTGCAGAAGGCCATGGAGTTGGTGTCTATCAACTACTCATCAGACCTCAAGAACCTCATCCTGTAAGACACACTGACACAACATACACACACAGAACCCATCCTTGAAAAGGACGACACCGGGTCCTCCACTAAGCCATTTCTCACCGTCATCTGCAACAACCACAACACACTCAGATCTACAAGTGAATACACTGTTTGCACTGACACAAGTACTCAGTCACTACCTGTTTGTAGGTATCTGTTGACAGAGCAGTCTAGGCTGCGCAGCGTTAATGACATCATGCCCATGATTGGAGCTCGCTTCTACACACAGCTGGATGCATCACAGATGAGGAATGATGTCATCGAGGAGGACCTAGCGAAGGTACACTAACACACACACTTGTGATGCCATCTCTGCTCTGTGGGAGTGGTGGTGAAAGGAAGTCACGTGAGGAGAGGTGTTGAGAGGGAGTGTGAAAATACAGGATGTTCTGTGTGCCGCGGCCCCTCTGGCCTCTACAGCGTCTGCTGTCCTGTTCTGGCCTTAGACCTGGGGTGTGAAGCCACTGGCTACGGACTGTCCACCACCCCACCCCTGTTCTGGCCTTAGACCTGGGGTGTGAAGCCACTGGCTGCGGACTGTCCACCCACCCCCCCCCCCACCCCACTGCTTAACACCCCATCAACAGCTCTACTTGTTTTGGTGCTTCTATCAGGAAACCGAGTAGTGTGTGAGCTGTTCTGCAGTCTTCAGCATTAAACAGAAAATGCCACCTTTCAGTCCATTTCAAACGCAACACTGTTGTCTGTCCGTCAGTTGTGTGTGTCTACATGTTATCAGTACTGTTCTGAACACCAATGGTTGTTCTTACTCTTTGTGTATGTATGGTACAGGTAACTGCCAAAATAAAAGAAACACTTCAGTAAATGAGGGAGACAGTATATTGTAAGCAGGTGCTTCCACACAGGTGTGGTTCCTGAGTTAATTAGGGTCATGTATAAACATGTCCAGTAGCTCATTATTTTGGCTAGAAGAGATTTCAGTGACTTTTAAGGAGGGGTGTCAAAGGAGTCTCAGTCACCAGATCTCAACCCAAATGAACACTTATGGGAGATTCTGGAGTGGCTCCTGAGACAGCGTTTTTCCATCAACAAAACACCAAATTATGGAATTTCTTGTGGAAGAATGGTGTCACAATAGAGTTCCAGACACTTGTAGATTCTATGCCCACAGCTGGCTGCACACGAGCCAATCGTAATGCCCATGGTCAATTTGGTTTGACATTCCATATCACTATGGCTAGTTGGGGACCATCCGTACATTGTCTATGTACGTCGGACAATATTTAAAGATGTCGATGGCTCCCAATTTCAATAACTTAAGCCAACTAAATGGTAGAATTCATATATGAATATTGAAAGCATTTAATGAGGCAACTAAAATATGTGTAACATGAAAATATTGTCCCATTTACTACTAGCCCCAGAGATGTTATACAATGTCAAATCAACTTTGCCACGATCACACACCAGCTGGCTGAATGAAGTTGGCCAGCACTACCTAGCCTATGACTTCTTCAAGAAACAACCTGGTTAGACTGTTTTCAAGTTATATGACTTACAGTTTTATATCTGTTGTAGGAGGTCCAGAATGGTCGTCTCTTCCGTCTGTTGGCCAAACTGGGCACCATCAACGAGAGACCAGAGTAAGTACTGAACCACTTCGTTAGGAGTGGATTTGGAACATCTGACTCACCTTCATGTCACACTTCTGCCAATGTGTCAGGTTTCAGAAGGACCATACGTGGTCTGAGACGGGGGACCGTTACCTGCTGAAGCTGTTCAGAGACCACCTGTTCCACCAGGTGACAGAGGCTGGAACCCCCTGGATAGACCTCAGCCACATTGTTTCCTGCCTCAACAAAGTATGCCAACTCTCCCTGCATCTCTCTCTCTTTCTCTCTCTTTTCCCCCCATTTTTTTTCCTTATTTTTTCTTATGCCCTTCCCCTCATTTCCCTCTGCCATGCCCTTTTCCATCTAGTCCTCTCTTCTCACCCTCCATGTGAGCCACCTGTCTATTCCAGTATGTCTTGTTGCCCAGCTGGCTACTAGTCTACCAGTATTCTCCTCCCCTCTCTGTGTAGCTGGACGCGGGCGTGCCTGAGAAGATCAGCTTAGTGTCTCGGGATGAGAAGAGTGTCCTGGTGGTGACCTACTCGGACCTGAAGCGCTGCTTCGACAATACCTTTCAGGAGCTGCAGCAGGCCGCTGCCGGACCGCTGTAGCGCCCCCCACAGGCAGCGGGGTGGGACTGCCTGAACCGTACAGCACATTATTGCACTACAGCGGAGGACCAGGCGCATAGTGATGACATCTTCAGTGTGGCGAGAGAGAGGCAGAGGGGGTGGGACTTGCTGGACCTCAGTCACATACACTGTCTTGGCAACCAGGAAGGCTTTTCTAAAGCTGTTTTTTTATTTTTCCTAAAATCCCGCAGCTGCGATGACGGACAAAAACGGAAGCTGTACCGATTACGAATGCTAAAATTTTTTTAGACTTGGGGAACAAAATGGATACTAAAAAATAAAACAACCACGTGGGATTTAACTTTTTCCTGCTTTTATTTTTATTTTTTTTATAGATTTTTTTTTTCTTCTCCTCTGGAGGATGGACTAAGATGTTTTACTTTTTAATGAATGTGAGTGGCCTACAGGCTGCACCTACCGAGAGTGGTGTACAGACACACACACACACACACACACAGACTGAGAACCTAATATAAAATCAGGCTTTATTTTTTACTGTGTGTCTTCCTGCTGGAGACCACACCCCTTCATACCAACGCACTAAGAGACGGGACAGACCACTGGACGCTTTCAAAGGGGGTGGTCAGGGAACCCATTCCTGAAATGGACCGGTCCACCTCAGCCTCCTTGCTTGTCGGTTCCCACTCAAAAGGACAAACCACTGAGTTTTTGGGTAGAGTGCTGGGTTGGGGACTCAGACCGTTGGTCAATTCATTGCCTTGATGTGGAGGTCAAGGGTCATGCAACATTGAGGTCATGTGTTAGGGGGGCTATTGGGTCGAACTGTGGTTTCTGTTGGCACTGAGGTAGGGTTTTGTCTAGAAGGTATACATTTTTTGGCAAAATTGACTTTTTGTAACAGGTTTAGGATGACTTCCACAGCAGTTTAGGAAAAGGGTCAGGGTTAAAGTGCACAAAAATTGACTTTTTCCATCAATTTGACAAAAGCTGTTTCCCATCTAGACATGATCCTGAGGAAGGGGTGTCTTCTCCCTGTTTGTTATATAGCGCAGGGTCATGAAAGCAGCAGGCTCCTTTATTGCTTCATGACGGACACTATTGTGGAAAATGTTGTGACACCAATGATGAACTCTGTGAGATGGAATATTTAGGTCTGGCTCGTCAGCGCTGGGATGAAGCCCACGGACTGGGCCAAAACTAGAGAATGGTGCCAGTTCTGCCTCAATGTGGAATGTCCTCCTTTTCTTTGCCTCTTTCTCTCTCTTTATCCGCTCCCCTGCTTCCTTCCCCTGAGGGGTCCCTGCCAACCTCTTCATTTGAGAAGAAGTGATGCTTTAAATTTTTTTTTTTAGCTGGTTCCCCTCATTTTGCTCAGCTGTTGTGCAGTGATGCATGATGGGACATGGAAGGGATGGTCTTTCTCCCTAAACACAAACTTTATGTTGTGGACCAATACCAGCTGGGGTGGGGACGGAGGGGCAAGGAACGAGACAGAGTCAGTAAGGTTTTAAGAACATCTGTTTTTTTTTTGACCATTTTAAATCATGTGAAACAAAATGTGCTCGAGGCAGCGACAACCAGGAATTTAACCTCTGACCTCTCCCAGTGGTCACCTGGGATTTTCCTCCTGAAGTGCGCACTTATTCAATCCCTCTCATGGTTTTAAAAAGAATGGATTGGCGTGAGAGATGATGGAAACTGCTTATACCAATCCAATGATTTTAAATTCACAAGGGGTAGTGAAGGAGTTTACTCTTCAGGAAGAAAAATATAGAATTTGGGAGAGGGTGGGTAAGATTGGTGAGCAGTGGCTGATGCATTCAGAAGCACGGGTCTATTCAGAAGGGTGAAACTTTCAAAGCGTTAGATATAAATGTATTGTATATATCATAGACTTCTAGTCACATGAGATGAGGTAGCTGTGTCTGTTCTATACATCACTGTTCTATGTGTAACATATTGGACGTTCCACCCCATTGAATAGACCTTCTGTTGAATGGTTTGGAATTCTCTCAGGATGACGGACAGCTGGAGGGGCCCGATGACTGAATGTGTTTGGCCGTCATTGCTCGCCCTTTATCCAGTCAGATCGATGTGGACTGGACTCTAAATGGGGGTAGGTGGCGATACTGTGGGGGGAATTCGTGAGGTGATAATGGCCCTAAGCACAGATTTAGCATCGGTTTACTCTGTCCAACCTTACCTGACCTACTTGGATGTCAACATATCTGACCCTATGTCAGTGATTAGGGGCATCTTCTACCCAATACTCCATGAGGTGACATGGGAGTTGCCACATAGCACAGATCTAGGAACTGTTTAGCTACACCTAGCCTATCCTGAACCATTTAGGAGTTGAAGAGTAAAACTGACTGTAGATCAGTACTTAGGGGCCACTTGATCTAAAACCTGCTCGGAGTTAGAATCGTACTGTTTTCAGTGAAATGATCGAAACAGAAAACGTATTTGGTGAAATGTGGTGCTTAGAACCCTAAATTTAAACAGATCACACGCATCCACCCTATCAATAGCCCTAATCCACCCTATCAATATCCCATCCCCAACAACTCATGACACACTCCCGTAATACTACACCACTCCGACACACGCCTCTCCCCCCCACTACACCACTCCGACACACGCCTCTCCCCCACCACACGCCTCCCCCCCCCACTACACCACTCCGACACACGCCTCTCCCCCCCACTACACCACTCCGACACACGCCTCTCCCCCCACCACACGCCTCTCCCCCCCACTACACCACTCTGACACACGCCTCTCCCCCCCACCACACCACTCCGACACACGCCTCTCCCCCCCCACTACACCACTCTGACACACGCCTCTCCCCCCCACTACACCACTCTGACACACACCTCTCCCCCCCCACTACACCACTCTGACACACGCCTCTCCCCCCCCACTACACCACTCTGACACACGCCTCTCCCCCCCCCACTACACCACTCCGACACACGCCTCCCCCCCCCCCCCCACTACACCACTCCGACACACGCCCCCCCCCCCCCCCACTACACCACTCTGACACACGCCTCCCCCCCCCCACTACACCACTCTGACACATACCTCTCCTACAAACATCTACAATCACCATCTTAGTATGTTGTTTTGCCCATCTTGTGTTCATTGTCTCAACTTTTGCAATATTGTGTGTACAGCAGTATTTTAATAAAATATACCAAAACAGTGTGTTGTCTTAGTGTCATGCATGTGAAGACCAGAGGATTGTCTTGACAGTCAGTGTGGTAACGCTTCTTTACTTCAACATGTTTAAATATGTTTTGAATACATACATACATACTTGTGTCAGTCAGGGCAAACGGCTGTGGCTATTAAACATGTTCTACAGTACTTCTCCATAGCTCTGCATCAACTGGTCTAATGGTCATTGACAGCAGTTGCCTTCCTTGACACAATCTCATGAGGTTAACATATTGTAAATAAATAGGTGCAACACTATTTTCTAATGAATAAATTCTTCCAGCATACAGGTGTAGGAACATCATGGTCACTGGAGACAACCGAGATTCCTCTGAGCTCTATAGTCCAACTATACTAAATAGACTGGTACATGGACATGCAGTGTTGCTGCATGTGATAACACTATCATGGATTTAGCTGCTGTTAGTGGTGTGGGTGTGGCACCCTACGCAGGCCTCAGTAATTCACATACCGTACTCCTCTCCCCCTGAGGAAGCTACAGCATCAAATACAATCTTTAGAGAAATTGTAGAGACATATTTGGAGTGAAGTCGTCTGATAGTATGTTATGGGGAAATGAAGCACTGCATCAATAATTAATCTGTGATAAAGATGGACTAGGGATAGAGAAGGTGTCGGAGAAAGATGGACTAGGGATAGAGAAGTGGGTGTCAGAGGGAGGAGGTTAGGGTGAGTGATGGTGTGCTGGGAGGGAGGAACCAAGGCAGTTCTAACCAGAGGGAGAAGTGTGATATGATAGAGTTGTCAGAGGGAGGGGTAGAGGAAGGCAGAGTTGTAGTCGGGTGGAGGGGAACAGCTCTCCTCGGAGTCACAGTCGCATGGGAGGACAGGCGGCTCGTCATGGAGACCAGTGATGTCATTACACATGCAGGGCACCAGGTTTTCCCTGCACGTACTGATGGTGAAGAACCTGCCAACACACCCCCTCAATCATTATCAATACAGAACACAAAATACTCTCATTTGTAGTCAGAGGGGTTGAAGGTTAGAGGTGGTGACCTTGTGAGGCTCTTGGCACCGCTGGTCCATTTGAGGCGTTTGAGTTCCTCAGAGGGTAGAACCATCCCGCTGTCTCCCTGCTCATCCTGAAACACACCAGTTCTACGCATTAGTGTGTGATACACAGCAACACACCAGACACATCAGTGACGAGCGAGAAAATAAATGTGAATCAGTGTGTGCCCTCACGTCCGGCCCAGGCGGGTCCTTGCTGGGCAGTTCCTCAAAGGTCCTGAGTGTCGCTGTGCTCCTGGTGTTCATGTAGCTGGAACAGAATTAAAACATTACCAACTACAACCCATTGGACTGTACCAACTGTCATTTTTCTCTGTTTATGGGGGTGTTCCTAGCCTTACCCTAGACTGATGAGTCTGTGTGGATGCAGGTCAGTCAGGGAGCTGTCTGTGGAGTCTCTCTGGATGCTGCTGTCTGGGTCTCTCTCTCCACACAGGAACGTGCCCAGGGGAATGTAGTCCTTCCCATCCTGATCATAGACAAGGTTCAATACACAGGAAGAAGAGAGAGAGAGTGTGTGTGTGTTACCTGTTGAACTCGTGCCTCCAGCAGGTCTCCCAGTGTTTCCACTAGGCCAGTGAAGGTGGGGCGGTCTGAGGGGTTAGCCTCCCAGCATGCCAGCATGGTGCTGTAACTACAGACAACACACCAGTTAAACTCACACCACAGTCTCTCTTCAGTTCTCTCTCCATCAATATATTTCTCTTTCTCACATTTCTGGAGTGCTGTACTCTGGGGATCGCATGCGTGTTCCCTCCTTTAGTTGGTGGCAGAACTCCTCATCTATGTTCAGGCCTGGGTACGGAGAGGCTCCTGTGAGACAGACAGAGAAGAAGCCTCGAGTCTTGTCCAGGTGATACAGTAACGGTATGTACTAGTCATAGTACGAGCCATAGAGATCCTATTAAATGACTAGTATTCTAATTCCTAACTCTATGGGACCAGCAGTATGTGTTTTGTGTAAGTGGATATGAGGACCGACCCAGAGAGAATATCTCCCAGAGCAGAACTCCATAGGACCACACGTCACTCTGGGTCGTGAACACCTTGTCAAAGATGGACTCTGGGGACATCCACTTCAATGGCAGCCTTGCCTGTGGAGAGCAGGGGTCATGGGTCAGAATCAGCTGCCAGCAGAGAGTACAGAATATCCTGGTCCCAGACCTGTTTGAGGTGTCTCGCCAACTTGGCAGGACAGCACAACTACTGTAGATCTGAGAATAGGCTAAGTACAGTGAAGTCCCCGTTATGAGGAGGAGATGATATTTTGTGTGTGTGTGTGTGTGTGTGTGTGTGTGTGTGTGTGTGTGTGTGTGTGTGTGTGTGTGTGTGTGTGTGTGTGTGTGTGTGTGTGTGTGTGTGTGTGTGTGTGTGTGTGTGTGTGTGTGTGTGTGTGTGTGTGTGTGTGTGTGTGTGTGTGTGTGTGTGTGTGTGTGTGTGTGTGTGTGTGTGTGTGTGTGTGTGTGTGTGTGTGTGTGTGTGTGTGTGTGTGTGTGTGTGTGTGTGTGTGTGTGTGTGTGTGTGTGTGTGTGTGTGTGTGTGGACTCACGTCTCCCTTGCGGACGTAGTCGAGGTCTTTGTAGAGGTCTCTGGCCAGACCAAAGTCACAGATCTTCACCACTTTGTTCTCAGACAGCAGAATGTTCCTGGCAGCCAGGTCACGGTGGATACACTGACATAGAAACACAGAGTGAACACACACACATTTAAAAGCACAATTTGGATCTATTGATCGCATCGCGGTACAAATGAGCCACATATTTTCAAGGTCATATACTATATGTCTTCTCAGACAGACAGGCAGACAGACAGGCAGACAGACACAGGGTATCAGACCTTGCGAGAGGCGAGGAACTCCATGCCTCGAGACACCTGGAAACTGTAGGAGATGAGATCCTCCAGGAACAGAGGAGACTTAGAGACACCTGGAAAGAGAGAGAGAGAGAGACAGAGAGAGGGAGAGAGAGACAGAGAGAGCAAGGGAGAGAGGGACAGAGAGGGGCAGGGGGAGAGAGACAGAGAGACAGAGAGAACAAGGGAGAGAGGGACAGAGAGAGAGAGAGGGAGACAGAGAGAGAGAGAGCAAGGGAGAGAGAGAAAGGGAGAGGAGGGACAGAGAGAGACAGAGAGAGAAAGGGAGAGGAGGGACAGAGAGAGAAGGGAGAGGAGGGACAGAGAGAGACAGAGAGAGAAAGGGAGAGGAGGGACAGAGAGAGAAAGGGAGAGGAGGGACAGAGAGAGAAAGGGAGAGGAGGTTATGAGGGTGAGGATTGAAAGATACAAATCTCAACAACAACAAAAACGTGTAGATAAACCTCTTACCCCTCTCCTCTGTCCTCTCTCTCTTACCCCTCTCCTCTGTTCTCTCTCTCTTACCCCTCTCCTCTGTTCTCTCTCTCTTACCCCCCTCTCTGTTCTCTCTCTCTTACCCCCCTCTCTGTTCTCTCTCTCTTACCCCTCTCATCTGTTCTCTCTCTCTTACCCCTCTCCTCTGTTCTCTCTCTCTTACCCCTCTCCTCTGTTCTCTCTCTCTTACCCCTCTCCTCTGTTCTCTCTCTCTTACCCCCCTCTCTGTTCTCTCTCTCTTACCCCCCTCTCTGTTCTCTCTCTCTTACCCCTCTCATCTGTTCTCTCTCTCTTACCCCTCTCATCTGTTCTCTCTCTCTTACCCCTCTCCTCTGTTCTCTCTCTCTTACCCCTCTCCTCTGTTCTCTCTCTCTTACCCCTCTCCTCTGTTCTCTCTCTCTTACCCCTCTCCTCTGTTCTCTCTCTCTTACCCCTCTCCTCTGTTCTCTCTCTCTTACCCCTCTCCTCTGTTCTCTCTCTCTTACCCCTCTCCTCTGTCCTCTCTCTCTTACCCCTCTCCTCTGTTCTCTCTCTCTTACCCCTCTCCTCTGTTCTCTCTCTCTTACCCCTCTCCTCTGTTCTCTCTCTCTTACCCCTCTCCTCTGTTCTCTCTCTCTTACCCCTCTCCTCTGTCCTCTCTCTCTTACCCCTCTCCTCTGTTCTCTCTCTCTTACCCCTCTCCTCTGTTCTCTCTCTCTTACCCCTCTCCTCTGTTCTCTCTCTCTTACCCCTCTCCTCTGTTCTCTCTCTCTTACCCCTCTCCTCTGTTCTCTCTCTCTTACCCCTCTCCTCTGTCCTCTCTCTCTTACCCCTCTCCTCTGTTCTCTCTCTCTTACCCCTCTCCTCTGTTCTCTCTCTCTTACCCCTCTCCTCTGTCCTCTCTCTCTTACCCCTCTCCTCTGTCCTCTCTCTCTTACCCCTCTCCTCTGTTCTCTCTCTCTTACCCCTCTCCTCTGTTCTCTCTCTCTTACCCCTCTCCTCTGTTCTCTCTCTCTTACCCCTCTCCTCTGTTCTCTCTCTCTTACCCCTCTCCTCTGTTCTCTCTCTCTTACCCCTCTCCTCTGTTCTCTCTCTCTTACCCCTCTCATCTGTTCTCTCTCTCTTACCCCTCTCCTCTGTTCTCTCTCTCTTACCCCTCTCCTCTGTTCTCTCTCTCTTACCCCTCTCCTCTGTCCTCTCTCTCTTACCCCTCTCCTCTGTTCTCTCTCTCTTACCCCTCTCCTCTGTTCTCTCTCTCTTACCCCTCTCCTCTGTTCTCTCTCTCTTACCCCTCTCCTCTGTCCTCTCTCTCTTACCCCTCTCCTCTGTTCTCTCTCTCTTACCCCTCTCCTCTGTTCTCTCTCTCTTACCCCTCTCCTCTGTTCTCTCTCTCTTACCCCTCTCCTCTGTCCTCTCTCTCTTACCCCTCTCCTCTGTTCTCTCTCTCTTACCCCTCTCCTCTGTTCTCTCTCTCTTACCCCTCTCCTCTGTTCTCTCTCTCTTACCCCTCTCCTCTGTTCTCTCTCTCTTACCCCTCTCCTCTGTTCTCTCTCTTACCCCTCTCCTCTGTCCTCTCTCTCTTACCCCTCTCCTCTGTTCTCTCTCTCTTACCCCTCTCCTCTGTTCTCTCTCTCTTACCCCTCTCCTCTGTTCTCTCTCTCTTACCCCTCTCCTCTGTTCTCTCTCTCTTACCCCTCTCCTCTGTTCTCTCTCTCTTACCCCTCTCCTCTGTCCTCTCTCTCTTACCCCTCTCCTCTGTCCTCTCTCTCTTACCCCTCTCCTCTGTTCTCTCTCTCTTACCCCTCTCCTCTGTTCTCTCTCTCTTACCCCTCTCCTCTGTCCTCTCTCTCTTACCCCTCTCCTCTGTTCTCTCTCTCTTACCCCTCTCCTCTGTTCTCTCTCTCTTACCCCTCTCCTCTGTTCTCTCTCTCTTACCCCTCTCCTCTGTTCTCTCTCTCTTACCCCTCTCCTCTGTCCTCTCTCTCTTACCCCTCTCCTCTGTCCTCTCTCTCTTACCCCTCTCCTCTGTTCTCTCTCTCTTACCCCTCTCCTCTGTTCTCTCTCTCTTACCCCTCTCCTCTGTCCTCTCTCTCTTACCCCTCTCCTCTGTTCTCTCTCTCTTACCCCTCTCCTCTGTCCTCTCTCTCTTACCCCTCTCCTCTGTCCTCTCTCTCTTACCCCTCTCCTCTGTTCTCTCTCTCTTACCCCTCTCCTCTGTTCTCTCTCTCTTACCCCTCTCATCTGTCCTCTCTCTCTTACCCCTCTCCTCTGTTCTCTCTCTCTTACCCCTCTCCTCTGTTCTCTCTCTTACCCCTCTCCTCTGTTCTCTCTCTCTTACCCCTCTCCTCTGTCCTCTCTCTCTTACCCCTCTCCTCTGTCCTCTCTCTCTTACCCCTCTCCTCTGTTCTCTCTCTCTTACCCCTCTCCTCTGTTCTCTCTCTCTTACCCCTCTCCTCTGTCCTCTCTCTCTTACCCCTCTCCTCTGTCCTCTCTCTCTTACCCCTCTCCTCTGTTCTCTCTCTCTTACCCCTCTCCTCTGTTCTCTCTCTTACCCCTCTCCTCTGTTCTCTCTCTCTTACCCCTCTCCTCTGTCCTCTCTCTCTTACCCCTCTCCTCTGTTCTCTCTCTTACCCCTCTCCTCTGTTCTCTCTCTCTTACCCCTCTCCTCTGTCCTCTCTCTCTTACCCCTCTCCTCTGTTCTCTCTCTTACCCCTCTCCTCTGTCCTCTCTCTCTTACCCCTCTCCTCTGTTCTCTCTCTCTTACCCCTCTCCTCTGTTCTCTCTCTCTTACCCCTCTCCTCTGTTCTCTCTCTTACCCCTCTCCTCTGTTCTCTCTCTCTTACCCCTCTCCTCTGTCCTCTCTCTCTTACCCCTCTCCTCTGTCCTCTCTCTCTTACCCCTCTCCTCTGTTCTCTCTCTCTTACCCCTCTCCTCTGTTCTCTCTCTTACCCCTCTCCTCTGTTCTCTCTCTCTTACCCCTCTCCTCTGTCCTCTCTCTCTTACCCCTCTCCTCTGTTCTCTCTCTCTTACCCCTCTCCTCTGTTCTCTCTCTCTTACCCCTTTCCTCTGTTCTCTCTCTCTTACCCCTCTCCTCTGTTCTCTCTCTCTTACCCCTCTCCTCTGTTCTCTCTCTCTTACCCCTCTCCTCTGTTCTCTCTCTCTTACCCCTCCTCTGTTCTCTCTCTTATCCCTCTCCTCTGTTCTCTCTCTCTTACCCCTCTCCTCTGTTCTCTCTCTCTTACCCCTCTCCTCTGTTCTCTCTCTCTTACCCCTCTCCTCTGTGCTCTCTCTCTCCTCGAAACACCTCTTCTTCCCATCCTGTCACAGGGAGAGAGAATGAGTTGTGGTTAATGTGGTCAGGTAGTGCTACTGGTCAATATGGATATTCTGTATTTATTATATTTAGTGTGTGGACTTAGTGTGTTTGTCTCTAGTTTACACCACTACACATACCTATACGACACAAAACACCGCATTACAACTTCAACTCAACTATGAGTGTTAACATGAATCATACAGGACTAAATACTCAGAACTACAGATTCTGACATTAAGGAAAAAGTTCCTCTCTCTTATTACAGATAACAGAACATCAATTGATTGCAGAAGTGAGTTGATGATGTGTTTGATTGCTTGAGGCTCATTCTGTGTATCCGTCAGAGGAAATGAGACTTGAATGTGAGATAAGTATCTTAACGTCTGTAAGTGTGACAATAAGACATTCATGACGCTCTTCACAGCATAAAGATATAGACAGGAAGTCAATGGGAACTTGACCTCATTGAGGTCTGTAAATTAAGGCTCTGTCTGTCTGTCTGTCTGTCTGTCTGTCTGTCTGTCTGTCTGTC
This sequence comes from Salvelinus alpinus, assembly GCF_045679555.1. Lineage (NCBI taxonomy): Eukaryota > Metazoa > Chordata > Actinopteri > Salmoniformes > Salmonidae > Salvelinus > Salvelinus alpinus. Next base: position 19,107,587 of record NC_092095.1, read on the forward strand.
TGTCTGTCTGTCTGTCTGTCTGTCAATCTAATCTAATCTAATCTAATCTAATCTAATCTAATCTAATCTAGACAGAGGGAGAAGTCACCTTGTTGAGCAGGAACACGTCTCTCTTGCTCTTCAGGTAGGTGGATAGGTTTCCATACCTACAGTACTCCACTATCACCATGAGAGGCCCTGCCTTGGTGCAGGCTCCCAGCAGGTTGACCACATTCAGGTGGTGGCCGATGTGGTTCAGGATCTTCAGTTCTGTCATCAGAGCCTTGTGGTCACTGGGAGTAGCCCCCTCTGGTGGACAACATACAGCACAGCACATTATAAATACATCACACTATAAATACGGCACATTATTAATACAGCACATTATAAATACAGCACATTATTAATACAAAACATTATAAATACAACACATTATAAATACATCACATTATCAATACAGTACATTATAAATACATCACATTATCAATACAGCACATTATAAATACAACACATTATAAATACAACACATTATTAATACAGCACATTATAAATACATCACATTATCAATACAGTACATTATAAATACATCACATTATCAATACAGCACATTAGAAATACAACACATTATAAATACAGCGCATAATCAATACAACACATTATAAATACAGTACATTACAAATACATCACACTATAAATACAGCACATTATTAATATAGTAAATTATAAATACAGCACAGTATAAATACATCACTTTATAAATACTGCACATTATAAATACATCACATCATCAATACATCACACTATAAATACAGAATATTATTAATACAGCACATTATAAATACATCACTTTATAAATACAGCACATTATAAATACAGTACATTATAAATACATCACACTATAAATACAGCACATTATAAATACAGTACATTATAAATACATCACACTATAAATACAACACATTATAAATACAACACATTATCAATACAGCACATTATAAATACAGTACATTATAAATACATCACATTATCAATACAGGACATTATAAATACAGGACATTATAAATACAGCACATTATAAATACAGAATATTATCAATACAGCACATTATAAATACAGTACATTATAAATACATCACATTATCAATACAGGACATTATAAATACAGGACATTATAAATACAGCACATTATAAATACAGAATATTATTAATACAGCACATTATAAATACAGTGCATTATAAATACAGGACATTATAAATACAGCACATTATAAATACAGAATATTATTAATACAGCACATTATAAATACAGTACATTATAAATACATCACATTATCAATACAGGACATTATAAATACAGGACATTATAAATACAGCACATTATAAATACAGAATATTATTAATACAGCACATTATAAATACATCACATTATCAATACAACACATTATAAATACAGCACATTATAAATACAGTAAATTATAAATACAGTACATTATAAATACAGTACATTATAAATACAGTACATTATAATACAGGACATTATAAATACAGCACATTATAAATACAGGACATTATTAATACAGTACATTATAAATACAGCACATTATAAATACAGTACATTATAAATACAGGACATTATAAATACAGCACATTATAAATACAGTACATTATAAATACAGTACATTATAAATACAGGACATTATAAATACAGTACATTATAAATACAGTACATTATAAATACAGGACATTATAAATACAGTACATTATTAATACAGCACATTATAAATACATCACATTATAAATACAGTACATTCTAAATACAATACATTATAAATACAGGACATTATAAATACAACACATTATTAATACAGCACATTATAAATACATCACACTATTAATACAATACATTATTAATACAGTACATTATAAATACAACACATTATTAATACAGCACATTATAAATACATCACATTATCAATACAGTACATTATAAATACAGTACATTATAAATACAGGACATTATAAATACAGTACATTATAAATACAGTACATTATTAATACAGCACATTATAAATATATCACATTCTAAATACAGTACATTCTAAATACAATACATTATAAATACAGGACATTATAAATACAGTACATTATTAATACAGTACATAATAAATACAGCACATTATGCTGGTAGAGTCATGTTCTATTCTATTCAGTTGTTCTATTCTGAAACAAAAGTCATCATTTGTCACGTTGTTAGATAGCATGACTCAGATATAGTGAACATAATAAAGCAGGTACCCTTGAGCATCTTGACAGCCACAGTCCTGCAGCCTGTAGAGTTGTCGATGCCAAAGGCAGACGCCTGCATGACTTTCCCAAAGGCCCCACGGCCCAGAGGTTTCTCTGGAAGGACACAGAGAGATCATTCAAACACAATCTTATTTGTTTCTCAAATGGTGGGGTTGAAACCCAAAGGATGGGTTGTGGTTTAACACTGGGCGGTGGCAGTCTGTCAGAGTTAATGTTTCTTAAGGCTTCAGGTGGGAACCACCTAGATATCCCAGCTGACCGTTCGTAAAACTTGAGAAATTAAAATGACATTTACTGTATATCCAACAAGCCCTGATGAGTCAAACTCAGATCCCACCATAGCCAGACCTGATTAGTTACAGTAAACATAGCTCCCACCCATGATTAGCACAACACAGATAACGCTGATTACATGAGGCACTCCCAGTCATCTCTGATGCAGATAAGATTGTTACGAGAAAGTGATCATATCTATCACTAATCTTCATCATCTCCTCTCTCCCAACTTTATACCTGGTCTGTAACCAATCACTACACAGTGTACCAGGCCGGTAATAAATTATGTAAAGTTATACCCAGTTTGAGGCGGTCTCTGGGGAACTCCCATTGGCCTGGGTCGTACTGTAGCCTATCACACTGCTCCTCCAGAGGCCCCTCCCCTGGGTCCAGGATGATTGAAAGGTACTCAGCCTTGGCACTCGAAGAGTTTGGCTGAGAGAAATGGATTTATATGAAATTATCAAAAATAGGACAGATAGTTACACAATTTTATACACTCATGTCTGCTCCATTTGTGTCTGACCTTTTTGAGTTTACGTATGAAGAGAGTGAGAAGCAGCCAGAAGAGAGTGGCCACCAGGCAGGTACAGGTGAGAGTAGGAATCTCCAGAGACAGGCCACCTGATGAGTCTACACAGAGAGAGAGAGGACTAGAATCTGAAGTCAAATGTTTACTGATGATCTGGTGCTTCTGTCCCTAACCAAGGAGGGCCTACAGCAGCACCTAGATCTTCTGCACAGATTCTTTCAGATCGGGGCCCTGACAGTAAATCTCAGTAAGACAAAAATAACGGTGTTCCAAAAAAGGTGCAGTTGCTAGGACCATAAATCCATTTTCCATCTACACACCGTTGCCCTAGAGCACACAAAAAAACTATACATACCTCGGCCTAAACATTAGCGCCACAGGTAATTTCCATAAAACTGTAAACGATCTGAGAGACAAGGCAAGAACAGCCATCAAAAGGAACATAAAATTCAACATACCAATTAGGATCTGGCTAAAAATACTTGATTCAATTATAGAACCCATTGCCCTTTATGGTTGAGATCTGGGGTCCGCTCACCAACCAAGAATTCACAAAATGGGACAAACACCAAATTGAGACTCTGCATGCAGAATTCTGCAAAAATATCCTCTGTGTACAACGTAGGGAGAGAGAAGAGAGCATGATTGAAATTAATCTGAGGATTAACCCGTTTTAAACTATAGAAATAGAAGCACAGAGATGAACAGAGATGAACAGGCCCTCTCAGGAATACTTATTCTCTCCTCCCTCACTTCAAGTAAAATCACTTATCTTACATTTATTTCACTCATGCGCTGCAGTTCTCCACCTTCCCACACGAGGGCGCTGTTCTCTCACTGTCCCTCCGTCCCTAGCTGTCTGTCACAGCCTCTGATCAAGGTGGAAACGACCCAACAGGCTCAAACACAAACAGCCATCTTCCTCATTCAACTTGGTGTTTTTCTGAAGATATAGAAATAGCCTCACTTTACGGGGCAGCAGTGGGGCTTCCGAGGGAAATCAAAAAGGGAGACAGCTTCCTTCCTGACTTATTAGAACAGAACAACACCGAGCCACTCCTCTCCATGGTCAGGCTAGGGAGCTTCCGCTAGCTGCTAGGGAGCTTCCGCTAGCTGCTAGGGAGCTTCCGCTAGCTGCTAGGGAGCTTCCGCTAGTTCCGCTAGCTGCTACTCAGTGAGTGGGTCCTCCAAACAGGGGTGACTGACACTGTAGTCCAGCCTCTACTGGAAAGAACTGGGTGACGCACCAAAGACTCTCTAAAGAAGGGAAAATCAATCAAGACGTACAAGGATAGCAGCACTATCTAAAGCAGTGTCTCGTTTTGTCTTTACAACTGACCCTATTAGCTGAGGCTTTACTCTTCACCCTTGTTATAGTAGATCATGATTAGATTACTGTTATATGTATAAGGTTGTTAATGTAATTGGTTGTCATTCGTACCCTTTAACACTCACATCCCGGCTATCACAAGAGTGTTTATCCACAGGCACCAACATGACCAAATAAGGAAGAAACCCATCTTGGATGGTTATAGAACGAGAGAGGAGAGAGAGTTGAGTGTATTCCACAGTTACTATTGGTCAATGGATCCTTACTGTGAACCCAGATGTAGGCGGAGCTCTCAGCAGAGCCTCTCTCATTGGTTGCCTGGCAGGTGTACAGACCCTGGTCCTCCACTGTGATTCGGTCAATGTGGAGGTTCTCGCCTCCTTGTGCTATGACGATACCTACACATGAGAAACAGAACATGTCACAGTCATTTCCCAACACCAACTTCAGGAGTCGTTCTCAACAGTTTGAGGAGGATTCCTCTCTCATCGTCCTGTCTTTATTCTGATTTATTCAGATCAGGGCAGGTGAAGTAAAAAGAGGAGGAGAGGAAGTCATTTTAGACTATTGACACTCCAAGTCACCAAGCAACTCAACTTTCACTGTTGTAATATTCCCATATATATACTGAACAAAAATATAAACGCAACACGTAAAGTGTTGTTCCCATGTTTTCAAGAGCTGAAATGAAAGATCTCAGAAATGTTCCATACGCACAATAAGCTTATTTATCTCTATTTTTGACACAAATGTGTTTACATCCTTGTTAGTGAGCGTTTTTCCTTTGCCAAGATAATCCATCCACCTGACAGGTGTGACATATCAAGAAGCTGATTAAACAGCATGATCATTACACAGGTGCACCTTGTGCTGGGGACAATAAAAGGCCACTCTAAAACGTGCAGTTTTGTCACGCAACACGATGCCACAGATGTCTCAAGTTTTGAGGGAGTGTGCAATTGGTATGCTGACTGCAGGAATGTTCACCAGAGCTGTTGCCAGAGAAATGTTAATTTCTCTACCATAAGCCGCTTCCAATGTTGTTTTAGAGAATTTGTCAGTACGTCCATTTGGCAGTACGTCCAGGACCTTCACATCTGGCTTCTTCACCTGCAGAGTTGTCTGAGACCAGCCCCCCGGACAGCTGAGGAGTACTTCTGTCTGTAGTAAAGCCCTTTTGTGGAGATAAACTCATTCTGATTGGCTGGACCTGGCTCCCCAGTGGGTGGGCCTATGCCCTCCCAGGCCCACCAATGGCTGCGCCTCTGCCCTGTTGTGTGAAATCTATAGATTAAGGCCTAATGAATTTATTTCAATTGACTGGTTTCCTTATGAACTGTAATCTCAGCAAAATCGTTGAAATTGTTGCATGTTGCGTTTATATTTTTGTTCAGTATAATTGAGACGGGGATATAAGATCACTGTGCCTCCCACCTGATCCCTGAAGCAGTGTGTGTTGGTCCTTGTACCATGTGATGAATGGGCGTGGCACTCCGTGGGCGTGGCAGCTGAGTGTCACTGAGCTGCTGATGTTCACGCTGCAGTCAGACAGATTCTGTAACAGCACCGGAGCCTCCAGTACTGTGGGAAAACACACACCATGAGTGTGTGTGTGATTAGGTGCGCATGTGTGAGAGAGAGATGTGTGTGTGTTGTGTGCGTGCGAGCGAGCGAGCGAGCGTGCGTGCGTGCGTGCGTGCGTGCGTGCGTGCGTGCGTGCGTGCGTGCGTGTGTGTGTGTGTGTGTGGTGTGTGTGTTGTTAGTAACCAAATGGCCAAGGTCCACATGAACAGAGGTCATCATTGCATCACAAAATATTGAGTTACTTCAATGTCAAGAGAACAGAACAGATAAGTCATACAGTAGGACCATGAATAGTCATACAGTAGGCCCATGAATAGTCATACAGTAGGCTCATGAATAGTCATACAGTAGGCCCATGAATAGTCATACAGTAGGCCCATGAATAGTTATACAGTAGGTCCATGAATAGTCATACAGTAGGTCCATGAATAGTCATACAGTAGGCCCATGAATAGTCATACAGTAGGTCCATGAATAGTCATACAGTAGGCCCATGAATAGTCATACAGTAGGTCCATGAATAGTCATACAGTAGGTCCATGAATAGTCATACAGTAGGTCCATGAATAGTCATACAGTAGGTCCATGAATAGTCATACAGTAGGTCCATGAATAGTCATACAGTAGGCCCATGAATAGTCATACAGTAGGTCCATGAATAGTCATACAGTAGGCCCATGAATAGTCATACAGTAGGCCCATGAATAGTCATACAGTAGGCCCATGAATAGTCATACAGTAGGCCCATGAATAGTCATACAGTAGGCCCATGAATAGTCATACAGTAGGTCCATGAATAGTCATACAGTAGGTCCATGAATAGTCATACAGTAGGCCCATGAATAGTCATACAGTAGGCCCATGAATAGTCATACAGTAGGTCCATGAATAGTCATACAGTAGGCCCATGAATAGTCATACAGTAGGCCCATGAATAGTCATACAGTAGGCCCATGAATAGTCATACAGTAGGCCCATGAATAGTCATACAGTAGGTCCATGAATAGTCATACAGTAGGCCCATGAATAGTCATAGAGTAGGCCCATGAATAGTCATAGAGTAGGCAATGAATAGAATTAGTGTCGTTTTTCCTTTTCTTTCTATACAAATCGAACGCAGGGATATTTGAAATCCGTCCCTGGACCCCTGCCACGCTCTAACCACAATGTGTGTGTTAGTGACACATTTCTGTGTGAGTGTATGTGTGTGTGTTTCAGCTGACCTGGGTTCCTCTTGGGTTTGTAGTAGTAACCTTAAAACCACTCAATTTGAAACATTACTCACCACCTAGACTACAAAGAATGCAATTGGAAGACACCCCCCCCTCTCTGTCTCTCTCTAGTTAAAAGCCCATGGGGGTCTTTGAGAGGAAGTCTATGCGTTGAGGTATGGTGAGCAATAGCAGTAAAATAAATGAATAAAAGGGACTTAAGTAATGTGGGACTGATTGTTGTTTCCCATATCTTCCTCCAGGACAACAATTGATGATTGTCTGTGAGTCCGTGGTTTGACAGTGTCTGATTGGCTGATTGTTCCTCTGGCCCTGTGAAGGGGCCTGTAAATGTGGCATTGTGGGAAGTGCCATTGTGTCCTCTTCCTCCTGATGAGGGAGCATTCCCACGTGAAAGAAAGAGGTGCAGGGAGAAAGATAGCAGGAGAGCAGACTGAGACAAGGAGAAAGACAGCAGGAGAGCAGACTGAGACAAGGAGAAAGACAGCAGGAGAGCAGAGTGAGGCAAGGAGAAAGACAGCAGGAGAGCAGACTGAGACAGGGAGAAAGACAGCAGGAGAGCAGACTGAGACAGGGAGAAAGACAGCAGGAGAGCAGACTGAGACAAGGAGAAAGATAGCAGGAGAGCAGACTGAGACAAGGAGAAAGACAGCAGGAGAGCAGACTGAGACAAGGAGAAAGACAGCAGGAGAGCAGACTGAGACAAGGAGAAAGACAGCAGGAGAGCAGACTGAGACAGGGAGAAAGACAGCAGGAGAGCAGACTAAGACAGGGAGAAAGACAGCAGGAGAGCAGACTGAGACAGGGAGAAAGACAGCAGGAGAGCAGACTGAGACAGGGAGAAAGACAGCAGGAGAGCAGACTGAGACAGGGAGAAAGACAGCAGGAGAGCAGACTGAGACAGGGAGAAAGACAGCAGGAGAGCAGACTGAGACAGGGAGAAAGACAGCAGGAGAGCAGACTGAGACAGGGAGAAAGACAGCAGGAGAGCAGACTGAGACAGGGAGAAAGACAGCAGGAGAGCAGACTGAGACAAGGAGAAAGACAGCAGGAGAGCAGACTGAGACAAGGAGAAAGACAGCAGGAGAGCAGACTGAGACAGGGAGAAAGACAGCAGGAGAGCAGACTGAGACAAGGAGAAAGATAGCAGGAGAGCAGACTGAGACAAGGAGAAAGACAGCAGGAGAGCAGACTGAGACAAGGAGAAAGACAGCAGGAGAGCAGACTGAGACAAGGAGAAAGACAGCAGGAGAGCAGACTGAGACAGGGAGAAAGACAGCAGGAGAGCAGATTGAGACAGGGAGAAAGACAGCAGGAGAGCAGACTGAGACAGGGAGAAAGACAGCAGGAGAGCAGACTGAGACAAGGAGAAAGACAGCAGGAGAGCAGACTGAGACAAGGAGAAAGATAGCAGGAGAGCACACTGAGACAAGGAGAAAGACAGCAGGAGAGCAGACTGAGACAAGGAGAAAGACAGCAGGAGAGCAGACTGAGACAAGGAGAAAGACAGCAGGAGAGCAGACTGAGACAGGGAGAAAGACAGCAGGAGAGCAGATTGAGACAGGGAGAAAGACAGCAGGAGAGCAGACTGAGACAGGGAGAAAGACAGCAGGAGAGCAGACTGAGACAGGGAGAAAGACAGCAGGAGAGCAGGAGAGCAGACTGAGACAAGGAGAAAGACAGCAGGAGAGCAGACTGAGACAAGGAGAAAGACAGCAGGAGAGCAGACTGAGACAGGGAGAAAGACAGCAGGAGAGCAGACTGAGACAAGGAGGGGCCCCAGGAAACTACGGGACTCCAAGTTCCCAAGCACTGATCTGACTGTGTGTGTGTAGGTGTAGCACTGTGTGTGTGTAGGTGTATTACTGTGTGTGTGTAGGTGTATTACTGTGTGTGTAGGTGTATCACTGTGTGTGAACGTGAGTGTTTATGTACATACCAGGTGCTGATGGAATGGCAAAATTCCCATAAAATGTAAAGGGACATATAGCCAATCCATTACATTCATCAAAGCAATTCTGCTGAGTTGAAATGACAGGTGTGAGCACGTCTATGAGTATGTTGATATGAGTATTACCTTGTTTGTCCATGGATGTGTGAATGTGTCATAGTAATGACAATAATGATGATAATGATGACGGTAATGACGACGATAATGATGACGGTAACGACGATGATAATGATGATGGTAACGATGGTGGTAACGATAATGATAATGGTAACAATGATGATAATGATGATGGTAATGATGATGATAATGATGATGATGGTAATGATGATGATAATGATGGCATAATGATGATTGACAACGATAATGATAATGGTCACTACCAATGATAATGGTAATGATGATTGTAACGATGATGATAATGAAGACAGTAATGATGATGGTAATGATGACGATAATGGTGGTAATGATGATGATAATGATGGCGTAATGATGATTGACAATGATAATGATGATGGTCATTACCAATGATAATGGTAATGATGATTGTAACGATGATGATAATGAAGACGGTAATGATGATGGTAATGATGATGATGATCAAAGTGGTCCTGTGTGAGAGGTCAGAGGGCTCACCTGTGACGTCCACCTGTGTGTCCAGATGTGTGTTCTGTCCCGTCAGCAGGTGATGGGCGGAGCAGCGGTAGGTTCCAGAATCCCCCGCCGTCAGGTTGCTAAGCAATAGACTCAGAGTGTCAGAAAACTCTCCTGAGGTCAGTTCACCACCCAGGGACGGGGTCAGGGGTGTGGCCTCTGCTGGGTCAGTCACCCGTTGCCATGAAAAATTGGTGTACAGGTGCTTATTGGCTACGCAGGTGAGGTGTAGGTCTCCTCCCTCCCTTGGCTCATCCTCCTGACTCACACTGAAGCCTCCTGGGACGTCTGTTAGAGGGAGGGAGGGGGGAGACAGAGATGGAGGGGGGAGACAGAGAGGGAGGGGGGAGACAGAGGAATCGGGAGAGAGGCAAAGAAGGAGGGGGGAGAGAAGAGAGGGAGAGAGGGGGAAGGGAGGGAGAGAGGGAGAAGGGGAGGTAGGGAGGGAGAGAGGGAAAGAGAGTGAAAGGGAGGTAAGGTAGGAGGAAAGGAGGGAAGGAGGGAGGGAAAGAGAGTGAAAGGGAGGTAAGGTAGGAGGGAGGGAGGGAGGGAGGGAGAGAGGGGGAAGGGAGTGAGAGAGGGAAAGAGAGAGGGAGAAGGGGAGGTAGGGAGGGAGAGAGGGAAAGAGAGTGAAAGGGAGGTAAGGTAGGAGGGAGGGAGGGAGGGAGAGAGGGAGGGAAAGAGAAGTGAAAGGGAGGGAGGGAGGGAGGGAGAGAGAGAGAGAGGGGGAAGGGAGGGAAATAGGGAAATAGAGAGGGAGAAGGGGAGGTAGGGAGGGAGAGAGGGAAAGAGAGTGAAAGGGAGGTAAGGTAGGAGGGAGGGAGGGAGAGAGGGAGGGAAAGAGGGAAAGGGAGGGAGGGAGGGAGGGAGGGAGAGAGGGGGAAGGGAGTGAGAGAGGGAAAGAGAGTGAAAGGGAGGGAGGAAGGGAGAGAGAGAGGGGGAAGGGAGGGAGATAGGGAAATAGAGAGGGAGAAGGGGAGGTAGGGAGGGAGAGAGGGAAAGAGAGTGAAAGGGAGGTAAGGTAGGAGGGAGGGAGGGAGAGAGGGAGGGAAAGAGAATGAAAGGGAGGGAGGGAGGGAGGGAGGGAGGGAGGGAGGGAGGGAGGGAGGGAGGGAGGGAGGGAGGGAGAGAGAGAGAGTGAAAGGGTGGTAAGGTAGGAGGGAGGGAGGGAGAGAGGGAGAGAGGGAGGGGGAAGGGAGGGAGAAAGAGTGAAAGGGAGGTAAGGTAGGAGGGAAGGAGGGAGAGAGGGATGCAGAGATTCAGTTCCTATTCAAGTCACCCTGGTCTACACCTCTCTATACAAACAGCTCTGAAAACCTTTTTAACACCACAACAAACCTCCCTGCCCACCATCTCACTAGACCTCCAACGAATCTGACTCCTACTCTCAAGTGTTGACCAAGCCGCCATTTTCTTAACCTTTGATGACAATGTTGAATAGCTATTGTGGGTAAAAGCAGCCAGAGGAATACCGTGAAAAGGCCTTTTATTTACTTTAGCTATTTGAAACTTCCTGTGGAAATGGCTCTAGGGTTTCCTGATGGCAGATAGTGTTTATCTTTCCCGAACACCCCTAGGTCTCCCGAAATAAAGAGGGCCTAGCGGCCCAGGGAAGTGACTCGATAACAGCCCCAGGTTCCTGTTGCACTAAAAAACACACATTCACACACACACAGGGGACAACACACACACACACAGGGGACAACACACACACATACACCCACACAGGGGACAACACAAACACTCAAGGGAACAACACACACACACACACACACACACACACACACACACACACACACACACACACACACACACACACACACACACACACACACACACACACACACACACACACACACACACACACACACACACACACACACACACACACACACACACACACACACACACACACACACACACACAGGGGTAACATACACAGGGGACACACACACACACAGGGGTAGCATACACAGGGGACAACACAAACACACACACACACACACTCACACGGGGCGACACAAATACAAATACACAGCAGACAACACACGCTCACGCACACACACAGGATCCAACTCACACTAGCACACAGACAGGGATAATACACACAGGGGATAAAGCGCCCACCACCTCTGTCCTATCTCCATGGCAACATATTGACATACAGTACCAGTCAAACGTTTGGACACACCTACTCATTCAAGGGTTTTTCTTTATTTTTTAAAAGTATTTTCTACATTGTAGAATAATAGTGAAGACATTAAAACTATGAAATAATACATATGGAATCATGTAGTGACCAAAATATATTTTATAGAGATACTTCAAAGTAGCCACCCGGAATGCTTTTCCAACAGTCTTGAAGGAGTTCCCACATATGCTGAGCACTTGTTGGCTGCTTTTCCTTCACTCTGCGGTCTAACTCATTCCAAACCATCTCAACTGGGTTGAGGTCGGGTGATTGTGGAGGCAAGGTCATCTGATGCAGCACTCCATCAATCTCCTTCTTGGTCAAATAGCCCTTACACAGCCTGGAGATGTGTTAGATCATTGTCCTGTTGAAAACCAAATGATAGTCCCACTAAGCCCAAACCAGAAGGGATGGCGTATCGCTGCAGAATACTTGGTAGCCACGCTGATTAAGTGTACCTTGAATTCTAAATAAATCACAGACAGTGTCACCAGCAAAGCACCCCCACATCAACACACCTCCTCCTCCATGCTTCACGGTTTGAACCACACACGCGGAGATCATCCGTTCACCTACTCTGCATCTTACAAAGCCATGGCGGTTGGAACCAAAAATCTAAAATTTGGACTCCTCAGACCAAAAGATAGATTTCCACCGGTCTAATGTCCATTGCTCGTGTTTCTTGGCCCAAGCAAGTCTCTTCTTATTATTGGTGTCCTTTAGTAGTGGTTTCTTTGCAGCAATTCGACCATGAAGACCTGATTCACGCAGTCTCCTCTGAACAGTTGATGTTGAGATGTGTCTGTTACTTGAACTCTGTGAAGCATTTATTTGGGCTGCAATTTCTGAGGCTGGTAACTCTAATGAACTTATCCTCTGCAGCAGAGGTAACTCCGAGTCTTCCTTTCCTGTGGCGTTCCTCATGAGAGCCAGTTTCATCATAGCGCCTGATGGTTTTTGCGACTGCACTTGAAGAAACTTTCAAACCTCTTGAAATGTTTCCGTATTGACTGACCTTCATGTATTAAAGTAATGATGGACTGTTGTTTCTCTTACTTATTTGAGCTGTTTTTGCCATAGTATGGACTTGGTCTTTTAACAAATAGGGCTATGTTCTCTATAGCACCCCTAACCTGTCACAAAACAGCTGATTGGCTCAATCGCATTTGTATTTATTTGTGTTTATTATGGATCCCCATTAGCTGCTTCTTTCCGGGGTCCTGCAAAATTAAGGCAGTTATACAATTTTAAAAACATTACAATACATTCATTACAGAATTCACAACACACTAAGTGTGCTCCGGCCCATACTCCACTATCACATATCTACAACACAAAATCCATGTGTACGTGTGTGTGTATAGTGTGTATGTTATCATGCTTATGCATGTGTCAGTGCCTATGTTTATGTTGATTCACAGTCCCCGCTGTTCCATAAGGTGTATTTTTACCTGCTTTTTAAATCACATTATTCTGCTTGCATCAGTTACCTGATGTGGATTAGAGTTCCATGTAGTCATGGCTCTATGTAGTACTGTACGCCTCACATAGTCTGTTCTGGACTTGGGGACTGTGACGAGACCTCTGGTGGCATGTCTTGTGGGGTATGCATGGGTGTCCCATGTGCTGCCCTGTTCTGAGCCAACTGCAATTTTCCCAAGTCCCTCTGTGGCACCTGACCCCACGACTGAACAGTAGTCCAGGTGCGACTAAACCAGGGCCTGTAGGACCTGCCTTATTGATAGTGTTGTTAAGAAGGCAGAGCAGCGCTTTATCATGGACAGACTTCTCCCCATCTTAGCTACTGTTGTATCAATATGTTTTGACCATGATAGTTTACAATCCAGGGTTACTCCAAGCAGTTTAGTCACCTCAACTTGCTCAATTTCCACATCATTCATTACGATATGTAGTTGAGGTTTAGGGTTTAGTGAATGTTTTGTCCCAAATACAATGCTTTTAGTTTTGGAAATATTTAGGACTAACTTATTCCTTGCTACCCATTCCGAAACTAACTGCAGCTCTTTGTTAAGTGTTGCAGTCATTTCAGTTGCTGTAGTAGCTGATGTGTATAGTGTTGAGTCATCTGCATACATAGACACACTGGCCTAACTCAAAGCCAGTGGAATGTCGTTAGAAAGATTGAAAAAAGCAAGGGGCCTGAACAGCTACTCTGGAGAATTGCTGATTCTACCTGGATTATTTTGGATAGGCTTCCATTAAAGAACACCCTCTGTGTTCTGTTAGACAGGTAACTCTTTATCCACAATGTAACAGGGGGTGTAAAGCCATAACACATATGTTTTTCCAGCAGCAGACTTTGATCTATAATGTCAAAAGCCACACTGAAGTCTAACAAGACAGCCCCCACAATCATTTTCTCATCCATTTCTCTCAGCCAATCAACAGTCATTTGTGTAAGTGCCGTGCTTGTTGAGTGTCCTTCCCTATATGTCACAAGGATGACGCTGGAGAGACGAAGCAGGTACGGGGAGTAACATTCAATAAATAACGGACATGGAACGAGACATAAACAGCGTTAGCAAACAGAAAACAATCAATGCAGAAGCGGGGAACAGAGCTGGGGAACTGACACATATAGGGGAGGAAATGAACAGGTGATAAGAGAGTCCAGGTGAGTCCAATAACGCTGATGCGCGTGACGAGGAAAGGCAGGTGTACGTGATGGATGGCAGGAGTGAGTGATGCAAGGCATTCTGGCGCCCTCAAGCGCCAGGGGGAGGGGAAGAGCGGGAGCAGACGTGACACTATATGTGTGCTGAAAGTCTGTTGCCAATTTGTTTACTGTGAAATAGCATTGTATCTGGTCAAACACAATTTTTCCAGAAGTTTACTAAGGGTTGGTAACAGGCTGATTGGTCGGCTATTTGAGCCAGTAAGGGGGGCTTTACTATTCTTGGGTAGCGGAATGACTTTAGCTTCCCTCCAGGCCTGGGGGCACTTTCTAGTAGGCTTAAATTGAAGATGTGGCAAATAGGAGTGGCAATATTGTCCGCTATTATCCTCAGTAATTTTCCATCCAGAAAACTTTATGGAATTCAAAAGTACAATTCTTGTCTTTCATAATTTGGTCAGATATACTTGGATGTGTAGTGTCAGCGTTTGTTGCTGGCATGTCATCCCTAAGTTTGTTTATCTTTCCAATGAAAAAGTCATTAAAGTAGTTGGCAATATTAGTGGATTTTTGTGATAAATGAGCCATCTGATTCAATGAATGAGGGAGCTGAGATGGCTTTAAGAAGAAAATAAATCCCACAAATTAACTTTTAACAAGGCAAACCTGTTAATTGAAATGCATTCCAAGTGACTACCACATGAAGCTGGTTGAGAGAATGCCAACAGTATGCAAAGCTGTCATCAAGGCAAAGGGTGGCTACTTTGAAAAAATGTAAAATATTAAAAACCAAACTTTTTTGGTTACTACATGATTCCATATGTGTTATTTTATAGTTCTGATGTCTCCACTATTATCCTACAATGTAGAAAATAGTGAAAATAAAGAAAAACCCTTAAATGAGTAGATGTGTCCAAACTTTTGACTGGTATATCCACACAAAAACCCACACACACAGTCATCAATGTGTTTGATTTTAGATGGACATCACAGTGACTCAGAAAGAGTGGGGGAGGAATTGAGACAGTGAGAGAAACAAAGGACAAGAGGAAGAGAAAGTGATAGAGTGACTTAAATGAGAAAGAGGAAGAGACTGGGAGAGATGGGTGAGGCAGAGATGATATGACATCCTTCATAGTTAGTCATTGATAGAGTTTACGTTGCGACACATATACAGATGTAGGATCTTAATTTGAGACAGTTTGCAACAGCAGGAAAATAATCCGCAGCAATAGGAAATGTGAATTATTATGTGGGTTGTAATGAATGGACATTTCTTGTAGGGGTTGATACATTTTTCGTGAGGGTAAATCAAGTCTGACATTATAAACTGGAAATTACAAAATGTAGAAGCCATGAATACACTACAAGTTTGCATTTCCTGCTGTGCAGGAAAGTTTCAGCTACAAAAGAGTGATCAAATTAAGATCCTACATCTGTACACATGAATGTATGCAATGGTGCACATACTGGTAGTACTATACTGCAAGTCATAATGAAGGATGTAGTTTTGATTTTGTGACTGTGGTGTGATGTCATTGTACTGTACCTGTTACATAGAAGGGCATGTCCAGCTCATCCTTTCCCACAGAACTAGAGGCAATACAGCGATACACGCCGGACACAAACGCCTCAGCAACCATCAAAACCCCCACGGTCTGTGGGAAACACACACACACACACTTTACCTCTGCTGCCACCGATAACAGCGGTCACATTTCACATTTTACATTGAGAAGACAAGAGAGGTATGTGAACCAGCCCTACTGCCCACCTGTAGACCACAGGGAAGCTAAACACATGACACACTCTCCATTAACCCTACCCTACCATCAGACAGCATCCCTAGCCGCGTACTCAGAATATGCGCAGACCAGCTGGCTGGAGTGTATACAGACATATTCAAGCTCTCCCTATACCAGTCTGTTGTCCCCACTTGCTTCAAGATGTCCATCATTGTTCCTGTACCCAGGAATAAAATAAAATAAAATACATTTGTATTGATCACATACACGTTTAGCAGATGTTATTGCGGGTGTAGCGAAATGCTTGTGTTCCTAGCTCCAACAGTGCAGTAGTATCTAACAATACACAACAATACACACACATCTTCAAGTAAAAGAGCGGAATTAAGAAATATATAAACATTAGGACGAACAATGTCGGAATGGCATTGACTAAAATACAGTAGAATTGAATACAGCATATACAAATGAAATGAGTAAAGCAGTACGTAAACCTTATTAAAGTGACTAGTGTTTCGTTATTAAAGTGAACAGTGATTCCATGTCTATGTATATAGGGCAGCAGCCTCTAAGGTGCAGGGTTGAGTAACCAGGTGGTAGCCGGCTAGTGATGGCTATTTAACAGCTGTTTTTCAGTCTCTCGGTCCCAGCTTTGATGAACCTGTACTGAGTTCGCCTTCTGGATGGTAGCGGGGTGAACAGGCCGTGGCTCGGGTGGTTGATGACCTTGATGACACACAATACCCCACAATGACGAAGCACAAAAACAAGTTTTTAGAAATATTTGCACATTAATAAAAAATAAAAAACAGAAATACCTTATTTACATAATTATTCAAACCCTTTGCTATGACACTCGAAATTGAGCTCAGGTGCATCCTCTATCAGTCTCATTGATCATCCTTGAGATGTTTCTACAACTTCATTGGAGTCCACCTGTGATAAATTAAATTGATTGAACCTGATTTTGAAAGGCACACACCTGTCTATACAAGGTCCAACAGTTGACAGTGCACATCAGAGCGAAAACCAACCCATGAGGTCGAATTAATTGTCCGTAGAGCTCCAAGACAGAATTATGTCGAGGCACAGATCTGGGGAAGGGTACCAAAAAATATCTGCAGCATTGAAGGTCCCCAAGAACACAGTGGCAGCCATTATTTTTTAAATGGAGGAAGTTTGGAACCACCAAGACTCTTCCTAGAGCTGGCCGCCCGGCCAAACTGAGATATCGGGGGAGAAGGACCTTGGTCAGGGAGGTGACCAAGAACCCGATAGTCACTCTGACAGAGCTCCAGAGTTCCTCTGTGGAGATGGGAGAACCTTCCAGAAGGACAACCATCACTGCAGCACTCCACCAATCAGGCCTTTATGGTAGAGTGGCCAGACGGAAGCCACTCCTCAGTAAAAGGCTCACGACAGCGCACTTGGAGTTTGCCAAAAGGCACCTAAAGGACTCTCAGGCCATGAAAAACAAGATTCTCTGTTCTGATGAAACCAAGATTGAACTTTGGCCTGAATGCCAAGCGTCACGTATGGAGGAAACCTGGCACCATCCCTACGGTGAAGATGGTGCCGGAGAGGATGGCTTCCGTTTTATTGGCTGTTAACCAATCATGCTATTTTGTTTGTTTTTTCGCATTGTTTGTAACTTATTTTGTACATAATGTTGCTGCTACCATCTCTTATGACCGAAAAGAGCTTCTGGACATCAGAACTGCGATTACTCACCTCGAATTGAACAAATAATTTTTCTTAATTGGGTCGGACAGGAATGATATACTCCAAACACCCGAACAGGCCCTCATCCTCGTCATTCGCTGGAAAAAGACATTGAGATTTTGCAGAAAGAGATCGGGGTGCCTTGTGAGGATCATGCGACGAGTGGCTAATCTGCGTTTGCCATCCGTACTGTTAGCCAACGTTCAACCTCTGGAAAGCACGTATATCCTACCAACGGGACATTAAAAGCTGTATTATCTTATGTTTCAACGAGTCGTGGCTGAACGACAACAATAATAACATACAGCTGGTGGGTTATACACTCTATCGGCAGGATAGAACAGCAGCCTCTGGTAAGACACGGGGCAGTGGCCTATGTATATTTGTAAATAACAGCTGGTCCTCAGATCCTCAAAAGGTTCTACAGCTGCACCATCGAGAGCATCCTAACTGGTTGCATCACGGCCTGGTATGGCAACTGCTCGGCCTCCGACCGCAAGGAACTACAGAGGGTAGTGCGAACGGCCCATTACCTAACCGGAGCCAAACTTCCTGCCATCCAGGACCTCTATACCAGGCGGTGTCAGAGGAAGGCCCTAAAAATTGTCAAAGACTCCAGCCACCCTAGTCATAGACTGTTCTCTCTGCTACCGCATGGCAAGCGGTACCGGAGCGCCAAGTCTAGGTCCAAGAAGCTTCTAAACAGCTTCTACCCCCAAGCCATAAGATTCCTGAACATCTAGTCAAATGGCTTCCCAGACTATTTGCATTGCCCCTCCCCCCTCAAAACTGCTGCTACTCTCTGTTATTATCTATGTATAGTCACTTTAATAACTCTACCGACATGTACATATTACCTCAACACCGGTGCCCCCGCACATTGACTCTGTAGCGGTACCCCCTGTATTGTTATTTTACTGCTGCTCTTTAATTATTTGTTATTTTTATCTCTTACTTTTTGGGGGGTATTTTCTTAAAACTGCATTGTTGGTTAAGGGCTTGTAAGTAAGTATTTCACTGTTGTATTTGGTGCATGTGACAAATATAATTTGATTTGATTTGGAGGCCAGTCAGGATCGAGGGAAAGATGAACGGAGCAAAGTACAGAGAGATCCTTGATGAAAACCTGCTCCAGAGCGCTCAGGACCTCTGACTAGGGCGAAGGTTCACCTTCCAACAGGACAACAACCCTAAGCACACAGCCAAGACAACACAGGAGTGGATTCAGGAAAAGTCTCTGAATGTCCTAGAGTGGCCCATCCAGAGCCCAGACTTGAACCTGATCTAACATTTCTGGAGAGACCTGAGAATAGCTGTGCAGCGACGCTCCCCATCCAACCTGACAGCTTGAGAGGATCTGCAGAGACGAATGGGAGAAACTCCCCAAATATAGGTGTGCCAATCTTTTAGCGTCATACCCAAGAAGACTCAAGGCTGTAATCGCTGCCAAAGGTGCATTATGGGGTATTGTGTGTAGATTAATGAGGGAAAAAATATATTTCATGAATTTTAGAATAAGGCTGTAATGTAACAAAATGTGGAAAAAGTCAATATATCTGAATACTTTCTGAATGCACTGTATACTCCGGACTCCGACATTGCTTGTCCTAATATTTCTATATTTCTTAATTCCATTCATTTACTTTTAGATTGGTGTGTATTGTTAAATATTCCTGCGCTGCTGGAGCTAGGAACACAAGCATTTCACTGCCCCCGCAATAACATCTGCTAAACATGTGTATGCGACCAATACAAATTGATTTGATTTGATTTCACGTGTGTGTGTGTGTGTGTGTGTGTGTGTGTGTGTGTGTGTGTGTGTGTGTGTGTGTGTGTGTGTGTGTGTGTGTGTGTGTGTGTGTGTGTGTGTGTGAGCGAGAGAGAGAGTGAGATTAGTTGTAGCACTACCATCTCTATGTATACGATATCTGTAGTGTTTGGGTGTGTCAGTGTTTGATTAAATGGTTGTTGATATACATGTATGATGGTGCCATGTATCTCTGTGTGCGTGTGCGTGCGTGCGTGTGTGTGTGTGTGTGTGTGTGTGTGTGTGTGTGTGTGTGTGTGTGTGTGTGTGTGTGTGTGTGTGTGTGTGTGTGTGTGTGTGTGTGTGTGTGTGTGTGTGTGTGTGTGTGTGTGTGTGTGTGTGTAATCTATCATGGCTGTGTCAGTGTGCTACGAGTCTCTCTAGGGAATGTGTTTATAATCACACCCCCTCTCTCTGTGTCTCTGTCTGCTCCACTGATGGTGTGCTCACCTTATTCTTCCCCTGGAGGACTTCCTGTCTGTGTGTGACACTCAGGATGTGGTTGTGTGTGGAAGTGCCGGGGGCCCTCTCTTTTACGGGGCTCCACATTGAGGAGGACGGAGGACACACACACCTTGGAGGAAGAGAGGGACAGGGCTCAGCTGTGTTGACATAGTGAAGTCACGGCTAGCCGGACTTCAGGTGTGTCTGTTCCACAGCTGTGTGCTGCAGGAGGAACAGCGGAGCTTATCATCGCTATTGTGATCGCTATCTTCATCATCATCATCCTTATTATGCCATAATCATACCATCATCATCATCCTCATCATCCTCATCATCCTCATCATCACCACCACCACCATCATCCTCATCATCATCCTTATTATTCCATAATAATACCTACCATCATCATCATCATCCTCATCATCACCACCACCATCATCCTCATCATCCTCATCATCACCACCATCCTCATCATCACCACCACCACCATCATCCTCATCATCCTCATCACCACCATCATCCTCATCGTCATCCTTATTATGCCATAATAATACCTACCATCATCATAATCCTCATCATCACCACCACCATCATCCTCATCCTCATCATCATCCTTATTATGGCATAATAATACCTACCATCATCATCATCCTTGTCATCATCCTCATCATCATCATCATTTAATGCTGGATTGCTTTCCTGTTGTAGTCTTGTCAGTAGTGAGTGTCTATAGCAGTATGTCTGCAGACATTGTTCATCTATGCACAGTAGCATGTAGAGGTGGTATTTGTCTTCATACAATGGGTATCAGAAGTATTCCCCCCATTGGATTTCTTCACATGTTATTACGTTACAAAGTGGGATTTTTTTTGTCAATGATCTACACAAAATACTCTTAATGTCAAAGTGGATTTTTTTTAAACAATAAAGGAAACACTAATATACCTTAATTAGATTCATATTCAATACATGTCAAAAACACCTTTGGCAGTGATTACAGCTGTGAGTCTTCTTGGGTGAGTCTCTAAGAGCTTCGCACACCTGGATTGTGCAATATTTGCCCGTTATTCTTAAAAATAATACAAGCTGCATCTGGTCCAGAACAGAGCGGCACGTTTTGCTCTTCATTGTAATCAGAGGGCTGATATAAATACTATGCCTGTCTCTCTTGGCTTAAAGTAGAGGAGAGACTGACTGCCTCACTTCTTCTTCTTATAAGAAACATTAATGTGTTGAAAATCCCAAATTGTTTGCATAGTCAATTTACACACAGCTCTGACACACACACTTATCCCACCAGACATGCCACCAGGGGTCTTTTCACAGTAACCAAATCCAGAACAAATTCAAGAAAGCGTACAGATTATATAGAGCCCTTATTGCATGGAACTTCCATCTCATATTGCTCAAATAAACAGCAAACCTGGTTTCAAAAAACAGATTTGGCAACACCTTGCTGCACAACGCCTCTCCTCTATTTGACCTAGATAGTTTGTGTGTATGCAATGATATGTAGGCTACGTGTGCCTTTTTAAAAATGTATGTAGTTCTGTCCTTGAGCTGTTCTTGTCTAATGATGTCCTGTATGATGTCATTCTGTATTATGTTTCATGTTCTGTGTGGACCCCAGGAAGAGGAGCTGCTGCTTTTGCAACAGCTAATGGGGATCCTAATAAAATACCAAATACCAATCCACAATATAATTATTAACTTGACAATGCGTAGAGATATTTAATGTCTGATTTGTTATTGTTATCCATCTACCAATCACTGCCCTTCTTTGAGGTTTTTGAAAGGCTCCCTGGTCTGTGTAGTTGAATCTGTGCTTGAATCTCAATACTTGACTGACCTTCCAGATGTTGTATGCATGGGGGACAGAGGAAGGGGTAGTCATTTAAAAAGTATGAATCCTAGGTGCTTGCCTTTCTAGGGAGTTTTTCCTAGGCACCGTGACTTCTACATCTACATTGCTTGCTGTTTGGGGTTTTAGGCTGGGTTTCTGTATAGCACTTTGTGACATCAGCTGATGATGTCACAAACCCCTATGATTTCAACCCCTATGATTTCCATCCCTATGATTTCCATCCCTATGTTTTCAATCCCTATGATTTCATTCCCTATGATTTCAATCCCTATGTTTTCAATCCCTATGATTTCAATCCCTATGATTTCCATCCCTATGATTTCCATCCCTATGATTTCAATCCCTATGATTTCAATCCCTATGATTTCAATCCCTATGATTTCAACCCCTAAGTTTTCAACCCCTATGATTTCAACCCCTATGATTTCAATCCCTATGATTTCAATCCCTATGATTTCCATCCCTATGTTTTCAATCCCTATGATTTCAATCCCTATGATTTCAATCCCTATGATTTCAATCCCTATGATTTCATTCCCTATGATTTCATTCCCTATGATTCCAATCCCTATGATTTCAACCCCTATGATTTCAACCCCTATGATTTCAACCCCTATGATTTCAACCCCTATGATTTCAATCCCTATGATTTCAAATCCTATGATTTCAATCCCTATGATTTCCATCCCGATGAGTCCTTGTAAATGATTATGTGATTTGTTAAGCCACATTGTACACCTGAACTAATTTATGTTTGCCTAAACAAAGGGGGTGAATACTTATGCAACTACTATATTTTAGTTATTTAATTTGGTAACATTTGGTTTAAAAAAATAATTAAAATCACTTTGACATTTTGGAGGATTGTGTGTAGATCAATGCAAAAAAACACACACAATTTAATCTATTTCAATCCCACTTTGACACTCAATACCCATTCTTAAAACCATCCTACCATTCATTAACTGTCCATCCTATTATCCATCATTCCTAGAGGATTACCACTGGGGTACACCTTTACCTGGGATATATCTTACAGAGGAACTCCAATTTAGTATTTTCTTACACCAATATTTTAACACCTTTCATAATCTCAAATGATCACAAATTGATTCTAGGATTCTATGATATGCCCAGTGCCCTCCCCTCTGTCCCTTCCTTGGTTGGCTCCTTTCCTCTCCTCCCTCCCCTCTCCCTCTCTCCCCATCCCCCTCTCCTGCCTCTCTCCCATTCTCCCAGTCTCCTGTCAGCCCTCTCTCTCTCTCTCTCGTTGTGCCCCTCCCTGGGTGGCTCTTCTCCTCTCCCTCCTCCCTCCTATCTTCCTTTCTTCTCCTCTTCTCTCCTTCCTCCCTTCCTCCCTCCTCTCCTCAGCCATATCTCTCCCTGATTGCTCTTCCTCTTGGCAGAGATAGCGAGTGCCCGTGTCCTGTAGGGGCGACCCACCCTGTGCATGACACCAATGGCCCTGACACACACACACATACCAATCAAACAGCCGACTCTTCCACGCCTCCCCGGAAACACATGCTTGCACGCACGTACACACACATGCAGGCATGTACACATACACACACACACGCAAGCGCGTACACATACACACACACATGCAAGCACGCACACACACAGACATACACACATACAGATGGTTATACATATGTGGACACAAGGTTAGGTAGATGACATAGATCAATACAAACACACACATATAGACATACACACTCATACATTAATACACACACATACATTCATATACACACACATACACATACAGACTCACCCATTCCACAGACACATTCACACAGTGTGCCTGCCCATGGTGAGATGACTGATCGTTGGCTTGTCTATGATGTTGTATCAGTATTGTATTTAGAGAACCCGCAAAATAACTTACTACCTCCATCTACAAACCATGAAAAGTCGAAAAGTTGGAAGCAACACACAATTTCAAGCAAATTTAATGTAAAAAACATACATTTGATATGACATTTTAAACAATACATCTTAACAGTTTTCATAAAAATGTGTCATTTATCATAAGTAAGTTAGTCGTATAAAATTATTAAATATTAGATTCATATATTACTCATAGAAAATCTGTATACATGGAATGAATCACATTGGGAGAGACCCGTAGAATGATACCTCAACGTAGATGTCACACACACACACACACACACACACACACACACACACACACACACACACACACACACACACACACACACACACACACACACACACACACACACACACACACACACACACACACACACACACACACACACACACACACACACACACACACACAGAGGAAAGCAAGCAAACAGGGACACACACACAGACGCACACACACACACACACCCACCCACACCCCCACCCACCCACCCACCCACCCACCCACACCACCCACCCACACACACACACACACACACACACACACACACACACACACACACACACACACACACACACACACACACACACACACACGAGCAGGGACACACACACAGACGCACAACCCATAAAAACAGCTTCCTATGCATATATTACACACAGACAAACTATTTTCCACACAATAAATGGCAATATAATACATAGATAACATCACTCTGGATGACAAATGGTTGATATACAGTGAAACGACTTACAAATGACATAAGTTGACATAACATGACATAAGATGACATATGACTGTCATTGTCTCTGGGTAACTCCTACATGGTAGGCGTCTGATGATCAGTCCCAGAGGAGGACAAAGCACTATCTTGCAATAACAAAGAACTGTAGGGCATCCCATAGCCAACACACACACCTCCTCTCTCTCTCCCTCTCTCCCACTCGCCCATCTGAGATGTACAGCTACTTACATATACAGTAGATGATTTACAGTCAGAAGAGAACTCACAGCTTTTGTGGATGTCAGAACTACAACAGGATGTCAGGCTCATGTACCCATTATAGTACCACTCTAGGAACACAAGAAGCAGAAGCAGCTCCAGAAAAACATGGCTTTAGTGGATGGATGGAATTGCACTTCTTTCTGGCTCAAAATGTCTGAGAAATGTAACAGTGTAAATAAAATAAAAACTTTAACGAGAAAAAGTGTGTGAAATAAAACCTTGGTAAGAGGAAATAAATAAATATAATAATAACCATTAAAAGCTGATCAGATCATTGTCCTCAGTGTGGTGTGATCTCTCACTCCTCTTCTTCCTCCTCCTCCTCTTCCTCACTGTTCAACAGTGTTCCAGGTCACTGTCCTGCCACCCGCCCCCCTTCCCCTCCCCTCCGACCCCGAGATCCCAGAAAGCACCAATGTGGGTTTGCGCCGTTGCTGTGCTGTCTGTCATTGAAGGTGCCTGCTGGGGTGGCAATAGGGTGGAGGAGCAGGGAAGGTGGTCCTGAGTGGTGTGGATGTGAGGTGGTGGGGGTGATTCTTCTGATGAAGTGTAATGGGGGGGAGCTGGCGAGAGGGAGGTGGGGAGGGAAGGCCAGGGGAGGGGGGAGTGAGGAGAAAAGG
Source organism: Salvelinus alpinus (assembly GCF_045679555.1). Classification (NCBI taxonomy): domain Eukaryota; kingdom Metazoa; phylum Chordata; class Actinopteri; order Salmoniformes; family Salmonidae; genus Salvelinus; species Salvelinus alpinus. The sequence continues at coordinate 19,133,356 of NC_092095.1, forward strand.
GGGGTCTCAAGAATAGATCAAGCCCTTGAGGAAGCAGGACTGTGCCACGTTTGAAGACGGAGGGACAATCACGCTGCTGGGAAGCGTCTCGCATCGGGGAGGAAGCCAAACAAGGAGAGGAAAAGTGCTCTGATTTTGGCACAGGAAGCCCAGCGAGCCTCCTGCCCGGGCCAGATAAGAGCGGTGCGGTTCCCAGGGCCAGGCCCAGGATAGGACCAAGTATCCACGACTGGACCCAGGGACACATCCAGCACTAAGGACCCAGACCTAGGACCTAAGGGTGGATCCAGACCCCAGACCCGGGCTTTAGACCCACACCCAGCCCTGAGGACACAGGTCCCTATCAGCCTGGCTCAGCCCAGCCCACTGTCCCTGGGCCTCCTCCGGCGCGGTGTCAGGCCCGTGTTCTGCCAGAGCTACAAAGAACAAGGGCCGGGTCAGGATGTATCATCAGCTGTCTATTCACATTCTGAATCACTACTTCAGAACTCTACAACAGAATGCTACAACTCTCAGTGCTTTACAGTGTGACCATGAAAACAAACTAAATTAAATTGTAAATGAATTGAAAAGACGGTTCATTCTGAACCCCAAACCTCTTGTAGCCTACCTGTCTGAAAATATAAGTTCTTATGAAACAACTACACTGTGTATGCACTGCTGAGGTTGGTGTTTGTGAAAGATGACAGTTGTTGTTGTCATGCAAAACGTTACCTGATAAAACTGGTTGTATGAGCCAAGTCAAACTCCCACCCTGTTATATTCTCCACAGAGACACGCTGTCCACATGGTCATTTGGAAAGGCCAAGTTTAACTAGGTAAAGCTATTCATGTTAAGGCAGTCAGTATTCACTGCTGATTGGCAAGAAAACAGTTCAGTGAAGTTATGTGATGTGATGTTGCTATGGCAATTGAATGTGGAGAGTTTCCACAAGCATTGGAAGTAGGCCGAGTATGTGTGTGTGTGTGTGTGTGTGTGTGTGTGTGTGTGTGTGTGTGTGTGTGTGTGTGTGTGTGTGTGTGTGTGGATGCAGTGTGCAATCGCAGTAATAAACAGCCATCTCACCCTGCATTCTGGACAGGAAAATCACAGCGTTTGATTTAGGAACCAACTAATCATGACTGAGAACACAGAAGAGGCCTCTATTGAAGTGACTAAAAACACAGAACAGGCCTCTATTGAAGTGACTGAAAACACAGAACAGGTCTCTATTGAGGTGACTGAAAACACAGAACAGGCCTCTATTGAAGTGACTGAAAACACAGAACAGGCCTCTATTGAAGTGACTGAAAACACAGAACAGGCCTCTATTGAAGTGACTAAAAACACAGAACAGGTCTCTCTTGAAGTGACTAAAAACACAGAACAGGCCTCTATTGAAGTGACTAAAAACACAGAACAGGTCTCTATTGAAGTGCCTGAGAACACAGAACAGGCCTCTATTGAAGTGACTGAGAACACAGAACAGGTCTCTATTGAAGTGGGCTTTTATTACTCTGATCTTTAAGTCTGAGTTACATTGTACTGTGTCTGTGAATGTACCAGGCAGACACACGCACGCACGCACAGACACAGACGGATACACACGGACGGAAACACACACACACACACAGACACACACACACACACACACACACACACACACACACACACACACACACACACACACACACACACACACACACACACACACACACACACACACACACACACACACACACATACACACACACACACACACACACACAGTGACAGAAACATATGGTAAAAGAGTCAGACAAAGACATGACGAAACAAACACACACACTCACATTCACACACACATTCACACACTCACAGACATGAAAGACTTCGAAAGGCATCTGTTCTGGCTGCAAAAAGGAAACACTGTCTGAACACATGCTGAATTAGACAAAACATGTCTCCCTTCACAAACAAACAAACACACACACAGACACAGACACTCACACACATTCTCTCATTCACACTCTAAAACAGGCACACATCTTATAGTCACACACACTGTTTTGCTCCAATTCTAAGTTAGGAACAGTATGACAAAATTACATAATAATAATAATAATATGTTTTATTGTCACATACACCGGATAGGTACAGTGAAATGTGTTGTTTTACAGGGTCAGCCATATTAGTACAGCACCCCTGGGGAAAATTAGGGTTAAGTGCCTTGCTGAAGGGCACATTGGCAGATTTTTTGCCTTGTCGCCATGGGTATTCGAACCAGTGACCTTTCGGTTACTGACCCAATGTCTGACAAGTTTTAAGAACAGTACTGTTCTGTGTAAAGTAATAGGAGACTATGTGGGTATGCAATTAAGGTGTGTGTATTCATTATTCTAGATACACAGTATGCTGTATGCAAGTATGTTGATTGGATATGTATAGGCAAGGGTGTCAGGACTGTATGTGTGTCTGTGTTTTAAGTAAAGGAGTATTTACAAACCTTTTTGAAGATGTGTGTGTTTACGCTACTGCACGTGACATGTGCGAACAAGGTGTACTTACAGGCCTTTGGGGGGGCAGGGGTGCCAGAGCCATGTGATGTGAGGAGGGGGGACTCCGTGGGAGGTGCAGTGCAGGGCTTGTCTGCTACCCCGCGGAACACTGCCTGGGTCCTGCACTGACACTGCCTTCTCCCCTATCCCAGGACTCACTGGAGGAACACAGAGAGACACACAGACCATGAACACAGAGAGGGAGGAAGAGAAGACAGACAGAGAGAGGGAGAGAGGGAGGGAGGGAGGGAGAGAGAGAGAGATAGAGAGAGTGACAGAGAGGGAGAGAGAAACAGACGGAGAGAGAGAGAGGAAGAGAGAGAGAGATAGAGAGGGAGAGAGAGACAGAGGGGGGAGAGAGAGAGACAGAGGAGGAGAAAGAGAGAGAGGGTGAGAGATAAAAAGGGTAAGAAGAGAAAGGGGACAGAATGGAACAGCAGAATGTCTAGGAGACACAAAGTGTGCACAGAGCTAAAGAGAGGATGCATGAAGATGAAAAAATAGAGAAAGCGATGGAGGATGAAGAGAGCAGGGAAAACTTGGTCCTCACCGTTGACCACAAGAGAGAGCGTTAGGTTCTGGTAGAGTCTGTGTTCTTGGATTCCCACCAGGATAGTGTACTTCCCTGCATCCTCCTCCGCCACATCACGGATCACCAGGGAATTCCCGTCCACATGGTAACGGGAACACTCCTCCGCTGCCACCTTCCCATCCTTCAACCTAACACGGAAAAACATTTAGGAAATTCCTCAATGAACTCTTATGTGAAGAACAATTAAATAAAGCTAAAATGAAGAATGCTAAACGTCATACATACGTAACTTGGGCATCTTTCTCTGGTCATCTCTGTCTCTCACATAGGTTAGTGTAGGATAGTGTACTATTATCTATACATAGTCACTTCACCCCTACCGACATGTACAAATTACCTCAACTAACCTGTACCCCCCAACATTGACTCGGTACCGGTACCCCCTGTATATAGCCTCGCTATTGTTATTTTATTGTGTTACTTTTAATAATTTTTTACTTTAGTTTATTTGGTAAATATTTTCTTAAAACTCTTTCTTGAACTGCACTGCTGGTTAAGGGCTTGTAAGTAAGCATTTCACTGTAAGGTCTACACATGTTGTATTCGGTGCATGTGACAAATAATAGTAGTGTAGGATAGTGTATGGTAGTGTATGGTAGTGTAGGATAGTGTAGGGTAGTGTAGGATAGTGTAGGGTAGTGTACGGTAGTGTAGGATAGTGTAGAGTAGTGTAGGATAGTGTAGGGTAGTGTAGGATAGTGTAGGGTGTAGTGTAGGATAGTGTAGGGTAGTGTAGGGTAGTGTAGGGTAGTGTAGGATAGTGTAGGATAGTGTGGGATAGTGTAGGGCAGTGTAGGGTGGTGTGTGATAGTGTAGGGTAGTGTGGGATAGTGTGGGATAGTGTAGGATAGTGTAGGGTAGTGTAGGATAGTGTAGGGTAATGTAGGATAGTGTAGGGTAGTGTAGGGTGGTGTAGGATAGTGTGGGATAGTGTAGGATAGTGTAGGGTAGTGTAGGGTAGTGTAGGATAGTGTAGGGTAGTGTAGGATAGTGTAGTGTAGTGTGGGATAGTGTGGGATAGTGTAGAATAGTGTAGGGTAGTGTAGGATAGTGTAGGGTAGTGTAGGGTAGTGTGTAGGATAGTGTAGGATAGTGTATGATAGTGTGGGATAGTGTAGGATAGTGTAGGATAGTGTAGGGTAGTGTAGGGTAGTGTATGATAGTGTCGGATAGTGTAGGGTAGTGTATGATAGTGTGGGATAGTGTAGGATAGTGTATGATAGTGTAGGATAGTGTAGGGTAGTGTATGCTAGTGTGGGATAGTGTAGGATAGTGTAGGATAGTGTAGGGTAGTGTAGGGTAGTGTAGAATAGTGTAGAATAGTGTAGGATAGTGTGGGATAGTGTAGGATAGTGTAGGATAGTGTAGGGTAGTGTAGGATAGTGTATGATAGTGTAGGATAGTGTGTAAGATAGTGTAGGATAGTGTAGGGCAGTGTATGATAGTGTAGGATAGTGTAGAATAGTGTAGGATAGTGTGGGATAGTGTAGGATAGTGTAGGATAGTGTAGGATAGTGTAGGATAGTGTGGGATAGTGTAGGGTAGTGTAGGATAGTGTAGGATAGTGTAGGGTAGTGTAGGATAGTGTAGGGTAGTTCAGGGTAGTGTAGGGTAGTGTAGGGTAGTGTAGAATAGTGTAGGATAGTGTGGGATAGTGTAGGATAGTGTAGGATAGTGTAGGATAGTGTAGGATAGTGTAGGGTAGTGTAGGGTTGTGTAGGGTAGTGTAGAATAGTGTAGAATAGTGTGGGATAGTGTAGGGTAGTGTAGGATAGTGTGTAAGATAGTGTAGGATAGTGTAGGATAGTGTGGGATAGTGTAGGATAGTGTAGGATAGTGTAGGGTAGTGTAGGGTAGTGTAGAATAGTGTAGGATAGTGTGGGATAGTGTAGGGTAGTGTAGGATAGTGTGTAAGATAGTGTGGGATAGTGTAGGATAGTGTAGGATAGTGTAGGGCAGTGTAGGGTGGTGTGTAGGATAGTGTAGGATAGTGTGGGATAGTGTAGGATAGTGTATGATAGTGTAGGGTGGTGTAGGATAGTGTATGATAGTGTGGGATAGTGTAGGGTAGTGTGTAGGATAGTGTAGGATAGTGTAGGATAGTGTAGGGTGGTGTAGGATAGTGTAGGATATGGTAGGATAGTGTATGATAGTGTAGGGTAGTGTAGGATAGTGTGGGATAGTGTAGGGTAGTGTAGGATAGTGTAGCGTGGTGTAGGATAGTGTATGATAGTGTGGGATAGTGTAGGGTAGTGTAGGATAGTGTAGGATAGTGTAGGGTGGTGTAGGATAGTGTATGATAGTGTAGGGTGGTGTAGGATAGTGTAGGATAGTGTAGGATAGTGTAGGGTGGAGTAGGATAGTGTAGATTATTGTAGGATAGTGTATGATAGTGTAGGATAGTGTAGGGCAGTGTAGGATAGTGTAGGGTGGTGTATGATAGTGTAGGATATTGTAGGATAGTGTAGGGCAGTGTAGGATAGTGTAGGGTGGTGTAGGATAGTGTAGGATATTGTAGGATAGTGTATGATAGTGTAGGATAGTGTATGATAGTGTAGGATAGTGTAGGGTGGTGTAGGATAGTGTAGGATATTGTAGGATAGTGTAGGATAGTGAAGGATAGTGTATGATAGTGTAGGATAGTGTAGGGCAGTGTTGAAGAGTGTAGGTGGTGTAGGATAGTGTAGGATATTGTAGGATAGTGTATGATAGTGTAGGATAGTGTATGATAGTGTAGGATAGTGTAGGGTGGTGTAGGATAGTGTAGGGTGGTGTAGGATAGTGTAGGATAGTGTAGAATAGTGTAGGATAGTGTAAGGTAGTGTAGGATAGTGTAAGGTAGTGTAGGCTGGGGTAGGATAGTGTAAGGTAGTGTAGGATAGTGTGGGATAGTGTAGGATAGTGTTTGATAGTGTAAGGTAGTGTAGTATAGTGTAGGATAGTGTAGGCTGGGGTAGGATAGTGTAAGGTAGTGTAGGATAGTGTAGGGTGGTGTAGGATAGTGTAAGGTAGTGTAGGATAGTGTGCAGGATAGTGTAGGCTGGAGTAGGATAGTGTGCAGACTAGCTGACAGTCTGTAGGTTCTTACCAGATGACTTCTGGGGCAGGGAAGGCTCGTAGTTTGGGGGAGAGACGGTAGGACTTCTGTCCTGCATGAGCCTCCACTACAGCCCCCTGTCTGGGCTTCAGACGGATAAAGGGACGGTCTGGGAGGATAAACAGACAGACAGACAGACAGGCAAGCATGCGCGCACACACACACACACACACACACACACACACACACACACACACACACACACACACACACACACACACACACACACACACACACACACACACACACACACACACACACACACACACACACACACACACACACACACACACACACAGAGAGAGAGAGAGGATATCACGCATTAATGACATATTACAGATAGTGATACAGGGAGGTTGTGATTCGTATTCTTTCTGCAGAAGTGGGTGTTTACCATCAATGAATTTCCTCATAAATGAATTTGTCACAGAGGTGGGAAGTATTACGTCTATTTAGACTCACCATAGACTGTGACAGATACGTTAGTCTCTCGACTGACCGGTCCACTGGTCACTCGGCAGATATAAAGCCCTCTGTCAGAGCGGTGGAGTTTGGGGATGGACAGAATACTGTAGAACACCATGTGAAATTTACTGGCCATGATCCACCTACTGACTATGGCTGACCTGTTGGCCTGAGGGGAGAGAGAGGGGGGAGGGGTAGAGAAAGACAGAGAGAGGGAGGGAGGGGGAGAGGTAGAGAAAGACAGAGAGAGAGAGAGGGAGGGGGAGAGGTAGAGAAATATGGAGGGGGAGAGGTGGAGAAAGAAAGAAAGAGGGAGGGAGGGGGAGAGGTAGAGAAAGACAGAGAGAGAGAGGGGGAGAGGTAGAGAAAGATGGAGAGAGAGAGGGAGGGGACAGGTAGAGAAATAAGGAGAGAGAGAGGGAGGGGGAGAGGTAGAGAAAGATGGAGAGAGAGAGGTAGGGGACAGGTAGAGAAAGAAGGAGAGAGAGAGAGAGGGAGGGGGAGAGGTAGAGAAAGATGGAGAGAGAGAGGGAGGGGACAGGTAGAGAAAGAAGGAGAGAGAGAGGGAGGGGGAGAGGTAGAGAAAGAAGGAGAGAGAGAGGGAGGGAGGGGGAGAGGTAGCGAATGAAGGAGAGAGAGAGGGAGGGGGAGAGGTAGAGAAAGAAGGAGAGAGAGAGAGAGGGAGGCAGAGAGGTAGAGAAAGAAGGAGAGAGAGAGAGAGGGAGGCAGAGAGGTAGAGATATTATTCAGATATAGGAGGGAGGGAGGGGGAGATATTATTCAGATATAGGAGGGAGGGAGGGGGAGATATTATTCAGATATAGGAGGGAGGGAGGGAGGGAGGGAGGGGGAGATATTATTCAGATATAGGAGGGAGGGAGGGGGAGATATTATTCAGATATAGGAGGGAGGGAGGGGGAGATATTATTCAGATATAGGAGGGAGGGAGGGGGAGATATTATTCAGATATAGGAGGGAGGGAGGGGGAGATATTATTCAGATATAGGAGGGAGGGAGGGGGAGATATTATTCAGATATAGTAAAAGTTTTCCAAACAAGTAGTCAGATGGTGAAGTTATTCTACATACAGTACTGCATACTGTAACATAGTGCACTTCTTAGTAGTGTATGCCATAATTCTAGTGTTCTTCATAAGGTCCTACCTGTCCAGGGTAGTCCCAGCTGATGGACACTCTGCTGTTCCACTCTGCAGTGACAGTACAGTTGATGGCCAGACTCTCCCCCTGTAGAGACTGGACTGGACTGGTACTGTTCAGATATACCTTCATGATCTTATTCACTGGGACAGGAGAGAGGATAAGACATTTGAATATTTGCAATTTATAGAATGTGATGGATTTTTCATTAGGTGTGTGTGTTTGTGTGTGTGTGCCTGCGTGTGCATGTGTGTGTGTGCTCACCTTGTCTATGTGTGAGGTAACTGAGGGAGTGTGTGGTCCCGTTGACAGTGGTCTTGCAGGAGAACAGGCCGATGTAGAAGTAGGTGGGGCTGTGGATGAGGAAGCCCTGTCTGCTGTTCCACACTATGTTCCTCTGGTCTGGGGTCAACTCCTGGTCAGGAAACTGGAGGCATGAACACACACGGTCAAGAACACAACCATAAAAACAGTCTCATAAAAGCAACGTCACACAGAAGCAATGTCTGCTTCTGGAATATGGTCAACTTGCATTCGGGGATCAGAAAACAGGTACATCATGAACTCAACCACAACTAAAACTATTTTCTTATCTCAACCACCAACCAATCATGAACTCAACACAATCGTGTCATGAGCTATTCAGAACCACAACCACATCCTGAACACAACACAACCATACCAACAGTCACACAAAAGCAACACTGCACACATTCACAACTCCTGAGAAAATGATGAACACACAACAAAACAGAACATGAGGACTGATAAGGACTAACATGAGGCCACAGTGGTAAACGTATGATGAATATTATTGCTGCAATAAAATTAAATAAAGTAACTTGACAACCTCACAATACGCTCTCAACGACAGACACTGACATTACGTAAATGTACAGACATTTTCACCCTGCTGATGTGGATTCTGTCTGTGGAGACTGAGTCTTGTGTTACAATAGAGATAGAGTATTGTGTTACTGTGGAGCCAGAGTCTGGAGTTACAATAGAGACAGAGTCTTGTGTTACAATAGAGACAGAGTCTGGAGTTACAATAGAGACAGAGTCTTGTGTTACTGTGGAGACAGAGTATTGTGTTACTGTGGAGCCAGAGTCTGGAGTTACAATAGAGACAGAGTATTGTGTTACTGTGGAGACAGAGTATTGTGTTACTGTGGAGCCAGAGTCTGGAGTTACAATAGAGACAGCGTATTGTGTTACTGTGGAGACAGAGTCTGGAGTTACAATAGAGACAGAGTCTTGTGTTACTGTGGAGACAGAGTCTTGTGTTACTGTGGAGACAGAGTCTGGAGTTACAACAGAGACAGAGTCTGGAGTTACAATAGAGACAGAGTATTGTGTTACTGTGGAGCCAGAGTCTGGAGTTACAATAGAGACAGAGTATTGTGTTACTGTGGAGACAGAGTCTGGAGTTACAATAGAGACAGAGTCTTGTGTTACTGTGGAGACAGAGTCTTGTGTTACTGTGGAGACAGAGTCTGGAGTCACAATAGAGACAGAGTCTTGTGTTACTGTGGAGACAGAGTCTTGTGTTACTGTGGAGACAGAGTCTGGAGTCACAATAGAGACAGAGTCTTGTGTTACTGTGGAGACAGAGTATTGTGTTACTGTGGAGACAGAGTCTGGAGTTACAATAGAGACAGTGTCTTGTGTTACTGTGGAGACAGAGTCTGGAGTTACAATAGAGACAGAGTCTTGTGTTACTGTGGAGACAGAGTCTTGTGTTACTGTGGAGACAGAGTCTTGTGTTACTGTGGAGACAGTCTGGAGTTACAACAGAGACAGAGTCTTGTGTTACTGTGGAGACAGAGTATTGTGTTACTGTGGAGACAGAGTCTGGAGTTACAATAGAGACAGAGTCTTGTGTTACTGTGGAGACAGTCTGGAGTTACAATAGAGACAGTGTCTTGTGTTACTGTGGAGACAGAGTCTGGAGTTACAATAGAGACAGAGGCTTGTGTTACTGTGGAGACAGAGTCTTGTGTTACTGTGGAGACAGAGTCTGGAGTTACAATAGAGACAGAGTATTGTGTTACTGTGGAGACAGAGTCTTGTGTTACTGTGGAGACAGAGTCTGGAGTTACAACAGAGACAGAGTCTTGTGTTACTGTGGAGACAGAGTCTTGTGTTACTGTGGAGACAGAGTCTGGAGTTATAATAGAGACAGAATCTTGTGTTACTGTGGAGACAGAGTCTTGTGTTACTGTGGAGACAGAGTCTGGAGTTACAATAGAGACAGTGTCTTGTGTTACTGTGGAGACAGAGTCTTGTGTTACTATAGAGACAGAGTCTGGAGTTACAATAGAGGCAGAATCTTGATTGTCCCCCCACCCCCAGTGTTAACTAGCTGATAGCCCCCACACCCCCAGTGTTAACTAGCTGATAGCCCCCACACCCCCAGTGTTAACTAGCTGATAGTCCCCCCACCCCAAGTGTTAACTAGCTGATAGTCCCCCACCCCCAGGGTTAACTAGCTGATAGTCCCCCCACCCCAAGTGTTAACTAGCTGATAGCCCCCCGACCCCCAGTGTTAACTAGCTGATAGTCCTCCCACCCCAAGTGTTAACTAGCTGATAGTCCCCCCACCCCAAGTGTTAACTAGCTGATAGCCCCCCGACCCCCAGTGTTAACTAGCTGATAGTCCCCCCACCCCAAGTGTTAACTAGCTGATAGTCCCCCACCCCCAGTGTTAACTAGCTGATAGTCCCCCCACCCCCAGTGTTAACTAGCTGATAGCCGCCCAGTGTTAACTAGCTGATAGGCCCCCAGTGTTAACTAGCTGATAGGCCCCCAGTGTTAACTAGCTGATAGCCCCCCCACCCCCAGTGTTAACTATCTGATATCCCCCCACCCCCAGCGTTAACAGAGTCTTGTGTTAACTAGCTGATAGCCCCCCAGTGTTAACTAGCTGATACCCCCCACCCCACCCCCAGTGTTAACTAGCTGATAGCCCCCCCACCACCAGTATTAACTAGCTGATAGCCCCCCAGTGTTAACTAGCTGATAGCCATCCAATGTTAACTAGCTGATAACCCCCCAGTTATAACTAGCTGATATCCCCACCCCACCTCCAGTTTAACTAACTGATAGTCCTCAGTGTTAACTAGCTGATAGCCCCAAGTGTTAACTAACTGATAGCCCCAAGTGTTAACTAACTGATAGCCCCAAGTGTTAACTAACTGATAGCCCCAAGTGTTAACTAGCTGATAGCCCCCCCCACCCACCCCCCGTGTTAACTAGCTGATAGCCCCCCCCAACCGCCAATGTTAACTAGCTGATAGCCCCAAGTGTTAACTAGCTGATAGCCACCCCACCCCCAGTGTTAACTAGCTGATAGCCCCCCCAACCGCCAATGTTAACTAGCTGATAGCACCCCAGTGTTAACTAGCTGATAGCACCCCAGTGTTAACTAGCTGATAGCCACCCCACCCCCAGTGTTAACTAGCTGATAGCCACCCCACCCCCAGTGTTAACTAGCTGATAGCCACCCCACCCCCAGTGTTAACTAGCTGATAGCACCCCAGTGTTAACTAGCTGATAGCCCCCCAGTGTTAACTAGCTGATAGCCCCCACCCAACCCCCAGTGTTAACTAGCTGATACCCCCCACCCCACCCCTAGTGTTAACTAGCTGATAGCCCCCACCCAACCCCCAGTGTTAACTAGCTGATAGCCCCCCAGTGTTAACTAGCTGATAGCACCCCAGTGTTAACTAGCTGATAGCCACCCCACCCCCAGTGTTAACTAGCTGATAGCCCCCCAGTGTTAACTAGCTGATAGCCCCCCAGTGTTAACTAGCTGATAGCCCCCCAGTGTTAACTAGCTGATAGCACCCCAGTGTTAACTAGCTGATAGCCCCCCAGTGTTAACTAGCTGATAGCACCCCAGTGTTAACTAACTGATAGCCCCCCAGTGTTAACTAGCTGATAGCACCCCAGTGTTAACTAACTGATAGCCCCCCCAGTGTTAACTAGCTGATAGCATCCCAGTGTTAACTAGCTGATAGCCCCCCAGTGTTAACTAGCTGATAGCCCCCACCCAACCCCCAGTGTTAACTAGCTGATAGCACCCCAGTGTTAACTAGCTGATAGCCCCCCAGTGTTAACTAGCTGATAGCCCCCCAGTGTTAACTAGCTGATAGCCCCCCAGTGTTAACTAGCTGATAGCCCCCACCCAACCCCCAGTGTTAACTAGCTGATAGCACCCCAGTGTTAACTAGCTGATAGCCCCCCAGTGTTAACTAGCTGATAGCCCCCCAGTGTTAACTAGCTGATAGCCCCCCAGTGTTAACTGGGGTGGAGAGGGGTGGAGGGGGGTTGAGGGGGGTGGAGAGGGGTTGAGGGGGGTGGAGAGGGGTTGAGGGGGTGGAGGGTGGTGGAGAGGGGTGGAGGGGGGTTGAGGGGCTGAAGGGGGTGGAGACAGGTTGAGGGGGTTGAGGGGGGTGGAGAGGGGTTGAGGTGGGTTGAGGTGGGTTGAGGGGGGTGGAGAGGGGTTGAGGTGGGTTGAGGGGGGTGGAGAGGGGTGGAGAGGGTTTGAGGTGGGTTGAGGTGGGTTGAGGTGGGTGGAGAGGGGTTGAGGTGGGTTGAGGTGGGTGGAGAGGGGTTGAGGTGGGTTGGAGGGTGAGAGAAATGTCAGGATGTGGGAAACGTGACTCCAATCCATCTGCTCACATCCTGTTACTACAGGATATAGACACTCAGACTGGACTGAATTGGACCCCTAGGTCATGCTACACCTCTTCTCCTCTCCCCTCGCCCGACCGGGTCACTTTCACGGCTGCAGCGAGAGAGAGTGGCCCCCTGGGTATTGTTCCCTGCTGAAAGGTGGGCCGGACAGATTAAAGATCCAGGCAGAGTGCAAAATCCTTCCAGGAAAAAAACCCACTCCAGTGTGTGTGACAGAGTGTGTGAGTGTGGACTCCACGTTCGAAATGCTGGGCCAGATCGGGACGGATGGAGGGAGGGGCGAGGAAACACAGAGTATTTTTAGAATAATTACCTTTGTGGCTCAGGGCCGGGCGTTTGTGTGGAGATGGGAGCAGGACGTAAACATAGAGAGCAAACAGAAGTGAAGTGTGTGTGTGTTCTGCCTCAGTGTGTGTGTGTTCTGCAGCGCTTCGTTTCGGATTCCAAGGCACATCCTGAAGGGAGAGCCAGGGACGAGAGGAAAGTGAGAGATTACTGAGTGGTTTGTTTTGTTTTGTTGCTGTTTTTCCATTTCCTGAAACTCTCCTCAGAAAGACAACTCATTCACCTGATAAACTGCCAGCAGCCCACTCCCCCCACCTGAATGTTGTTGAATTGTATTGATCAAACTGTTCAATCTCTTCCACAGAAGAGGCTATCTACGTACAATAATACTCTCAAAAGATTTGCCTGAGGGGCATGCCTTGCCTTGCTAGCGCCAGTCAGTCCTGCCCATTACTGCTGGCACCTCAGCCTCTGGCCAGGATGCCAGCTGGTTAAGGAATCAGGAGGAGGTTGGCAGCCAGACCGCCTTAGGAGAGGAGGGGTGTGTGAGTAGGGGGAAGGGTTGGCGGAGACAGGGGGCACTCCAGACCCCATGTCCTGTCTCCGGGGGTAACAACAGTGCCAACAGGACGACAGAGGAAACCGCAGGCGCCGCTCACTCAGAACACAGCGGTAAAAAAGGGGCATCTCTGACACACTGAGACGTTGCCACAAACACACATACACACGCAGCACGCACAGATGCACGCACGCACACACTAACATACAAATTGCACTTCATTGCACTTATCTACACTCTCACACTCATTCACCACTCAGGCACCAACACATCCTCACACTTTCACACACATCCGCAGACTGACACAAACAAACGGACACGCACACTCCAAGGCAGAACGGATGCCAAGATAAGAACAATGATCTGTCCTAGGAGAAACAAGCGCACTGTGACTTGTGTACAGATGGGAGTGTTGATGGAGAAACAGAGAGAAGTGTATTGTTCTAAGAGGCAGTCAGGAGTGCTAGTAGTGGAAATAGCTAGGTACCTGACAAACACTATATTATTGCCTTTCCTTGTTTGACAAGACACTGACAAGCTGTCTGAAGCAGAATCAGGCAGCCACTAAGTGGATGTGAGAGTTATTGACATTGTGAAGTTGAGGTGGAGAATGTGACTGGATTTTGGCAGCCACACCGCTTTGATCAGTTTGGCCGGACAGCCACCTCTAGGAAGAGTGTTGGTGGTTCCAAACTTCTTCCATTTAAGAATGATGGAGACCACTGTGTTCTTGGGGACCTTCAATGCTGCAGACATTTTTTGGTACCCTTCCCTAAATCTGTGCCTCGACACAATCCTGTCTCGGAGCTCTACGGACAATTCCTTCAACCACATGACTTGGTATTTGCTCTAACATGCTCTGCATGCCTGTGGGACCTTATATAGACAGGTGCCTTTCCAAATCATGTCCAATCAGTTAAATTTACCACAGGTGGACTCCAATCAAGTTGTAGAAACATCTCAAGGATGATCAATGGAAACAGGATGCACCTGAGCTCAATTTCAAGTCTCATAGCAAAGGGTCTGAATACCCTGTTCTATAACATTTCTAAAAACCTGTTTCTGCTTTGTCATTATGGGGTATTGGTTGTATATTGATGAGGAAAAACATTGATTTAAATAATTTTAGAATAAGGCTGTAATGTAACAAAATGTGGACAAAGTCAAGGGGTCTGAATACCTTCTGAATGCACTGTAGAGGGGCGCTGTTTTTCTTGCTCTGATGCTTTCTCCGGTAATATAGTTTCAGCAGAGAGGAAGAGGCTAAGCGAGATGGCTCACTCTTGCCAAATTCTGTCCAGTATAAGCCCAATGCGTTTCTATGGGAATAATATGCAGACCTAAGCTTCTCGCCTGCCTTCCCGCCTTTGGGACAAAGACTCCCATTGTTAGGGCAGAGACATGAGCATCTCGTCATTACATACAGATCTCTGGTTTCAGTCTCTTGCGAATTGGAATGGAAAGTTGGCGGGTGCACAGTGCACTGTTACAATGCTGCATTGCCCTAAAGGAAATGGATGTTTTGCCAAAATTATATAATTACTCTTGTCTAAATAAAATAATTCAAAATACTTCACCAGGGAGCATGACTTAGGCAGTAGAATGGCCTTACTGAAGAGCTCCGTGACTTTCAACGTGGCACCGTCATAGCATGCCACCTTTCCAACAAGTCAGTTCGTCAAATTTCTGCCCTGCTGGAGCTGCCCCGGTCAACTGTAAGTGCCGTTATTGTGAAGTGGAAACGTCTAGGAGCAACAACGTATCAGCCGCGAAGTGGTAGGCCACACAAGCACACAGAATGGGATCGCCGAGTACTGAAGAAAAATCACTCACTACTGCGTTCTAATCTGCCTCTGGAAGTAACGTCAACAGAAAAACTGCTAGTCGGGAGCTTTATGAAATGGGTTTCCATGGCCGAGCAGCTGCACACAAGCTTAAGATCACCATGAGCAATGCCAAGCGTCGGCTGGAGTGGTGTAAAGCTTGCCACCATTGGATTCTGGAGCAGTGGAAACGCGTTCTCTGGAGTGATGAATCGGACAGACACATCTGGGTTTGGCGGATGCCAGGAGAACGCTACCTGCTTTAATGCATAGTGCCAACTGTAAAGTTTGGTGGAGGAGGAATAATGGTCTGGCGCTGTTTTTCATGGTTCGGGCTAAGCCCCTTAGTTCTAGTGAAGAGAAATCTTAACGCTACAGCATACAATGACATTCTAGATGATTCTGTGCTTCCAACGTTGTGACAACAGTTTGGGCCCTTTCCTGTTTCAGCATGACAATGCCCCCGTGTACAAAGCGAGGTCTATACAGAAATGGTTTGTTGCGATCGGTGTGGAAGAACTTGACTGGCCTGCACAGATCCCTGACCTCAACCCCATCGAACACCTTTGGGATGAATTGGAACGCCGACTGCGAGCCAGGCCTAATCGCCCAACATCAGTGCCCAACCTCACTGTTGCTCTTGTGGCTGAATGGAAGCAAGTTCCAACATCAAGTGGAAAGCCTTCCCAGAAGAGTGGAGGCTGTTATAGCAGCAATGCTTATGGTTTTGGAATGAGACGTTAGAAAGCAGGTGTCCACATACTTTTGGTCATATAGTGTATGTGTTAGGATAATGTGTCTTGAGTATCATTTAAAATGTTGAGACAAGAAGAAGAAGAGGAGGAAGGTGTGGCGAAGATATGATGCGTCTCTCTCCAGAACACATGTATATGTAGGAATGTGCCCATTTGGCAAAGTGTTATTTCTGATTGTCTTAAATCACAATGTACACCACTCATTTTTTCTTCGCCTCAAAAAAACAGACTTCGTTGGCTTGTGTAACATCCATTGCGAATGATAGTTCCTAAGTATTAGAAAAATCTTTCCAACACTCCCGGCCTCGATAATCACCACGCCACGGTGTGAAAGAGCAAAATATCATGATCTGATGATCCCATATAGCCAGTGGAAATGTTATTTAAAAAAACAGCGGTCTGTCTAGAGCTCACTGGCGTGGGAAACTCTGAGGGCCCGGAATAGGCTAGTTGATACAATGTTGCACTTCACTAGCAATAGCTCAAGTCAAGACAGATAGAAAGGGAGGCAGACAGGTGGAGAAGAGAGATGATTGTGATTGAAAGAACCAGAATTTTCATCAGGTTATTTTCTACTGTTTTTATTTGTCAGCTTTACTTAGTTGAGATGGAAGTTTCAGGCCTACTGCTACATTGGCCTATAGGCTGTCTCATTGGCCTATTTTATTTTATTTTATTTTTTATTTTTTTTACCGTTATTTTACCAGGTAAGTTGACTGAGAACACGTTCTCATTTGCAGCAACGACCTGGGGAATAGTTACAGGGGAGAGGAGGGGGATGAATGAGCCAATTATAAACTGGGGATTATTAGGTGACTATAGGCTGTCTCGGAGTTCTATGAGCTCATTTCTTTAGCCGCCAATGGATCACAGTGTATCAATGTGTTCATATGGCAGAGGCTGCTGCTCTCACCTCAGTTGAATTTGAGCATTTTATCATTTTATTTCAGATTTTTATGATTAACCACGTGACAATGATTGAGAAAATAAAATGTTATTATTGAAATTAAACTGTTCCACAAAAATGTGCATATAAAAGATAGATCGGTAGAAATGGTAGGATAAATTGTAAGCTTCCCCAAACTTGAAACTCACCAGCTGCCTATGGTCTTTACTATTACACCTATTAAAACGAATTGTGAATGTGCAAGCGGGTCTGCTGCCATGTCTGCTGCCGGGCCTGGTGTGTGTGTGTGTGTGTGTGTGTGTGTGTGTGTGTGTGTGTGTGTGTGTGTGTGTGTGTGTGTGTGTGTGTGTGTGTGTGTGTGTGTGTGTGTGTGTGTGTGTGTGTGTGTATCCGTCCGTGTCTGTGCGTGCGTGTGTCTGCCTGGTACATTCACAGACACAGTACAATGTAACTCAGACTTAAAGATCAGAGTAATAAAAGCCCACTTCAATAGAGACCTGTTCTGTGTTCTCAGGCACTTCAATAGAGACCTGTTCTGTGTTCTCAGTCACTTCAATAGAGGCCTGTTCTGTGTTTTTAGTCACTTCAATAGAGACCTGTTCTGTGTTCTCAGTCACTTCAATAGAGACCTGTTCTGTGTTCTCAGGCACTTCAATAGAGACTTGTTCTGTGTTCTCAGGCACTTCAATAGAGACCTGTTCTGTGTTCTCAGGCACTTCAATAGAGACTTGTTCTGTGTTCTCAGGCACTTCAATAGAGACCTGTTCTGTGTTCTCAGGCACTTCAATAGAGACCTGTTCTGTGTTCTCAGGCACTTCAATAGAGACCTGTTCTGTGTTCTCAGGCACTTCAATAGAGACCTGTTCTGTGTTCTCAGGCACTTCAATAGAGACCTGTTCTGTGTTCTCAGGCACTTCAATAGAGACCTGTTCTGTGTTCTCAGGCACTTCAATAGAGACCTGTTCTGTGTTCTCAGGCACTTCAATAGAGACCTGTTCTGTGTTCTCAGTCACTTCAATAGAGACCTGTTCTGTGTTTTCAGTCACTTCAATAGAGACCTGTTCTGTGTTCTCAGGCACTTCAATAGAGACCTGTTCTGTGTTTTCAGTCACTTCAATAGAGACCTGTTCTGTGTTCTCAGGCACTTCAATAGAGACCTGTTCTGTGTTTTCAGTCACTTCAATAGAGACCTGTTCTGTGTTCTCAGGCACTTCAATAGAGACCTGTTCTGTGTTTTCAGAGAATCTGTTCTGTGTGTCAGAGAATCTGATTGGGCACTAGGGGGAAGGGAACTCACCTTGACCAATGAGACAGTGGCGTCAGGGTTGGTGACCCTACAGGGGAAGACCAGAGGCTGGCTCTCCTTCATATACACAACGTCTGGACTGTTATTCTGCTCCTCCACAAATGGCCGCTGTCTGTCTGAAACCACAACACCGAGGTTAGGGATAGGAACACACGAGCATGGACACACACAGACACACATGTCACAGACACACACAGACATATGTCACAGAAACACACACACACCATCATGTGTGCATACTCATGTACGCATGCACGTACGCATGCAAGCGTACCCTCATAATCACATATTGTATAGATGGCTATTCAGCAGAAAACAATCAACAATAAGCACACAAACACACACACAAACACTCACCCATACTAAATACCATTCAGAAAACAGAGATCTGGAGTCAACAATAAACACACACAGATTGTTTAGAGGTAATCAAAATGCCTGTGTTTCTTCCAGATACATTGTGATTCTTTCCCTGTGCTCTAATATCCCTGTGCCATTGAAAGATGTGGGCGGGTGGAGCTCACCTCATTGTTTGTCAGCTACTGTACTGTGCTATTCAAGGAAAGCATAATCTCTGAACATTTTAACAAAAGTACCCCAAGGACTAGTGGCCTGGACCGCAGGGCTTCCTCCTGCTGCTTTGATTTCATATAAAGGAGCTGGTGAGGGGGTAAGAGGGGCCGGAGGGTGAGCAGAGTGGGGTAAGAGGGGCCGGAGGGTGAGCAGAGTGGGGTAAGAGGGGCCGGAGGGTGAGCAGAGTGGGGCAGGAGGGGCCGGAGGGTGAGCAGAGTGGGGCAGGAGGGGCAGGAGGGTGAGAGCAGAGTGGGGCAGGAGGGGCCGGAGGGTGAGCAGAGTGGGGCAGGAGGGGCAGGAGGGTGAGAGCAGAGTGGGGCAGGAGGGGCCGGAGGGTGAGCAGAGTGGGGCAGGAGGGGCCGGAGGGTGAGCAGAGTGGGGCAGGAGGGGCCGGAGGGTGAGCAGAGTGGGGCAGGAGGGGCCGGAGGGTGAGCAGAGTGGGGCAGGAGGGGCCGGAGGGTGAGCAGAGTGGGGCAGGAGGGGCAGGAGGGTGAGAGCAGAGTGGGGCAGGAGGGGCCGGAGGGTGAGCAGAGTGGGGCAGGAGGGGCCGGAGGGTGAGCAGAGTGGGGTAAGAGGGGCCGGAGGGTGAGCAGAGTGGGGCAGGAGGGGCCGGAGGGTGAGCAGAGTGGGGCAGGAGGGGCCGGAGGGTGAGCAGAGTGGGGCAGGAGGGGCCGGAGGGTGAGCAGAGTGGGGCAGGAGGGGCCGGAGGGTGAGCAGAGTGGGGCAGGAGGGGCAGGAGGGTGAGAGCAGAGTGGGGCAGGAGGGGCCGGAGGGTGAGCAGAGTGGGGCAGGAGGGGCAGGAGGGTGAGAGCAGAGTGGGGCAGGAGGGTGAGAGCAGAATGGGGCAGGAGGGGCAGGAGGGTGAGAGCAGAGTGGGGCAGGAGGGGCAGGAGGGGCAGGAGGGGCAGGAGGGTGAGAGAAGAGTGGGGCAGGAGGTTGAGAGCAGAATGGGGCAGGAGGGTGAGAGAAGAGTGGGGCAGGAGCAGAGAGGGCGATGGTGTTGGACGCCTAATGGGAGTGGTGGCTGGAGCGATTGATGGGCCCCAGGGGTCCTGTTGGCCAAACAGTAGCCCTACCCTGTGACCTGGGCTCCTCTCACTCCTTTGGCCCCTGGCCCAGCTCCATGCTCAGCCAGCTGCCCCAGTGGCACAACTCAGGACAGGGAAGGGCAGAGAGGGGCAGACAGGGCTCTCACTGTGCCTCCTTTGCCCCTGGATGGTCCTGAATCCTGCCTGGCCTTCATCCTCTTTCACTTCCCTTACCCTCCCACCTTCTAGTCCCGCCACCTTATACAGACCCCCCCCCCCCCCCCCCACCTCCCCTGCCATAGACCTCCAGCCTCCCTTCCACCTCTACCAGCCCCCTGCGGCTCTTCTCCCGTCCCCCAGCACAGGATGCTGTGAGCAGGGCTGAAGGGAACAGATAAGCCTGGTGCCCTGGGAAACTCTGCCCAAACCTAATCCTTTCAGCAGCTGGGCTATTCCTGGCCCCTAGGTAGCACGTAAATGAAAGTAAAAAGGTTTTATATATAGACCTGGTAGAGGGAGAGGGAGGCTAAGAAAAGAGACTGGCTAGGGGGGAGAAACTGTTGCAGAGTCATTACGAAGGATGTGTTGTTGGGACAAACAGTGTTTAGATATAATTGTCTCTCTGACATTGGTCTGTATTTAGCACCCACTACATCCTGTTTAACCTGAACCTATAAACAACGAGACAGCGCGAGAAAGAGACTGACTGACCACTCCATTACAGAGAGAGGGGGGGGGGGAGAGACTGACTGACCACTCCATTACAGAGAGAGGGGGGGGGGGGGAGACTGACTGACCACTCCATTACAGAGAGAGGGGGGGGGGACTGACTGACCACTCCATTACAGAGAGAGGGGGGGGGGGGGGGAGAGACTGACTGACCACTCCATTACAGAGAGAGGGGGGGGCGACTGACTGACCACTCCATTACAGAGAGAGGGGGGGGGGGGGGAGAGACTGACTGACCACTCCATTACAGAGAGAGGGGGGAGAGACTGACTGACCACTCCATTACAGAGAGAGGGGGGAGAGACTGACTGACCACTCCATTACAGAGAGAGGGGGGGGACTGACTGACCACTCCATTACAGAGAGAGAGGGGGGGAGACTGACTGACCACTCCATTAGAGAAAGAGGGGGGGGGGACTGACTGACCACTCCATTAGAGAAAGAGGGGGGGGAGAGACTGACTGACCACTCCATTAGAGAGAGGGGGAGACTGACTGACCACTCCATTAGAGAGAGAGGAGGGGGGAGACTGACTGACCACTCCATTAGAGAGAGAGGAGGGGGGAGACTGACTGACCACTCCATTAGAGAGAGAGGAGGGGGGAGACTGACTGACCACTCCATTAGAGAAAGAGGGGGGAGACTGACTGACGACTCCATTAGAGAGAGAGGAGGGGGGAGACTGTCTGACCATTCCATTAGAGAAAGAGGGGGGAGACTGACTGACCACTCCATTAGAGAGAGAGGAGGGAGAGACTGACTGACCACTCAATTAGAGAGAGAGGAGGGGGAGACTGACTGACCACTCCATTAGAGAAAGAGGGGGAGACTGACTGACCACTCCATTAGAGAGAGGAGGGAGAGACTGACTGACCACTCCATTAGAGAGAGAGGAGGGGGGAGACTGACTACCCACTCCATTAGAGAGAGAGGAGGGGGGAGACTGACTGACCACTCCATTAGAGAGAGAGGAGGGGGAGACTGACTGACTGACCACTCCATATTAGAGAGAGAGGGGGGGGAGACTGACTGACCACTCCATTAGAGAGAGAGGAGGGGGGAGACTGACTGACCACTCCATTAGAGAGAGAGGAGGGGGGAGACTGACTGACCACTCCATTAGAGAAAGAGGAGGGGGGAGACTGACTGACCACTCCATTAGAGAAAGGGGGGGGGACTGACTGACCACTCCATTAGAGAGAGGAGGGGGGAGACTGACTGACCACTCCATTAGAGAGAGAGGAGGGGGGAGACTGACTGACCACTCCATTAGAGAAAGAGGGGGGAGACTGACTGACCACTCCATTAGAGAGAGAGGAGGGGGGAGACTGACTGACCACTCCATTAGAGAGAGAGGAGGGGGGAGACTGACTGACCACTCCATTAGAGAAAGAGGGGGGGGACTGACTGACCACTCCATTAGAGAGAGAGGAGGGGGGAGACTGACTGACCACTCCATTAGAGAGAGAGGAGGGGGGAGACTGACTGACCACTCCATTAGAGAAAGAGGGGGGAGACTGACTGACCACTCCATTAGAGAGAGAGGAGGGGGGAGACTGACTGACCACTCCATTAGAGAGAGAGGGGAGACTGACTGACCACTCCATTAGAGAAAGAGGGGGGGGGGGGACTGACTGACCACTCCATTAGAGAAAGAGGGGGGGGGACTGACTGACTGACCACTCCATTAGAGAAAGAGGGGGGGGGACTGACTGACCACTCCATTAGAGAGAGAGGAGGGGGAGACTGACTGACCACTCCATTAGAGAGAGAGGAGGGGGGAGACTGACTGACCACTCCATTAGAGAAAGAGGGGGGGGGACTGACTGACCACTCCATTAGAGAGAGAGGAGGGGGGAGACTGACTGACCACTCCATTAGAGAGAGAGGGGGGAGGGAGGGGGGAGACCGACTGACCACTCCATTAGAGAAAGAGGGGGGGGGACTGACTGACCACTCCATTAGAGAGAGAGGGGGGAGTAAAAAACACTTCAATGAGCGACTCCTGGAGTGAGTTGGTAGTTGTTAGATGCAACCTGACGCGTCTTACCTGTGACATAGACATAGACAGCTCTCTGCCTGAGCTTCCGATGGCTGTACCGACACCGGAACGATCCTGTGTGCTGGGCCTGGGCCGAGCTAAGCGTCAGTTGGCTGCAGTAATGCTGGCTCTGCCTACCACAGCGAGAATCTTCCAATCGCACTCTCTCCTGATCTCTGGCCACACCTCCAGGGAATGCCCACGACAGCTCCCACCGACCCCTGATTGGTCAAAAGTAAAATGGCATAAAACATTCCATCTCTCTCATCGCACCTCAACTTCTGAAAAGCTGACCATAAAATGGTCCATATAAAACAGGGGTGTTAAAGATACAGTCCGTGGGCTTGATCCGGCCCGTGAGCCCATTCAAACCGGCCTGCGAGGTGATTTAAGTAAATAAAATAAAAATAAAATTGAAATCTAATTGTTTTATCTCAATCGACATTGAAATGACTGAAACGACATTGAAACTGTGTAGAAATGATAAAGGAGCTTAATTTACACTCTGTCCAGCTCACTAACAGTCATCTCAACGAATGCTAGACAGTCAGGGAGCACAATCTTTTGCAAAGAAATATAACCAATTTTGAGTGCGGTTCCTCGGTGAAGACAGAATGCGGCCCATGGGGCAAAATTAGATTGACGCCCCTGATATAAAAACTAATCTGGACAGAATCAGTGGCACCTTAATTGGGGAGGATGGACTCGTGGTAATAACTGGAGCGGAATCTGTGGAATGGTATCAAATACATGGAAACAATGTGTTTGATGCCACTCCATTCTCTCCGTTACGGACATTATTATGAGCCGTCCTCCTGCTGAGCCATCCTCAGCAACCTCCTGTGCTACCCCCTCCCCCATCACATCTGACCTGTAACCTTTGACTCCAGAGAGACTCACCTGCAGTGGATTGTCAGAGTCTGGTTGGCCTCCAGGACCAGCTGTCGACTCTTCACATCCAGAATAGGAACACTGAACTTCCCCTTAGGCACACTCTCCACCTTACCTACAGGGAGAGAGAAGAGAGATGTCTTATAGGCTGCAGGCCAGGCTGGCCCCCATACAGGGAGAGAGAAGAGAGATGTCTTATAGGCTGCAGGCCAGGCTGGCCCCCATACAGGGAGAGAGAAGAGAGATGTCTTATAGGCTGCAGGCCAGGCTGGCCCCCATACAGGGAGAGAGAAGAGAGATGTCTTATAGGCTGCAGGCCAGGCTGGCCCCCATACAGGGAGAGAGAAGAGAGATGTCTTATAGGCTGCAGGCCAGGCTGGCCCCCATACAGGGGGAGAGAACAGAAGAAAGAACTTAGGCTGAAGCCTAGCTCTCCCTTACAAGGCTGGTCCCCATATGCAGTGGTGGAAAAAGTACCCAATTGTCATACATAAGTAAAAGATTCCTTAATAGAAAATGACTCAAGTAAAAGTGAAAGTCAACCAGAAAAATACTACTTGAGTAACAGTCTAAAAGTATTTGGTTTTAAATATACTTACGTATCAAAAGTCAATGTAATTGCAAAAATATACTTAAGTATCAAAAGTAAAAGTATAAATCACTTCACATTCCTTTTAATAAGCAAATACAGATGGCAGAATTTCCTTTTGTATTTTTTTTATTTACGGAGAGCCAGGGTCACACTCCAACACGCAGACATAATTTACAAATGAAGCATTTGTGTTTAGTGAGCCCTCCAGATCAGAGGCAGTAGGGATGACCAGGGATGTTCTCCCGATAAGTGTGTGAATTAGACCATTTTCCTGTCCTGTTAAGTATTCAAAATGTAACGAGTACTTTTGGGTGTCAGGGAAAATGTATGGGGTAAAAAAGTAGATTATTTTCTTTAGGAATGTAGTGAATTAAAAGTAAAAGTAGTCAAAAATATAAATAGTAAAGTAAAGTACAGATACCCCCCCAAAATACTTAAGTAGTACTTAAAAGTATTTTTACTTAAGTACTTTACACCACTGCCCATATGTTGCTCAACAACCAGTAACTGATGTTATTGTGGGAGGAGATGACAATGACTGATATCTGAATCAACTGTGCACAACGGTCAAAACTCCTTGAAAAAACAACTGAGGATGAGATTCTTATAAGAGGAGTGTGCTGCATTCCAACACGACTGACCACCACAGTGCTGATGACAGCACCCAACTGAATACAACATAATGGGCACAACAAAACCACCACCAGTAGCACCATTGACCAACACCCCTGATCACTGTTACATTGCTGCCCACAGCTCTGGTCCAGGGCGTTAGGGAATGAATGTGAACTAAAGCCCTGGACCAGAGCTATGCTGACGTCAAAACCTACTCCAATAAACACTGTAGAACAATGCAGTAATTGACCACAACACCGGGTGTTGACAGATCAACTGACAGTGTCATCACAGACACTCCCATGCAGCAATACCACTGACCCTCGTCACCTCCTCGTTCCCATGGCAGTAAGACCACTTGAGGACCACAGTGGAAATGCGTGAGCACTAAGCAGTGTCACTGTTGTTTATCAAATAAAATCAACACTCCACTTCATGGTAGCCGAGGTTAATTAATGAGAGATTAAGGGTGCTGTCCATCCACCCTTCCTTCCTCTCAGCCCAAAGGGAAACTTCATTCACACAGACACGTCCTTGAATCAGCCCCAAAAAACTAGTTCACACTGCATCCTATTGGAACAAACACAAACCTAGTTCACACTGCATCCTATTGGACCAAACACAAATCTAGTTCACATTGCATCCTATTGGAACAAACACAAACCTAGTTCACACTGCATCATATTGGACCAAACACAAATCTAGTTCACACTGCATCCTATTGGACCAAACACAAACCTAGTTCACACTGCATCCTATTGGAACAAACACAAACCTAGTTCACACTGCATCCTATTGGAACAAACACAAACCTAGTTCACATTGCATCCTATTGGAACAAACACAAATCTAGTTCACATTGCATCCTATTGGAACAAACACAAACCTAGTTCACATTGCATCCTACTGGAACAAACACAAACTTAGTTCACATTGCATCCTATTGGAACAAACACAAACCTAGTTCACATTGCATCCTATTGGAACAAACACAAACCTAGTTCACACTGCATCCTATTGGACCAAACACAAATCTAGTTCACACTGCATCCTATTGGACCAAACACAAACCTAGTTCACATTGCATCCTATTGGAACAAACACAAACCTAGTTCACATTGCATCCTATTGGAACAAACACAAACCTAGTTCACATTGCATCCTATTGGAACAAACACAAACCTAGTTCACACTGCATCCTATTGGACCAAACACAAACCTAGTTCACATTGCATCCTATTGGACCAAACACAAATCTAGTTCACACTGCATCCTATTGGACCAAACACAAACCTAGTTCACATTGCATCCTATTGGACCAAACACAAACCTAGTTCACATTGCATCCTATTGGAACAAACACAAACCTAGTTCACACTGCATCCTATTGGACCAAACACAAATCTAGTTCACATTGCATCCTATTGGAACAAACACAAACCTAGTTCACATTGCATCCTATTGGAACAAACACAAACCTAGTTCACACTGCATCCTATTGGAACAAACACAAACCTAGTTCACATTGCATCCTATTGGAACAAACACAAACCTAGTTCACATTGCATCCTACTGGAACAAACACAAACTTAGTTCACATTGCATCCTATTGGAACAAACACAAATCTAGTTCACATTGCATCCTATTGGAACAAACACAAACCTAGTTCACATTGCATCCTATTGGACCAAACACAAACCTAGTTCACATTGCATCCTACTGGAACAAACACAAACCTAGTTCACACTGCATCCTATTGGACCAAACACAAACCTAGTTCACATTGCATCCTATTGGACCAAACACAAACCTAGTTCACATTGCATCCTACTGGAACAAACACAAACTTAGTTCACATTGCATCCTATTGGAACAAACACAAACTTAGTTCACACTGCATCCTATTGGAACAAACACAAATCTAGTTCACACTGCATCCTATTGGACCAAACACAAATCTAGTTCACACTCAGTGGCAGTCAGTGCCATTTCAGATGAGGGAGGACAAAAAATGTTTTATGAGCATGGCCTTATTTCTATTACAGCATGTTGGATAACTGTCATTCATATTCCGTTCACCCAGTTCAATGTAACATCGATCGGTTTAGGCTACTACATGATACTCTAATTTCCCTATACCCATCATGAGGTTGAT
Organism: Salvelinus alpinus; assembly: GCF_045679555.1. Lineage (NCBI taxonomy): Eukaryota > Metazoa > Chordata > Actinopteri > Salmoniformes > Salmonidae > Salvelinus > Salvelinus alpinus. The sequence continues at coordinate 19,160,145 of NC_092095.1, forward strand.
ACAACCTAGCCTATTAATGAAGGTTTACAACGTAGGTGCACGTGGACAGACAGTGACATTCAATAATGCCTTGCACACTCATGCCTGAATCTAGCTGATCTAGGGTGTAATCATTAGTCCAACAGTTACAAACGAGAGTTTCTATTGTAGAAATTCAGGTATGACTATCCCAGTTTGGATCTGTTTAAGAAAAGTTTTTCACTAGAATCGGCAAAATGAATACACAACTGGATCACGCGTAAACACAGTTCCCAGTTTCATAGCAGCCACGTTGTGTTCCTTCTCGCATCTACGTTATGCGCTCTCCTTTCACCTCTTCCCTTCGCTTGTGGACTTCAATGCACAACACATCAGCTGTATGTGACCAGGCGAAAAAAACATTCCAAGTCAAACCTCTACACACAGCCTACATGGTTGTCACCATATTAGCTAAAGTAACATCATAGTCAGCATAGCTAATAGAACTAATATGTTAGTAAACCCGCTAATCATGCAGTAACATTACAGTGTACAGTCAGTAAGCAGTTACATCGTAGGGCCCGGTGGCAATAAATTTGTAAAACCAAAAGCTTACCTTGACTTTGAAGAGTTCCAGTGTTGTGTTGGATAGTCATAGCCCGCTAGCTAACATAACATCCCTCTGTTTGAGCAGGGTGTATCAGTAGGCTAAACTAGCTAGCTGCATTTGCTATCTAAGTAAGTACTGCTTCTCCTTCATTTAGGAAGACATTTATTTGTTCAAAACTGTTCAGCTATTTTCTTTCTCTCTCTTTGAGTCAGCTACTCACTACATTTTATGCACTACAGTGCTAGCTGCAGCTTATGCTTTCAGTACTAGATTAATTATCTGATCCTTTGATTGGGTGGACAACATGTCAGTTCATGCTGCAAGAGCTCTGATACGTTGGAGGACGTCCTCCAGAAGTTGTCATAATTACTGTGTAAGTCTATGGAAGGGGGTGAGAACCATGAGCCTCCTAAGTTTTGTATTGAAGTCAATGTACCCAGAGGAGGAAGGAAGCTAGCTGTCCTCTGGCTACACCATTGTGCTACCCTACAGAGTGCTGTTGAGTCTACTATAGACCTTCTTTGCAAAATAGTGTGTTTTAATCAATTATTTGGTGACGTGATTACATTTAGTATAGTTTTATCTAAAAATTACATTTTTTTAAGTTACTGAGGAGGATGTTCTTCCCCTTCCTCCTCTGAGGAGCCTCCACTGTTCACACTGCATCCTATTGGAACAAACACAAATCTAGTTCACACTGATCTAGCGTGGTTTGTAATCAGAACTCGTCATAGTACAGCAAGACTGCGTGTGACATCCTAGGTTCTCCTGCTTTTGGTAAAGCCTTTTTTTAGGTCCTCCACATCATAACCAGCATGTCAAGCATTCTCACTTTACCAAAATGAAACTTCACTTCAGTGTGCCAGTATGGTATCCTCTCTGTACTATCTTCCTGATCATACACATCACTATACTGAATACTGACCTATCATTTTATCCCATCTGTGAACCCCCCCCCCCCCCATTACTAATATTCATGGTTACCAGTGGACGTCCCCTTCAGCAGCTCTAGTTTTACTTACTCTGGTAGTTTCCTCTGTTTCCCCTCTGAGTCACACACACACACACACACACACACACACACACACACACACACACACACACACACACACACACACACACACACACACACACACACACACACACACACACACACACACACACACACACACAGGGAGAGTCCTGCAGCAGAGTCTATATGTCGGTGTAAATAGTTTAAAGGAGGAAGGGAAGTCAAGTCTCTCTCAGCACGGGCCCAAGGGGCATTTCAACAGGCTGTAAAGTGGCCAGAACTCGCCTTCCCATGTTACTCAATACAGCTGGAGCTTTCATTCAACAAACCCTAGTGCCATTTCATACAAGTGGAGGATCAGTTGGAGTTCAAGGACATGTCTGTTTAGAACCCCATAATGTGGCTGCAGGACAGGTGTAAGTTACAGAGCTGGATGTAGCCTAAGATTACAAAAGGAGAATGTTGTAATAATTTCCCCTCAAGTTTTCCCTCCAGTGTTGTGCATGCTATTCTATTCATGTAAAACACAAAATTATTTTACAAATCATGGCGACATTTGCATTTCATTGGAGGGACATAATAATGTTTGGCCTTCTATATCCTGTTTCCATGGTACAATGCATTCTTTTCAGATCCTTATCAGACACGCACATCATAACACAGTAGTAAGACATAGAGACAGTTTGGCAAATGACACTGGTGTTTTCTCCACTGGTATAAATGTGAAATATTTTTGATTGAATTGCAGTTTTGTGTATGTTTTGCCTAAACCAATACAGGGTCATATTTTTCTGTGTAATAAATGTAGGGCTATTGAATATGAAAAAAGTAAGGATTGTTCCTCAACTTGTTTCATTGGTCTACAGCAAAAGTGCAATGATAGTAAACGACCAAATGAATAAAATGTTCATTGATTTTGCTGACAATGCTTAACAATTAATTAAATGAATTAAGTAATTAATTACTCCAGATGTATTATCTAACCCATTAAAAAAGCTTGCATTAAAACTAATACAACTAATTTTGCAAATAAAAGACTGTATGTAGAGGACAATTGTGACATTATATCAGGTTTGACATGACAAAAACACTCGTTCCATTTAGTGAAAAGTTGTTGACCAATAACCATAGGTCCTGCGCTACCCTAATACTTTACGCACACAGGAGCCAGTTCACCCCGGTTTCCTCCCCGTGCGTCTGTTTAAGTCATAAACGCTGATTAGCGCCATTTCCTGCGCTCTAGAAAGTTTCCTAGTGCTGGTCATGACCCCTCACTCATTTATATTAGAACTTCCCTTTCACAAACTCATCAGCGTCAGGAAGTAACGCCCTATGTGTGCCGATTCAACCGGGGCCAAAGCGCGCACAGAGAAGCGGATACCAAGCCTGGCCACAGAGGTCCCCGTTATCCAAACAACTATCCCACAGGACAGGGCTTATCTACTAACAACACTTAGCTGTAAAAGAACCGCACTTCATCAACCACCCCTGCCACACAACCACACTGGTTTCTCAATGGGCCGATAAACAAGACAGTAGACGGGAAAGCGTCAAAGAGCCTGGTCCTGTGGCCCCATATGTTCAAAGCGCGGGATGTTGGCTAATCTGTCTGCCAAGTGCCAAGCGTTCGAAGAATGTTCCCCTGACGCCAATACTATCTTTTTACCGTGGCAGCACGCACGTTCCTCCTGATTATGTGGGAATCCATTTTACATGGCCTTGCACAATAGGACTACTACTAAAAGATGGCAAGGTGGCAATGTACGCGCATCAACATCCTCGTGCGTCAAGCATTCAGGCAATAATTACGCATGATGCCTAATGTGTCCTGAACAAATTGACGAATAACTATTCATAATTGTACTTTTAAAAAACACATTCAATCATATAATTAAGGAATACTTTATGTGATTTGTCCATAAGCGACAGAATGGGTGAGGGTGCGCTCTACAGGCATCCATGAAGGGGCTAGTTGCATCAATCAGTGAACTCTCTACTCACCCTTTGCGAGCGCACTGCCAGCCAATCCACATAGAACCACGAAGATATAGCCAATCATGTTGTCCGTCTTCCCCGTCGCACTGAAGAAGGGGTATGTGAGAAGAAAAGTGTAACAGAGAGTTTAGTCCTTGTTCGCCAGAGAATCGAATTCTGACGAGTAGGACAGGTTTCCTGAGGAGGAGAGCAGAGCAGAGCCGTGGGAGAACACGCTACAGGACACCACACATCAACTCCAGTAAAACGTTTTCCCATTGTGCTCTTGGGGACCGGTTTTATACAGTTCCCATAGCGACCGGATAACTGGCCTTCCAGTGACGTCCATCGACACACCCATGGCGCGTGAAATCAGAGTCCCACGCCCGTACCCATTCTCACAGTCACTCTGGACTAATTAAAACAATGAAGACAATGTACTTATACGGAGACCCTGTTTGACCCACAAACACCAGACCATCACACGATTTACCCCAAAACATTGAGTAAGCAAAAGCATACCCAAGCAATTACGTGCGTAAATCTCAGTGCCTTCGGTGGGTCCTGGAAAGGTGGCAAGTAGACAATGGGGTAATATGCAAACAGTGAGACTTGCTTGAGACAATTACCAGCTTTGATCGGACCAGTAATAGCCTTTATAACAAACATCACCAGAGCCTTCCTATCTCCACCACCTGGGTTCCTTACCTATGACATTGGTGGGTGTATGCAGTGGTGGAGAAAGTACCCAAATGTTATACTTGCGTAAAAGTAAAGACACCTTAACAGAAAATGACTGAAGTAATAGTGAAAGTCACCCAGTAAAATACTACTTGAGTAAAAGTCTAAAAACATTTGGTTTTAAATGTACTGAAGTATCAAAATGTATATGTAAATGCTAAATTATACTTAAGTATCAAAAGTATAAATAATTTCAAATTCCTCTTATTAAGCAAACCAGATGGAACCATTTAATTTTTTATTTATGTATGGATAGCCAGTGGCACACTCCAACACTCAGACATCATTTACAAACGAAACATGTTTTTTTAGTGAGTCCACCAGATCAGAGGCAATAGGGATGACCAGGGACAATCTCTTGACAAGTGTGTGAATTGTACCATTTTCCTTTCCTGCTAAGCATTCAAAATGTACTTTTGAGTGTCAGGGAAAATGTATGAAGTAAGAAGTACATTATTTTCTTTAGGAATGTAGTGAAGTAAAATTAAAAGTTGTCAAAAATATTAATAGTAAAGTACAGAAACCCCCAAAACTGACTTAAGTATTACTTTAAAGTATTTTTACTAAAGTACTTTACACCACTGGGTGTATGCCCATTAGGACTACCTTACCTAGAGTCAGGCACGTACATTTCATTCACTTATTGATGGAAACAGCATGACACTGGGGTGGTGAGTGCTCTAAGCTATGAGTCATATCAGTATTGCATATTAGTATAACTCTGACACTGTGTGGTATGCAAACTGCATTGTAACGATGATTGTAGACCACAGGAGGTTGGTGTCACTTTAATTGGGGAGGACGTGATCTTGGTAATGGCTGGAGCGGAATTAGTGGAATGGTATCAAATACATCAAACATATGGTTTCCATGGTTTCCATGTGTTTGATGCCATTCCATTGACTCCGTTGCAGCCATTATTAAGAGTCGTCATTCCCTCAGCAGCCTCCACTACTGTAAACAAAGGAATGTAGTGACTGCAGTCCATTACAATACAAGTATTAGTGAAGTACAGTACATTCACCCTCCATTTGACCTTTATAAATAGGATATCTATAATGTCTAATTTTAAGGACCCAAAAGTTCTCTCTCTTGATTTAACCGATTGGATTAAATGGATGGAAATATAATGATTGGAAAGGACAAATCATTGGCTTGAATGGGGGACTCCCTTTCTATTTAATCCAGTCCGATAGGCAAAATCCAGATAAATAACTTCTGAAAAACTGGCCCATGTGTATAGACAATATATAGACAATATATAGACAATATATAGACAATATATAGACAATAGTGCCACCTAGAGAGAGACTCATTGAATGACATATGATGATTTGAGCTTCACAACATAGTACATCAGGGGTGTCAAACTTCCACGGAGGGCAGAGTGTCTGCGGGTTTTAGTTTTTTCCTTTCAGTTACGACCAAGACAATCAGATCTGGGGAGTTCCTTACTAATTAGTGACCTTAATTCATCAAGTACAAGGGTGGAGCGAAAACCTGCTGACAAACGACCCTCCATGGAATGAGTTTGACACGTGTACTACAGTAAAATAATTGTGTAAGTATACCATACAAAGACATGTACTATACAGAGACATGTACTATACAAAGACATACTATACAAAGACATGTACTATACAAAGACATGTACTATACAGAGACATGTACTATACAAAGACATGTACTATACAAAGACATGTACTATACAGAGACATGTACCATACAAAGACATACTATACAAAGACATGTACTATACAGAGACATGTACTATACAAAGACATGTACTATACAAAGACATACTATACAAAGACATGTACTATACAAAGACATGTACTATACAGAGACATGTACTATACAAAGACATGTACTATACAAAGACATGTACTATACAGAGACATGTACCATACAAATACATACTATACAAAGACATGTACTATACAGAGACATGTACTATACAAAGACATGTACTATACAGAGACATGTACTATACAAATACATGTACTATACAGAGACATGTAGTATACAAAGACATGTACTATACAGAGACATGTACTATACAAAGAAATATACAAAGAAATACTATTCAAAGACATACTATACAGAGACATGTACTATACAAAAACATGTACTATACAAAGACATACTATACAAAGACATGTACTATACAGAGACATGTACTATACAAAGACATGTACTATACAAAGACATGTACTATACAGAGACATGTACTATACAGAGACACGTACTATAGAAAGACATGTACTATACAAAGACATGTACTATACAAATACATACACTACCGGTCAAAAGTTTGGACACACCTACTCATTCAAGGGTTTTTCTCTATTTTTTTTTTATTATTTTCTACATTGTAGAATAATAGTGAAGACATCAAAACTATATAATAACACATATGGAATCATGTAGTAACCAAAAAAGTGTTCAACAAATCTAAAAGTATTTTATATTTGAGATTCTTCAAATAGCCACCCTTTGCCTTGATGACAGCTTTGCACACTCTTGGCATTCTCTCAACCAGCTTCATGAGGTAGTCACCTGGAATACATTTAAATTAACATGTGTGCCTTATTAAAAGTTAATTTGTGGAATTTCTTTCCTTCTTAATGTGTTTGAGCCAATCAGTTGTGTTGTGACAAGGTAGGGGATATACAGACGATAGCCCTATTTGGTAAAAGACCAAGTCCATATTATGGCAAGAACCACTCAAATAAACAAAGAGAAACGACACTCCATCATTACTTTAAGACACGAATGTCACTCGATACGGAACATTTCAAGAACTTTGAACATTTCTTCAAGTGCAGTCGCAAAAACCATCAAGCGCTATGATGAAACTGGCTCTCATGAGGACCGCCACAGGAAAGGAAGACCCAGAGTTACCTCTGCTGCAGAGGATAAGTTCATTAGAGTTACCAGCCTCAGAAATTGCAGGCCAAATAAATGCTTCACAAAGTTCAAGTAACAGACATCTCAACATCAACTGTTCAGAGGAGACTGCGTGAATCAGGCCTTCATGGTCGAATTGCTGCAAAGAAACCACTACTAAAGGACACCAATAAGAAGAAGAGGCTTGTTTGCGCCAAGAAATGCGAGCAATGGACATTAGACCAGTGGAAATCTGTCCTCTGGTCTGGAGTTCAAATTACATTTTTTTGGTTCCAACCGCGGTGTCTTTGTGAGACACAGTGTAGGTGAACGGATGATCTCCGCATGTGTTTTTTCCCACCGTAAAGCATGGAGGAGGAGGTGTTATGGTGTGATGGTGCTTTGCTGGTGACACTGTCTGTGATTTATTTAGAATTCAAGGCACACTTAACCAGCATGGCTACCACAGCATTCTGCAGCGATACACCATCCCAACTGGTTTGGGCTTAGTGGGACTTTCATTTGTTTTTCAACAGAACAATGACCCAACACACCTCCAGGCTGTGTAAGGGCTATTTTACCAACAAGGAGAGTGATGGAGTGTTGCATCAGATGACCTGGCCTCCACAATCCTTCAACCTCAACCAAATTGAGATGGTTTGGGATGTGTCGGACCGAAAAGCAACCAACAAGTGCTCAGCATATGTGGGAACTACGCCAGGACTGTTGGAAAATCATTCCAGGTGAAGCTGGTTGAGAAAATGCCAAGAGTGGGAAAAGCTGTCATCAAGGCAAAGGGTGGCTATTTGAAGAATCTCAAATATAAAATACACTGCTAAAAAAAATAAAGGGAACACTTAAACAACACAATGTAACTCCAAGTCAATCACAATCCAAGTCAATCACAAAGGCGGAGGTAGCGGTCCTGCTGCTGGGTTGTTGCCCTCCTACGGCCTCCTCCACGTCTCCTGATGTACTGGCCTGTCTCCAGGTAGCGCCTCCATGCTCTGGACACTACGCTGACAGACACAGCAAACCTTCTTGCCACAGCTCGCATTGATGTGCCATCCTGGATGAGCTGCACTACCTGAGCCACTTGTGTGGGTTGTAGACTCCGTCTCATGCTACCACTAGAGTGAAAGCACCGCCAGCATTCAAAAGTGACCAAAACATCAGCCAGGAAGCATAGGAACTGAGAAGTGGTCTGTGGTCACCACCTGCAGAACCACTCCTTTATTGGGGGTGTCTTGCTAATTGCCTATAATTTCCATCTTTTGTCTATTCCATTTGCACAACAGCATGTGACATTTATTGTCAATCAGTGTTGCTTCCTAAGTGGACAGTTTGATTTCACAGAAGTGTGATTGACTTGGAGTTACATTGTGTTGTTTAAGTGTTCCCTTAATTTTTTTGAGCAGTGTATATTTAGATTTGTTTAACACTTTTTTGGTTACTACATGATTCCATGTGTTATTTCATAGCTTTGATGTCTTCACTATTATTCTACAATGTAGAAAATTGTAAAAAAAAAAAAAAAAAACCTTGAATGAGTAGATGTTCTAAAACTTTTGACCGGTAGTGTATACTATACAAATACATATACTATACAAAGACATATACTATACAAAGACATGTACTATGTATAGTATACACTACTGGTCAAAAGTTTTAGAACATCTACTCATTCAAGGGTTTTTCTTTATTTTAACTATTTTCCACATATACTATACAAAGACATCTACTATACAAAAACAAATAAGCAAAAATAGGTTAGAAGACATAACACAAGGCAAGAAAACAAAACCTACAGGCACAAATATTACACACAAATGGAACATAGCATAGAAGCATTCTGTTTCATATAGATTTAACTCCTTCAATAATCTAAATACAAATTAATAACTGGATTGTTTTTGAGATGAACATCTTAAAATGTGGTATAAAAATCTTTGAAATGGAAGAGGTGATTAAGGTGTAATGTCATACAACGACCACTGTGGGGAGCTGGTCTCTTCGACAGAGGGGCAGCATTGAGTTGTACCATCATGACTAAACGATTAAACACATTTTGACAAAGGAGTGGTTGAGGGTAGCTGAAGGATGGGATTAAAAACAAACAAAAGATAACTATTGTAAAATAGATTGTGTCCGTAAAATGTATATAGTATGTATAAGCTGGAAGTAAAAGCCTAAGTGTTGTCCATTAGTTTACTCCAATTAGGGGAGGGGTGGTAGGGTTAGGGGAAAAGAATAAAGGAGGAAATGGCCACCACCCAACCTCGCTGCTTTCTCTTCCCCAACTCCGTCTTGTCTAGACATTCTGTGGATCCACGTATCAACGTACATCCACCGAATCTGTTGTCTTTCATCTGAACTATCTGTTGCGATCGGGAGCGCTTGCTTCAAACCTATTGTGTTATGTCAATGTACAATGATCACGGCCCTACATATCATCACAGGCCAATTGCGTCATTGATGTATAGTTCAAATGTAAGGAAAGAACTTGTACATATGAAGACAAACCTGGAAGGATGAAATATGAAACGTAATTATTTGCTTAATTGATCAATCCTGATATCAAACTGATTGATATTGTAGATTGAATAACTGATCGATTTATTTGCCTTATCATTCTCATGATTATGATGGTTATGACCCTAAATGAATAAATCATGCTTCATATTAAGTTCCTATTGAACTGAATTATCTCATTATGTTAATAATGAGAATGATTGTTATGATTTGACTTTTGTGATTAGGAATTTGATTGGATACATGTTATTCTGTTTCCTTTGTTATGCAGCACAGACAAACTACCCAGTAAATATTCCACCTTGTGGTTAAAGGAATTCCTGCCTCAGCCTCCTCCATTCCTCTGTCACCTGACCCGTGACCACCTGTTTACCTTCACTACTGTTGTCACGCCCTGATCTGTTTCACCTGTCCTTGGGATTGTCTCCACCCCCTCCAGGTGTCGCTTATTTTCCCCGGTGTATTTATCCCTGTGTTTCCTGTCTCTCTGTGCCAGTTCGTCTTGTATGTTAGTCAAGTCAACCAGCGTGTTTTTCCCGTACTCCTTTCGCTATTCTGTTTTTGATAATCTTCCCGGTTTTGACCTCTGCCTGACTCTGGACTTCTTTCCTGCCTGCCTGATCATCCTGCCTGCCCTTCAGTACCTTTTGGACTCTGAACTGGTTATGACCCTTTTGCCTGTCCACGACCATTCTCTTGCCTTAACCTATTGGATTAATAAATATGGTAAGACTCCAACCATCTGCTTCCTGTGTCTGCATCTGGGTCTCACCTTGTGTCATGATAATTGTCAGTCAGCCTACCTGTCCAGCTACCCACACAGATTCCAATAATCTTGTCAACATCTTACTTTCAAAGTCTTAATTAGCAGTCATCATCGTGAATCAAGTCGACAATCTACTGGCAAATCCTTTTTAAATAATGAAGAGAAATTATAAAACGTATCGGTGCTCATCGGCCATCAGACAAAGATTACACAAGTTGGAAATCGCAAATTCAACAATGAGTGGTTTGGAAGGAATCAGTGCCTAACTGCAAGCATTGCAAAGCAACCAGTAGCCTGCTATTCAGTGGAGTGGCTGTGTTTTTTTTTTTACGGAGTTCCCACCATAAATCCAGAGAATGACAGATTTTGCTAGAGTCTGATGATAAAATTTGCCCACAAAGGACCGCTGCGCCACCTTCATATTTAAGTGAGCACATCACAAGCCAAGGTGAGTCCAACAATGTCTGGTATGCTGCTGCATAAGTAATGTAATATGGCAGGGAGATATGTATGCTGCAGCTAAAAGTAATACTAAGTATGTTGTGTAGTAAGCTGTTAGTAGACCATGTGACTCAGACCAAAATATTCAGGGTATTTTTACCTCTTAATTTCTCCTAACGTTACTGTTCTGACATGGTGGTGGTGCTGCACATGTAGCCCATAACCTGTTTTTGAGAAATGTCATCTATTACTGTAAGAGGTTTCATTGTCTGCTTATATACCCCCTTTTATCCTACGGTTCTGACTTGGCGTACAGGAAAAATACTGTAAGAAACCCATGTTCTGCATTCTGTTGCTGTACATTTCTAAAGTGCTGAACACATGTTTTTATATATTTTTATTTAACCAGGTAGGCCAGTTGAGAACAAGTTCTCATTTACAACTGCGACCTGGCCAAGATAAAGCTAAGCAGTGCGACACAGAGTTACACATGGAATAAATAAACATACAGTCAATAACACAATAGAAAAAATCAATATACAGTGTGTGCAAATGAGGTAAGGCAATAAATAGGCAGTGGTGGCGAAGTAATTGCCATTAAACACTGGAGTGATAAATGTGCAGAAGATGAATGTGCAAGTAGAGATACTGGGGTGCAAAGGAGCAAAAAAATGTATAACAATATGGGGATGAGGTAGTTGGATGGGCTATTTACAGATGGGCTATGTACAGGTGCAATGATCTGTGAGCTGCTCTGACAGCTTATGCTTAAAGTTGGTGAGGGAGATATGAGTCTCCAGCTTCAGTGATTTATTTATTTTTTTGGAACTCGTTTTAGTCACTGGCAGCAGAACTGTAAGGAAAGGCGGCTAAAGGAGAAATTGGCTTTGGGGGTGACCAGTGAAATATACCTGCTGGAGCGTGTGCTACGGGTGGGTGCTACTATGGTGACCAGTGAGCAGAGATGAGGTGTGGCTTTACCTAGCAAAGACTTGTAGATGACCTGGAGCCAGTGGGTTTGGCGACGAATATGAAGCGAGGGCCAGCCAACGAGAGCATACAGATCGCAGTGGTGGGTAGTATATGGGGCTTTGGTGACAAAACGGATGGCACTGTGATAGACTGCATCCAATTTGCTGAGTAGAGTGTTGGAGGCTATTTTGTAAATGACATTGCCGAAGTCAAGGATTGGTAGGATAGTCAGTTTTACGAGGGTATGTTTGGCAGCATGAGTGAAGGATGCTTTGTTGCAAAAATAGAACTGTTTGGCCATAATGACCATCGTTATGTTTGGAGGAAAAAGGGGAACGCTTGAAAGCTGAAGAACACCATCCCAACCGGGGTGGCAGCATCATGTTGTGGGGGTGCTTTGCTGTAGGAGGGACTGGTGCACTTCACAAAATAGATGGCATCATGAAGCAGGAAATTGTGTGGATATATTGAAGCAACGTCTCAAGACATCAGTCAGGAAGTTAAAGCTTGGTCACAAATGGGTCTTCCAAATGGACAATGACCCCAAGCATACTTCCAAAGTAGTGGCACAATGGCTTAAGGACAACAACGTCAAGGTATTGGAGTGGCCATCACAAAGCCCTGACCTCAATCCTATAGAACATGTGTGGGCAGAACTGAAAAAGCATGTGCGAGCAAGGAGGCCTACAAACCTAACTCAGTTACACCCGCTCTGTCAGGAGGAATGGGACAAAATTCACCCAACTTATTGTGGGAAGCTTGCGGAAGGCTACCTGAAACGTTTGACCCAAGTTGAACAATTTAAAGGCAATGCTACCAAATACTAATTGAGTGTATGTAAACTTCTGACCCACTGGGAATGTGATGAAAGAAATAAAAGCTGAAATAAATCATTCTCTCTAA